>NW_028270174.1:15500919-15828672 GCF_037043375.1 Chiloscyllium plagiosum
CCTTTTGATGATGATATCTAATTTCTTTTGGAAAATTACCATTGAATTTGCATTTCTGTCACCTTGATGCAGGGGAGGTAAATTCTCATTATCCCCACTCCTTCCTTCCATGTACTCTGGTTACTTAGCCATGTCCTCTGGTAAACCATCTTTCTGTCAGTTTCTTCCAATATATTGGCAGGACCTTGTTGCCAAGGATGAGTTTCTGCCCCAAATCCAAAGATGGCTGGTGACGCAGATTCAGGATTGAGAAACCCTAAACCATGTAGGACATTTGTTGTCATGACATGGACAGGTTGGACCGAAGGGTCTGTTTCCATGCTGTACATCTTTATGACTCTATGTGGAATGTCCAATCATTTATTGTTATTTGGGTCGTGGCTTATTCTATTTGCTGCACTCCCTTTTCTTTAATTTGTGCTTGTTGAGTCTCAAACCTTTGGGATTCTTCCCATCGGCACTGCCTTCCCCTGGTTCAATCCAAGGTGATGGTCTCCAGGGAGTGATGATAATCTTGCATTTCCTTCTGTTGAGTTTCACCTCATTACAAATTCATAGCAAAACCCCTCACCGTATCTCTAATCTTGTTCTTTCAAGCATAAACCTTTCTGGTGTACCTGGTTCTCTTGGACGGTAGTATGGCCTAATGCTGAACATGACCCCACCCTGGATAGTTCGTGTGACCAGTCCCAGCAGCTTTGAAAACCAACACCACCTTTTCCCTGTGCTCAATTCCCTGGCTCTTAGTAAAACAATCTGAATTGGGACGACTAGGGGTACAAATGTTGCAAATCTGCAATCAAAATAGAAAATGCCAATACTCTCAGCTGACTGCAAAGGTAGAATTAACATTACAGGCGAATGAACTTTCATCAGAATTGCTGTATTGCAATGGGCCAGTGATATAGGATGATCACTGCTGATAGGCAGAAAATTTGTATTACTTTGTGACTGGTCACTAATTGTTCTAAGCAGACCTTTTAAACTTGTTTTTCCATGTTGAAGAGAAAGATGTTGGCATTGGATGATTTACCATTTGTGTCAAGCAGGACCTGATATTGAACAAAGCTCCCAATGATTCGGTTTCAAATCCCAAATCTCGAGAGCGGTTCCTTGTGGTTCCGTTGTGAATTAATCTACCGTATATGCTCGTGTATAGGTCAATCTCATGTGTAAGTAAACCTTTTACTTTGGCCAAAAAATCTGGTATTTTTCATATACCTTGTGTATGTACCGACCCTAGTTTGTCAGGGTCTCTTCCTTGCCATGAATTGTGTGTTGTACAAATACCCCCGTTAGATGGCCTGACCACCGCTGGTATGCCTATTAACGTTTGTTTATATGTGTAGACCTACATGCATTTTACGGTACCGGTAACTGGAATATGGTATGACACTACCATTCAAGCACAACAGGCAGAATGGAGACATTCTGTATTTTGTAGATAAATATTCAATAATGGTCATAATTCTTTTTCCCATCGCTGTTTATTATTTTATGTAGAGATCTGGCTCTTGATTGAAAAATTTTTTTGACTCGTGTCAAGCATGAATCTCATCCCATTGAAAACAATACCTCGTGTATAAGTCGACCCCCTAATTTCAGCTTTAAAAATCAGTTTCTATTTTGATTGCAGATTTGCAACATTTGTACCCCTAGTCGTCCCAATTCAGTTTGCACGTTCTCCCCGTGTCTGCGTGGGTTTCCTCCGGGTACTCCGGTTTCCTCCCACAGTCACAAAGATGTGCAGGGTCAGGTGAATTGGCCAAACTAAATTGCCCGTAGTGTTAGATAAGGGGAAATGTAGGGGTATGGGTGGGTTTCGCTTCGGCGGGTCGGTGTGGACTTGTTGGGCCGAAGGGCCTGTTTCCACACTGTAATGTAATCTAATGTAATCTAATCTGAATGAAAACTCGACCTATACGCGAGTATATTCGGTATTTACCTCCTAAGCCGTCCTTCCAATGGAATTGCCAATTGCGCATCAATATTTCATTTCATTGTGTCATCTTTATTTGTTGCACTTTCTTCCATTAAGGAATTGGCTTGTAACTGGCCAAGATCAGTCTTAAGCCTTTGTCATCAGTCTCCCTAAAGGAAATTTTCATTGCCGTTCCAAGTTCAGGTTAAACGTAGTGACAGGCATTTGTTTAGCTTTGCTTTGTGCTTTTGTATAATCAAAAACCGAGGGATCAATGGATTGCCTCAGAAACAGTGCTCCTTTTGCCAAGTATTGGTTTAAACAATGCAGAAACTAATGAGAAGATAGGTGAGCAATTACCTTTAGGAAACTTGCCCTAGTGACTGAGCTAAATCCAGTGACCCTTGGGAAGCAAGTGAAAGCTCAGATGAACTATTGAAATATACAACATGGAAGGTGGCCACTTGGCCCTTCATGTCAGTACTAGCACTTTGCTAAGGCGATTTCAAGCTGATTCCTCATGCCGCATTCTTTTCCCACAACTTTTGAATTCTCCTTTGTTTCAAATATTTGTTCAAGATTCTTTAGAAGTTTCAATGATCTCTGCCTCCCTTGTGCAAATTATTCCATGCTCCAACAACATTCAGTAGAAAGGCATTCCTCCAATACAGTTCTTGCTGTTGGAGTGACAATCGATTAATGGCTCCCCCATCATTGACCTCCCAGATAAAGAAGCCATAGTGTCACCATTATCAGAAAGGTTGAGTTCACTGCGTGGCACAAAAACTCAGTAGTTAGCACTGCTGCCTCACAGTGCCGGGAGCCCAGGTTTGATTCCAGCCAGAAGAAACTCTCTGTACGGAGTTTGCACATTCTCCCCCATGTATGCGTGGGTTTCCTCCGGGTGCTCCGGTTTCCTCCCATAATCCAAATACATGGAGTTTAAGTGGATTAGCCGTGCTATATTGCCCATAGTCTCCAGGGGTGTGCAGGCTAGGTGGGTCACCGATGGGAAATACATGGTGATAGTGTAAGGGGTTGGTCTGGGTGGAATGCTCTTCGAAAGGCTGGTGTGGACTCGATGGGCAGAATGGCCAGATTCCATACTGTAGGGAGTCTATGATCTCTGCTTACCCATCTTTGCACTACTGGAAATGCTCCCAGCGTCTTCAGTCTACCCCTGTATAACATCTCAAACCCATATCATTTCATATATTCTCCATGAAGTACTCCACTCAATGCATCACACCAAAAAAAGGCATTCTGTATATTATGTCATGCAGTGCTCCACACCATGCCATCAAGTCTGAGTAAGTGCGCCTTGGTCACCTTGCCATGCGACTGGCCAAGTCGGCTTAAAGACCGAGAACAATCCATGTCATGAAGTACGAGTTTACTGAACGATGGGTGTGCATTATCAGACAGATTCTAATACTAATGTGGATAGGCAGGTTGAAAATCTCACAATGCCAGGTTATAGTTCAACAGGTTTATTTAGAAGTACAAGCTTTTGGAGCGCTGCTCCTTTGTCAGGTAGTTATCAATGTCATCAGCTCCAAAAGCTTGCTTTCAAATGAACCTGTTGGAATATAACTTGGTGTTGTGTGATTTTTAACTTTGTCCACTCCAACCCAACAGCAGCTCCTCCGCATCAAGTATAAGAGTACAAAGTCCGATATATGTTGTGGCCCTGAGTCCAATGACCTGACTGCAAGGCACCCACAAGAGAACTGTTATCCTTTTAAGGTTCAGAACTTGCATTGCCAGATTTTGCAGTAGTTTCTGGATGGGAATCCAGGATGTGAGTTTTTTTACATCTATTCTTCCTGCAGCTATCACTGAATGTGCCCTTGTGACACAGTTCAAAGTGCAGTCTTATGAGGCACATCAAAGAGCTCCTATTTTCAATGTCCTTCACATATTTCTTAATGTGACTTTTTTTGAGTGACTATTATAGCCTACAATCCTGCAATAAATTAAATCATAAACCGAGCTTTACACTCAAACACATTGGCGTATGCAGCTAGTGATCATCGTTGTTCTGCTGTGAAAAGTAAACTAGAAATACAGAGATAATGAGTGTAGGAAAAGAAATTGGAGATGGTGCCAGTGATTGGAATGCAGGAGTTGTGCAGTTCTCTCAAATGCTATTCTTGAACCTTTGGAACTTCTGTGTAAACAGCGTGAAACTGTGTCAATTCTACAGCTTCACTTTTTAACAAGGCTTATGATTACTTGTTCCTCCTATCTTTTTTTAAAACGTGGCACGCTGTCAAGTTTTTGTTTTGTCTGACTCTCCTATTGAGATGCCTTCAGATAATTTTACTTTGTTAGAGGTGCTTTCTGACTGCAAGTTTAGTTGTTTACCCATGAATGTGTTAACACTGTCAGAGACAACCTTCAGCGAGAAACATTGCAAACCCGAACTTCAAACTCTCCTGGAAGCCTCACCTTCCAGATGGTGAGTGGTCTTGTTTACACCTGACACCCACAAGGTGGAAGCTTTCCAATGAGCTCATCGAGTAACACCATTTCAGTGAACTTCACAGTTCTCCATGGGAAGCTTGACAAGCAATTTTTAATTGCATCTGCAAGCCTTGACACTAGTTGTGAGTAAAACACTGATTTCAGAACTGGTATAACCTCAGACATGTATTTTTAACAAGTACTTAGCTTTGCTCTCATCCTTCTTTTTAGTCCGACTTCCACACCATCAAAGAGACTGAGGAGGTTCCCAAGTCACTGAACCCAGACTTGCCCAGACATGCCTTTTAAGTCAGTTGCTAGGACAACTCAGAGAGTGGCTTCAGCCTTTTTCTCATCGTCCAGTTAAGAAAGAACACACTTGGCTTTCCCTCACTGCCACCATCCTCTGGCCAAGTAATTGCCCAACTCAAATCAGCAATTCAGCAAGAATGAGCCCATTTCTTTGCCTTTCAGTGCCAAGGGGATTGGTGCATAATTCTCCCTTACCACTCCTGAAACTGGGCCTGGTTTCAGGTGGTGTAGGAGCACATTAATTTAAAATTAAAATCAACCAAAGGTATGGCAGAAAGACTTTTCAGTGTTTTTTGTTGTATGAAGATTTAATGTCAGTAGAGTTTGGAGTTTAATTGAAATTCTTAGTAAATTTGTATTGAGGCTAGTACCAGATGGCTGCCCATTACATTAGATTTGATTCCTTACAGTGTGGAAACAGGCCATTTGGCCCAACCAGTCCACACCGACACTCTGAAGAGCAACCCACCCAGACCCATTCCCCTATATTTACTCCTGACTAATGAACCTACCACTATGGGCAATTTAGCACAGCCAATTCACCTGGCCCCCACATCTTTTGGACTGTGGGAGGAAACCGGAGCACCAGGAGGAAACCCACACAGACATGGGGAGAATGTTCAAACTCCACACAGACAGTGGCCTGAGGTGGGAATCGAACCCAGGTCCCTGGTGTTGTGAGGCAGCAGTGCTAAACACTGAGCCACCGTGTCGCCCCTGTTCCAAAAACTTCCTTTAAATCATGGGAGCTTTGTAACTTGTAGCTGATATGATTTTGCCCATTTTACATTTTGGTAAAACTACCCCGAAGATCATATTGCTCATACATATGCCATTTTAAAGATCTGATGCCATTACATTTTACTGTCCATGGACAGTGGGTATAGAATTAGTAAAAGGAGAAAGTGAGAACTGCAGATGCTGGAGAGTCAGTCAAAAAGTGTGTTGCTGGAAAAGCAGAGCATGACTGAAACGTCAACTCTCATGCTCCTCGGATGCTGTGCTTTTCCAGTGCCACAGTTTTCGACAGAATTAGGAAAACCCAAGTTTCCTTTTCCTTTTTGCTGATTTCGCATCCATTTTGCCTTAGGTCAAGCAAAATGTTTGGAAGTGCCTCAAAGACGCAGGACTGTGGTTCCCTCCCTACCTTCTGCTGTCTTGTTTACTTCAGCCTCATGTTTCAGTGGAGGGTCTTTTGCTAAAATGCGTCAGCTGGTACATCCTTCCATATGTCCTGGTAGGAATTTGGTTTGGGAGCAGAAAGAATTAGAAAGGTGGGAAAGTCCATAACAGCAGCAAGAGCCATAGTTGAATCTTAAGAGTACATTGCCAAAGGTGATATCACTTGTGTAAAAGGACCAGCTGACTAATCTAAGTCCTCTTACATTCAATCTGTTGAGAGCAGCAGCCTTGTCACAGGTGGACTATTTTGAAATTCAGATCAAAAGAGGTGAATAGGTAGTTTACAGAGATATTTTACAAACAGCTGAATAGGTATGTTACAGAGGTATATTACAAAAGAGCTGAATACGTATATTACAAAGGTACATTACGAAAGAGATGAATAGCTATGTTACAGATTGCACAAAATGCCAATTCCTAGAAACTAGTCACTTCCTAATTCCACCCATCCCTGGCACTGGTGTTGCAATTTATGAATACAGCTTTAGCCTTTCGTTCCCATCTCTAATAAAATAACACTTTCTTTGTAGTATATATGTTAGAAACCATCGATTCCGTACAAGAATTGATGTCTAATTATAAAATATATTTATTGTATTCCTTTGAAATTTCTGGTGCAAGATCTTCATTAACTTGCAGGGGCAATGATCAGTTGAAAGTGATGCATTCTAATAGAAATCTTTCATTGTACTGAATGACACTGAGAAATGAGAAGGGACTAAATCTAATCATTTAGTCAGTTTTGTTCTTTTCAACAAAGGTCCTTCCCAAACAGATGATTTACATATTTATCAGTTTGTGTATCAACATGAGTTCTGTCCATTGGGATAGCTGTAGGCTGATCTCTGCTGGTACTTACCACCGATCCCTTTTGCAGAAGTTATATACTTGGACTTTGTGTGTTTTAATAGGAAAGATGTTTATTACTCCTTAGCTGCAGGGCACAGGAAGAGAAGCAGCAGTTGGCCAGTGATTCACAATTCAACTAGACCTTGGTTGGTATTTGACATCAAAACTATTTTCCTATGCCATATCGATATTCCTCGATATCTTCATTATCTAGAAATCTGAGCTCTTCAACTCCTCAACGACTAAGCCTGTACAATCCACTGGGTTAGAGAATTCCAAAGATTCACCACTCTCTCAGTGAAGAAATTCCTCCTCACAGGTGGCACGGTAGCTCAGCGGTTAGCACTGCTGCCTCACAGTGCCAGGGACCCAGGTTCAATTCCAGCCTTGGGCGACTGTCTGTGTGGAGTTTGCATATTCTCCCCATGTCTGCGTGGGTTTCCTCCCACAATCCAAAAATGTGCAGATTAGGTGAATTGGCCATGCTAGATTGCCCATAGTGTTAGGTGCATTAGTTAGGGGAATGGGTCTGGGTGGGTTGCTTTTTGGGGGGTTGGTGTGGACTTGTTGGGCCAAAGGGCCTGTTTCCACGCTGTAGCGAACCTAATCTAATCTTAATCCTAAATGACCTGCCTGTTCTATTCTGAGGCTGTGTTGCCTGATTGGAGATCCCGGCCAGGGGAAGCACCCTGCTTGCATCTATCCTACAAAGCCATGCAAGAACCTCTGTATGCTTTACTGAGATCAACTCTCATTCTTTTAAACTCAAGAAGGTCTCATGTCCTAAACTGTTTTATGTTAGTCAGGCCTGCCATCCAGTGTTCTGTCTGGTGGTGAACCTTTGTTGTATTGTCTCAGTGGCAAATGTATTCTTCCCCAGATAAGGAAACCAGTTGTGTGCAATTCTGTGCCTCACTGTTTAGGCAGAATATTTGGGCATTGAAAGAGGTGCAAGGGAGATTTACCAGAATAGGAATGAGGGACCTCAGCGAAATGAACAGGCTGCAGAACCTGGGATTATTCAGATCAGAGAATAGAAGATTGAGAGAAGATTCAGTAGGTATGTTAACTATTATGAAGTCTTTTGATAGGGTAGAAGGGAAGAGACCATCTCCAGTGGACATGATTTAAGACAATTAGCAAAATAACCAGGGTGGCGATGGGGATTTTGGTTTCTTGTTGCAAGTTGTTATAATCTGGAATGTATGGTGGAAGGGATATTCAACTGAAAATTTCAAAAGGGAATTGGATACCCACTTGAAAAAGTAAATAGTCGAGGGGCTATAGGAAAAGAGTGGGCATTGGAATTAATGCCATCAACAGAGGTTCAAATTGCCTCATCTTATGCAGTAATATTTTGTGATTCTAATTCTGTTTTGCAACAGCTACAGGAGTAGCAGGTTGTTGTCATTACAAAGGAATGAAATGCAAATCCTTCATGCTAGGATTAAATGATATGCAGAGTCAGGTTTTGTGTTTATATACATCATGATAAACCTGCAGTGTTGGGCTAGGACTCACTAGCATCTCAATATATGCTGTATATTCTCAGGAGCAGATGGAATTCAAGTCTAGATAGCTGTTATTTTAAATGTCTGACATCATTCACTCATCAATTTTAGTTACTACTAGTGGCAGCCTCAAATGTGAATTTTGTTGACCCCAATATCTCTGAAATCAAATCATGCGAAGGGAAATATTAATCTTGCGAGGGAATTGTAAACCCCTGGAACAGGAAACCTTGATTTTGATTATTTATACATCAATAGCATTGACTACATCTCAAATAGACTTGTGACAGTTTTGTTTTTAATTCACCTCATCTTTCATGACTGCATTGTAATCTACTAGACCTTTACTACCTGTAGAACACACATCGCCATATGCAAAAAGCAATGATGATAGGTTTTGCTGTGCTTGCATTTTATTTATTTGCTGTGCAAGTACATTTACTAAATTTACGGCTAGTATTTTACGTATTGCAATTTTAATTCATTTTGTTTCACAACATTCATTTTCACTTTATAGATCTTTAAGAGATTTCTTCCATATTTTAATTACTGTAATCACCATCCTTAAAGAACTAAATTGAATCTTAATTGGAAAAAAGAAGAAAATGTTACAATTGATTGAAGCAGACAGACAGAACTTTTTCTGGCACCAGTATCACCCAGCACTTTACTCTCAGGGAAAGAGCATTCATTCTTGCAGTCCATCTGCTCAACTGTACAACCTTTGCAAATGGAATTTGAAATTGTAATGTCCAAGGAGATCAGCAGACTGTAAACCCATATCCTGCACGATTGCACAGCATTGGAAGCCAAAGCTGAAAGAATATTTGGAATCGGATGTCGTAAGACTTATTTTGGCAAGAGTGTGAAATCACAGCCGATTTGTTGATGCATACAGTGCTGGTGGTCTCTTTCTCACCTACCACATTCCCAGGAGCAGCCCTGGCACTGACACTATCTGCCAGCACAACCACATAAGTGACTTGAGTTTCTACTTCACTTGAATTGCGGCAAAAATGCATTTGTGCTGCATTTTTCCATTCGGAGAATACATGCACTGACTTTTTAGAGAAATGGGGATTTGAGTCTGAGAAATAGTACGGGGTCGATTCACCAGGATGACACCACTGGACAAAATTGCAGATAGTTTGCACGAACTGAGCTTTACATTTTAGAAATTGGGGGAAATGATCTAATCACAAAGAAAAAAGTTTGAATGAGTAGATCTGGGAGAAGCAGTTTCCTCTGATAGGGGAATCTAGAAGAATTTGAGATAATCTTAAACTTAGAGTAACACTATTCAGAGGTAAAATCAGAAGACAGTTTTTCACATAAAGGGTAATAGAACTTTTTAACTCTGTCTCTCCCAAAAGGCTTTAGAGTTTTTAAGACATTACATTTGAGTCCTATTTGACTATTACTGCGCTCACAAAATTGGATCTTGAACAACAATAGCACAATTGTAAAATGCTTATCCTTATTTTCAAATATCCCCCCACTTCTTTGCTCCTGCTCTATCTCTGAAGCATCTTCCCACCCTACAAGCCTTTGCAATCAATGCCTTCACCTAGTTATAACCTCTTGACAGCATCCCCGATAATAGTTTCTCCCGTCATTGGTGTCCATGCCTTCAGATGTTTAAGCCCCAAGCTCTGGTTTTGCCTCAATACCATCTCTCTGCTTATTCCCCTCTCTCTCTCTCTCTCTCTCTCTCTGTCTCTCCTCATTTATGACACTCTGTGATCAGGCTTTTGATCATTGGCCCTAATACCTTCTTATGGAGCTCAGTGTCAAAGTATGGTCCTTAAAACTTTCATAAAACACTTGCAATATTTCACCATGTTAATGAAGATATAAAATGCATTGTTTGCAACCAAAGATTTTTGTTGGGTAATTGCTTTGGGGGAACAAAAGGGGGCAAATAGGCTTGAGGTGCAGATCAGCCGTGATCTGTTTGAATGATGGAACAGAGTTAAGGGCAGAATGGCTTACTCCCATTTCAATGTTCTGTCCCTCTTCCTTACTTGCTATGTTTTATTCTTGTTGCACTGGACTGTGAAGGAAGGAGTAAATGTAGCCATATGTTTTAATGTTCAGTTAAAGAGCCAGTTATGAGCACAGTTCCCAAAATGTATTAATTTGTAACTCGTTTATCAGAAACCCAAATCTATTGTTTCCTTTTCTTTTCATCACATAAACTTCATTATTACCCATTGGATTAAATAGGAAAATTCTTCTTTAGAAATCCTTTTGTTTTTGATCTCGGTTGGAAGCCACCTGTCAGCCTTAATGTTGGACCAGGAGGGTGCGAATGCAGCATCACAAAGCATCTGGGTGGGTGGGACGTTCCCATAAACTAAGTTCAATAATGCCATCTTCTGTACAGAAAGCCACCAGAAAGGGTAACACTCACTGTTCTGCCAAATCCCTCTCCTGCATCTCTAGGAGTGTAGTGGTGGAGCAACACTGACTGAAGCCCTGGCTCAATGACACCCACTGCCAGGTTAGTGAGATTGCATGCAAAAGAAAGACTGAGGTATCACATCACGGAGTACAGTCAAGGGAGAGGGTGCTTGAATGCATTCTGTAACCATGTCCTTGCTAACTTGCATCAAGAGCAAAATTCCTTTTGATGTTTCCAAAACGTTGTTTCCTGTAAACTTGCTGCTGAAATGTTTTGTGATAAATTGAGTGAGCAACCATATGATTGGCAAAGTGGAGTCTTTGTGAAGTCACTCATTGCTTCTGGAGCTGAATGACTTACTTCATCTGAAACAAAACAGAGAAAGGTGAAGGGCCATTGAATTTTGCAACCTGCCTGCTTTTTGTGAAACATCTGCCAGTGTTGACAATGACTGGGGAGTGAGCAGACTTTCTGTGTACATATCGGAGTTTCTATATTTAGCAAACAGCCTATTAAAACCAGCCCGAAGGCCTACACAGGCTCACTTAATCACAAATCAAACCTTTAAACCCAAAGGCCCAGAGCTGCCAAGATACACTGAGCTTCAGAATCTTGTAATGTACTGCGGGAATCTACAATATAACTAGTCATTGATTTATGAATAGGCCATCTATTTCGATGATTATCAGTAACATGGGATCCTCAATCATTTCAAGCTCTGTATAGTTGTTGGTAGCTTCTGACAGTATTGAGGTTGGCTTGGAAATACAGTGTAAAGGATATAAACATTAAAATTTCTTTTTTTTTTACCCTCTGCACACCTGCAGAGGGCCTGTTCGTAATCATCTGGTCTTGTTGATCAGACCTCAGGGATTGACAACAGGGAGCAGATTTCAGATTTCTTCTCCATTCTTTTGGAAAATATCACATCTCGAGAGTGTTTGTGTATGTAAGAGTATATGTTCTTCTTGACCTCTCTCCTTACCTGAGGTGTGGTGGCCCTCAGGTTAAATCACCACCAGTCGTTCCCCTCTAATGAGAGAGCAGCCCTATGGTCTGATAAGACTATGGCAAATTGACATAACAGACAGCCCCCAATATAAAAGTCTAACTTACAAGCGCTCATACTGACAAACAAGATCCCATATAGAGGTGAATAAATATTAATCTTATAAATCCAACTTGAAAGCATTTCCTTGTGCTTTCAGGCAGTTATTTTGTATTGTCCAACTTGTGTACAATCATACTCATGAATGGCACCTGTTCATAACGTGGGGACTGTCTGTACACACCTATTTTATCTGCATCTCTCCTTTCAACATACCCTTCTTGCTAGAAAGACCTGTAGAAATTAGCTGTTTTAAATTCTGAGGTGTTTTTGTGCTGATAGGAATCTCTCTGGGCTGCCATTTTGTAAGTTCTGTTCTGTGTTCTCAGCGACAGCTGCTCCACACCAAAACCACATACTCAAAGCTTATCCTCAGATCGTGTCCCAGCAAATTTTTTTTTTTATAATCAAAGCAAAGTGTATGAACTTAACAGGATCAGAGCACGAAAAGCCCACTGACTTACAGCACATTTTAGGAACTGCAGTCAGTTTGAGGATCTCATCTGTAGAGTAGAAACTGCATATTGTCTTTTTTGAGAAGAAAGGGTTTGAGGACCAGTTACTGAGCATTTTAAGCAAGACTCTAGAGTGACCTAATTATAATGGGCATTTGCTCTTCCTTTGCTGATGAATATTGGCTCTGCATTTGGAGGTTAGTCTGCCTGATGGAGTACAGAAGCCACATCCGTTTGAAGTGATGTGCACTGGTTTTAATAGATCGACATCTCTAATGCAGTCTTACATCCTCTGTCTCGAAGCAGAGCCACAGTGCTCTCTCTGTGCAAGATTTATGTATCATTTGCTGATGATGACAGCTGACATGCTCTCATTCTGATGCTGAACATTCAGAGGCTCTGTGTTTGCAAATGACCATCCCCACTCTCAGGAGAGTTCTGTCGTCACTACTTCACTTCCAGGTTACGCATTTTGATCAGGCCCTTTCCTCCTGGACTTCAGTTGCCCACTGCTTCCTGTTCCACACAACCCCCTTGTTGTTTTACCAGGAAGTGGTATTTTCTCTTAACAGTTGCTATGCAATCCAAGCCTTTTGATTTATAAACCATTTTTTTCATGCCACAGAGCATATTTACAAAGATTTTTTTTTAAAAATTCTCATTTCCCTTTATTCTTTTGATGTGTTCCCCTGTATCTTTCTGGGCAATGGAGTGTAGCCTTGGAATTCTGGATTATCATGCTGCGAGTGAAAGGAACAGCCAGTATTGAAACTGATGCTGCTCATTTTATTGTCGGTGATGACTCAGTGGATAAACCAGAGTCTTGGGTTTGAGTCCCACAGGAGTCAATATTCATTATCCAGGCAAAACTCCTGTGCAACATAGAAGAGGTGCAGCACTGGCAGAAATGCTATCTTTCTGGTACGGTATTAACCTGTCTCTGTAGCTCACCTCTGCATCTCCCCACCAGCCCCCGTGTCAACCCCATTGCCCTTCAGGTGGATGTATAAGATCCCACAGCACTGTCGCAGGAAGAGCTGATACCTTCAGCAAGAACTTTCACATAACCAACCATGTGAACACTGATAAATGGGTGAATATACCGTTGCTGCTTGTGGGATCTACCTGTGCACAAATTGGCTGCCAGGTTTCCAACATCACATGAGTAACTCCATGAAAAAATACAATCATTCCCATGGGCTGCAGAAAGCTTTGAGGGCACCCTATGGTCACGACTAGCACTATATAAATGCAAGACTTTCCTTATATACGCAGGGAATGTTAACGTAATGGTACTTTATTGCTGTATGATTTGACTGTGAATTTTATGCATGGTCTTACAGACATGGTAGCTGCTTTGAATGCTGCCAGTGCAGTTCCTTCTGAGTTTAATCCAGGTTGCAATGCAGCATGCAGCAGAATGGGCTTCAGTTGTGTACAACTCCATAATGCCTGGCAGTGAGGTTTGGCTAATGGCAGGGAAGTGATTTTTCTGCCAGATGTTGGATGTTTAGAATGTTGGACCTGAGTAAATGTTATCCAGAATACAAAAAAAATTGAAGCAATCAGGTGAATCAAAGCCAAATCTGGGAATCACATCACTAAAATTCTGTCAATTACTGATCTTAATGAGTCCAAGTGCAAATTCTAGATGGTGTTTCATGGATTGGGGGATGCAGAAATGTCACTGCAAAGCCTTGCAGGCATACTAGACCATGTTCAAAGGAAATATCAATAGCAAATTCCTTCAAATTTGCCACTGTCCCACTCCACCCTGTCCTCCTCCAGTCAATGCTCAATCCTGGCATATGCTGAATGAGGCTGCTCCTGGATTAACTATTAGTGAGGGCTGGGTGGAGAAGAGGAGGGGAAATGGAACAGTCCAAGTAGCCTAGCTAGCTCACCCCTCTCTCATTCCCACTGAGAACAGATCGCCAGGCAGGTAGAGTTACATTAAGTCTGCACATTGAAGCAAAAAGCAAGTAGCTTCCTCACAGTCATGCTAAATGAGCTGAGAACTCCACATCAACTCAACTGCTTTCAGCTCAAACCCAATCCTGTGGACCAGTTTCTCTAAATCCTGGAGCTTACTGCTCCAGCCAGTAACAAGAGAGTGTCTTCAAAGATAGTGGACCTTAATATTGGCTTACACACTGCATGCAGGTACCTGAGGGCCTGTGGATTTAAGTATCTTTAAGGTATTTCACAGTTCCATGTTGAATGAATAATCCATCAGCCCCTCTTTAATTCTGCTTAGACCTTTTGTGTGTGTGTCAGATTAACAGTCTCCTGTGCACAGTTGTCAGTGCTACATTAGAGAAAAGATGTGAATGCATTGAAGAGAATGCAGAAGCGATTTACAAGAATGGTTCCAGAGATGAGCTCCTTCGATTGTAAGGACAGATTAGAGAATTAGGTATTGTTCTTCTCGGAAAGAGGAAGGCTAAGAGGACATTTGATCGAGGTTTTCTAATCACAAGCTGGCTGGATAGAGTAGATAGGAGTGAAAATGGTTTCACTCTAAAAGAGAAAAAGAGCAAGAAGACATCGATTCAAAGTGGCGCACAATGGAGGTCCGGGTGATATGAGAAAGGAAGCTTTCTTACACAGTAAGCAGTTAAGGACTGGAATGTACTGCCTAGAAATATGGTGGAGGTGGGGGTCAATTGAGGACATTTGAGTGAGTATTTCAATGGAAATAGTTGCAGGAAAATGGGGAAATGCCAGAAGTTTGGTACTTCAGAATAGAACTGGTGCAGATCCAAGGGCCAAATGGCCTCCTTTTGTGCCATAATGATTCTGTTCTGTGAGTCTTTGAAAGTGGTGATTCCGATAGTCACAGGAAGAGGCCACTTGGCCCATTCTTTCGACACTGGTCAGACTGTCTTCCCTCTGATCTCATCCAGTCTAAGGCCATCTTGGTGAGAAAAAAACCACTTGCACATGTGAAGGAACCTGATATCATTCCGAGGTGACAGAGAGCAGCAGCCAGGGATTCCACGTGAGTGACCCAGGCTCAGTCTGGGCCATGTTGAAGGGTAACCGTACTGTTCCAGCCGCCACCCCTGTGTGGATAGGCTGGTCACTGGCTGGGGAGGTGGTGAGGGGGAGCGGCAGGAGGGGATGAGGGAGTGAGATAACAGCAGCAGCAGCAGCAGCAGCACTGCCCCCTGGGGCATGGGTTCCCAGCTGCAGGATGGGACATACTTCCCTAGACAACCCAGTATCAGGAGAGGGCCAAGTGAGCATGGTGTGGGAGGACAGGCCACTGAGACCTACTCTGCAGACACCATCATGGAGAGGAAGCTCGACTTTGTCAGTGGCACCATTGCGGATGCTTCCTGCAGCCAGGAGCCATTTTGGCATCAGGGATAATTGCTCAGTGGCAAAGGTTTTGGAACTAGAGATTCTTTTTCCCATTATACTTTCCACTGACCTTTAAACCCCATCTCCACCAACTGGACTTTTGTGATCATGTGACCTATATGTGACACGAACTGTCTCCCTTCCAACCCAAGCACCGCTAAGCCCTATTATTGGGATGAACGTGTTACCATGGCAACATGGACAAGACAATTGCTGAGGTGAGTCTCTGCTGATATTGTTTTGATTTATTATCATCATGTACCGAGATACGGTGTAAAATTTTGTTTCGCATGCAGTATAGGTAGATTGTACTGTACAAAGTTCATAGGACAGAGCGAGGAATACAATGTTACAGCAGCAGGGAAGGTGAACAAAAAGCAAGATCAACATTAGATCTGCTGTAGAGAGCTCACAAAAGAGTTGCCATGTGTTGGGACCATCTTGAACTCAATGATTCGAAAGACCTAAGCCCCTCAGAAGCTGCCCTGAGCTAAGCCTCTATTCTCAAGTTCCCAGTAGAATGAAGGGAGGGTATCTGCTAAATATTGTGCAATTAGGCATAATTATGTCAGGCGAACATTTCTTTTCATCTATAAAAGTTCATCTCAACAGCATAAAATAACATCGACTGGTGCCTGGTTTTATGGAAATGCTGCACCATTTGACAGAGTGTTTCAACATTGGTTTAAACAGCTACTGTGCCCAGACATAAATGAATAATTTATTTATTGTCACTTATACCGAAGTACAGTGAAAAGCTTTGTTTACAAGCAATACAGGCAGATTATAGTAAGCAAGGATGTACAGATCAAAAGGCTTTGACAGAGGCATACGGATTATATTGCACAGGGCCTGCACTGGGCGAGATCAACATTAGCAAGATCAGTCTTATTTGAGGCTGGACAGTCCATTCATCAGTCTAATAACGGCCAGGAAGAAGCTGTTCCTGAACCTGATTTTGTGTGTGCGTGTCTGTCTGTCTGTGTGTGAGAAAGAGTGAGATGCGATGGGTCCTTGATGATGATGGCAGCCTTTCCAAGGCAATGAACTGTGTAAATGGATTCCAGGGATGGAAGGATGGCCTCCATGATGGTCTGGGCTGTGCATACCACCTTCTGTAATTTCTTACCGTCTTGGGCAGAGCAGTTGCCATACCAAGCCGTTAGGTGCCCGGACAGTATGCTTTCTGTGGGCGCAGTGACCAAGACAATAACTTTCTCCAGCCTGGCATTGCAACTGAGCTTTAAGAGTTGCTCCTCTGCAGTATCTTGACATTTATCTCTGGGACTACTTATATTCTTGAAGTGTTTGTTGTTTCCAGTTTGTTTCCCATTGTGGTACCGGTTCCTATCTGTTAGCTGTTAATTTTGGTATAATTACTGATGTGAATATTTACTCCAGCTACACTTGCCACTGCCTCCTCCCAGTCATTTGCTCAAATGACTGTGATATTTGATATCATTTAATCAAAAGGGGACAGTTGTTTAGGAGGAGAAAAGTGATTGCCAATGATTGAAAAGTAAAAGTCCGACTGACTTGGTAAAGTTGTAATAAATATCAACTAATTTATCACTGGCATTTATAATTGGAGTTGATTACTTAACAGAGATTTGAAGAGCACTAAATTCACATAACAGCAGCACGCTTGGATGCAGATGTTCAGAGACAGTACTGTTAACTATGAGACAGCATGCCTACATCAGGGAATAAAACACCATCAGTGGAAAATGAGAGTGGTAACCACTAACGGTAGTGCCTCCTCAATTTACAGTCCAGTCTGCTATTGCTATTCTACATGAACTCAATACTAATAGAATCATAGAGTGATACAGCACAGAAACAGACCCTTCATTCTAATTAGTCCGTACTGACTGTGTTCCCAAACTGAGCGAGTCCCACCTGCCTGTGCTTGGCCCATATCCCTCCAAACATTTTAATTCATGTACTTATCCTTATGTCTTGTAAACATTGCAACTATCGATCAGTTCTGTTGGAAGTTTATTTTGCACACGAGTTATTCTCTGTATATATTTTTAAAAATTGCCTCTCATGTTTTTAAATCTTTCTCCTCCCACTTTAAAAATATGTCCCCTGGTGTTGAAATCCCCCATCCGAGGGAGAAGATCTTTGCTGATCATCTTATCTATGCCTCTCATGAATTTACAAACCTCTATAAGGTCACCCCTCAATCTCATATGCTCCAGTGAAAGAAATCCCAGTGTATCCAGCCTCCCCCCATAACTCCAACCCTCTATTCCTAATGTTGTCATTGACTGGAAGTGGCTCAACAGTATAAATAGGGCATAAAGTGAGTAACGAGATTCAAAGACCCTTTATTCCAGTCTGTCATTCAATGAGCTATTTTCCACTGGAGCCGACCCAACACTGGACTGACAAAGCCGAATGCCATTGGTATCCTTTTCTCTCGTTGCTGACGCAGGAGCTGAGGGCAGGCGTGAACTCCTCTACTTTCTACATACAGCACAAAATGTATGGGCCTTACCCAACTCTAACTCTTTTGAATGCTTTCCAGTGTAACTGTATCTCAACAATAGGAGTGTTGTGGCACAAATGATAAAAATGTTGATTTTAAAAGTTTTAATCAACATACCTTCACAACCAGAGGAGTGTGGCATCGACGAAGCCCTGTGATAATCACCGAGATGTACAACATGGAAACAGCCCCTTCAGTCCAGCTATTTCATACCGACCAGGTATCCCAACCTAATCTAGTCCCAGTTGCCAGCACCCAGCCTATATCCCTCTAAACCCTTTCCATTCATATACTCATCAGGTGCCTTTTAAATGTTGTAATTGTACTAGCCTCCACTCTCTGGCAGCTCGTTCCATACACCCACCACCCTCTGCGTGAAAATGTTGCCTGTTAGGTCTTTATTATAGCTTTCCCTTCTCACCCTAAACCTATGCCCTATAGCCTGGACTCCCCCACCCCAGGGAAAATGCTTTATCTATCCTATCCATAGTCTGATATCAGTGGGATAGCGTATTGCCCTTTACTAGCAAAAACATTTATCTTGTTTTCCTGAAGGCTGGTAATACTATTGAACTGACACTGCAAGAATAACAAAGGTGAATTTTACAGTTGGTAAATATCTACACCCACTGAAGTGTGTGGGTCTTTCAAATTTTCTTGATGTTTCCACCCCAGGTTATTTGTTCACCCATCACTCCCTGCAGATCACGGAAGTGTTCAAGACTCATGACTCACTCCCCTAAATTAAAGGGATGAGCAAAGGTTGAGTTAGATGTCCTCTAATTCTGGTTCCCTGATGCACTGATAGCACCAGGAAGAGACTTCTGTTAAGCTCTATGATGTGGAATGTACTGGGGAACTGTGCTGTGGGCTTTATCCCACACTCAGAACCAGGTGGAGCGCAGCCAAATATATTTAACTTTGGACCACATACACACACCAGGAAGAGAGAGAGAAAAAATATGATGGACAAATTTGGGCCTTTAGTCAGCCATTTTGTCCTGAAGTGAGAAACAGGTAACCTTGGACATTTTTGTAAGCAAAATGACATAGAAATCAGTCCTTCTTGTGTTCATGTAATCTCCTAAATTAGGAGCAGTCAGGTGAATGTTGTCTTGGTGGTGGCCTGAGTTTGAAATTATGGGTATGACCAAATCCATTAAATGGTTGTAAGAGTTTTAATTTTTGAACAACAGGTTGGCATCTAGCGAGGGTATTGATGTACTGGTGGTGTGAAGTGGCCAGTGTCCCCATCACATCAAGCCAGTTCTAGAACAATACGAGAATCCCAACCATGCAGAACAAGGTAGTTCAGCCTATCGAGTCTGCACTGACTCTCCAAAGACCCAGTTCTCCACTCTGTCCCCATAACCCTGCATTTACCATGGCTAATTCACCAAGCCTGCACACCACAGTACAATTTACTATGACCAATCCACCTAACCTACACATCTTTGGACTGTGGGAGGAAACCAAAGCATCTGGCAGAAACCTGTGAAGAAACAGGGAAAATGTGCAAACACCACACAGCCGTCCGAGGCTTGAATCGAACCTGGGGTCCCTGGTGCAGTAGACAGCAGGGCTAACCACTGAGCCACTGTGCTGCCCCTGGTTCAGAGTTGGGATTCAGTCTAACAACCCACCCCCATGTGATAAGTGACTTCATTATGGATGTAACTGAAAATCCCTGATCTGCTGGACATGGGAAAGGGACAAGAAAGATGATACCTTCCTCTCATCATGGAAGAGAGCATGAGCAATAAAGATATTTAAAGTGTTTCTAACTCGAACGCTGTTGGAATAACTAACTTGTTCATACTTCACTAACAGACGGCTGCCACTGTTCTAAGGGTTGCAATTAGTTAAAGATGCAGAGAGATGACCGGTGCCCCTGTGCTCTGCAGCATCGCATTTTGAGAAAGAGAGAGGAGGGGGAGTAGCTGATTCTCACCCCTCAGTCTGTTGGATGGGACTCCGGATGACCTATGAAAAGCCCCTCCTACAGCCGACACTGTGCGCTGTAACCTTTTGAATCTTGGAGTACCATGTGAAGATTGTGTGAGCTCAGATGAGTCACAAACCTCGTTAAGACATTTTTTCCAGGCAGTTATTCAATTAATATGGATGCACAAGTCTCAGTTTTAATCTTTTTCATAAAATGATAAGACACAATGAGTCAGCAGAACCTCGCTGTTTCATTTCAGTTGCAGGATCTGACGGGAGATTTTGCCCAGGCAGTCTGGGGGAGGGGGCACACCTCAGATATTATAAAATGGGACATGCCAGAAGGCATGTTGGCAAGGCAGATGCCTGGTTTCATGCCAATAGATCAATATGTGCAACCATGTCCTTGGATTTACTGCATCTGTGTGTTACCCTGTGCTGCATCTGCAAAAGCAACGTGTACAATAACTGAATCAACGTATAAATCAATAAGTATTATCAGCTTCTACATTTTATATCGAAATGTAGAAAATGTATAGAGGTCGTGGAGGTAGTGCACCAGCCAAAAATGAGCTTTTCAGACCTAATCACACTTACCAACTCGTGGGTCATCGTCCTATTGGCTACAGCATTTTAAGTGCATTTCCAGGTAGATTTTGTTTTGCCGTTGTAATGAGAGTTTCTATCACTATTGATGCCCCTTTAGAAACAGTAAGGACCTGACTATATAAGCACTGAATGAAAAAGATTGTCCCTGAATCTCTTTTAATCTGTCTACCAATTTCTTCAGGTCTGTCCCTTAAGGCTGTTGACCAGTCTGCACATATAGAGAGGTGGTCTCTAACCATTCTATCTGAGCTCCATATAATTTTATCCTCCCCAATCAAATCTCCTGTCAACGTCCTGCAGTTGCTAGAAACCAACTCCAGCCTACCCAATCCTTCCTCATAACTAGAATCCTCCATTCCTGGAAATATCTCTTTAAAATCCCCTTTTGTACCCTCTCTAAGCATAATTGCTCCCTTCCTGTTATGCAGTGATTAGAACTCAGTTTGCCCAGCAGTTAACCAGTTGAGAATTTGACTCAAAACCTGCTGCCCTGCTCCTCCTCTTCACCCCAGCACTGTTGTTGCAGTGCTGACAATCATGATAGGACTAGAACAAATCTTTTAAATACCTATAAGCCTTTATTTGCAGGAACGTGCATTACAAACATGCACCTCCCAATCCTGCAACCATAGATTCTGTCTGCTCCCAGATACTGCTTTGGGAAAACAATGAAGCCAAATTAAATAACAAACTGAACCAGCTGTCATGCTGTGGGAGAGAGATAATGCAATCCAGGCCCTGTGGTGCCCACTAGACACAGATCATCTGAAGGGTAGCAGTAAATATAATGTATTCCCTCACTGGAGATATCCAGGCATGGATAATGATAGAAATGAGGTAAGCAGTCAGGCCTGAGACCCCCCTGGGTCTGGGCCAGGCCCAGGAGGTGGTCCTCTGACCTGCCCACATCTGCTCCACAACATGTGAATAAAAATTAAGAGCATGGGCATGAAGTGCAGCCAAAAATTCAGAAGTAGTCCCTTTCAATAATAAAACTCACATATACGTGGAAAACAGTATTTTCCAGACTACAATAAAGACATACCACCTGGAAGTCCATGAATCATCTGAAATGTCTGTTGCACGACATGTGTTTGACGCCCTCCACATTGAAATGATGGTAAAGGGGATTGCTTGAACATATTGAGGAGCCCAAATGAATTCCCAGCTATTGTCTACCACCCAAATATAATTATACTCTCAATTCATATGCAGGTAACAAATATGACTCCATTTCAACACATTGTTGTTAACTCATAATGCTGTCATGGCTGCTGGGGATAGCCAATAAATATTGCTTTGCCTGTATTGCTCACATCCTGATTTTTTCAGAATTGAACTTTTCCACTCGATCCCAATTCTTCATATACATGGAATCCACAAAACAATGCTATCCAGAAATTAGCAATGTGAACAGGATTCTGGTTAGTTGATGTGTAAGAGGGGTGCAACTGTGGCAGTGATCCATTAAGGATGTTTTTCTGAGATTAGGACTGAAGCACATTAATAAGGCTGAGCAGAGAGAGCCTAATTCTGCATGTAACACTGCAGATAAATTACCTGAGAGACCTTGATGTGGTCACTTGGTGCCTGAAATGGGAAATGTTCAATTTGCCAGTGTTGACTTTAACAAGCACAAAATTTACCAAAAACATCCATTAAGCAGATTAACTACACAAAACATTGCTTACTAGAATCAGAAAAGGAGATGTCAATACTTAAATAATGCTAATGGGAATAATCTGTGTTATTAGCCAAGCGGGAGGCAAAGAACCTATCACACAGTGAGTTGTTCTGATGTAGAATACCTTTCAGGATAGAGGTATTGAGAGAGATCCAGCATAACTTTTGAAATCAAATAAAGTTTCTCGTTAAAAATGAAATATTTGCAGGGCTGTGGGAATAGAAGAGGAGAGAGGGAGTATTTAGGTAGCTCTTTCACAATGGATTGAATTGTTGCATGATTCTATTTTGTGTTGGAGGATTTAGTTCCCATTATTGCAAGGCTACAGCCCTTTCAATCACCAAATCTCTCTTTTCAATGATGCTAAATACGTAATGGAAATAACTGCTCTTTTCTTGGAGCCTTGCAGGAGGTCGATACTGCAGTAAATAGTGTGAAATTGCTATCAAAGCATTCAAACTGATGATGCCTTTATTATGATGGGAATGGACACTCAGGTCTATTTTATTCCTTTCTATTTAATTGCATTCCCAGCCAGGGGTTAAATGTGAGCCAGGTAACATGGATGCAAAAAACAATCTTAAAATGTAAGGAGTTCATGGTAGAGTTATTTGTACCAGAACAGGTAGTCTGAAGAAAATGGCCCATTCATTCACAGTGCTTTGTGTATTTTGTTGTTCATTCCTCTTTTTCTTTCATTAGCTCCATTCAGAATGATGCTAGGAGCTGGGAAACATGAATTAGCTGACTGTACAGATCCATTGGTTATTAATTATCTTTAGTATTTTACTCATAGCCTCTCCCTCTCTCTTCGTGCCTGTCTCCCCCTTATTTCCATCACAATCCTGTTTAAATGTGGTAAAAAGGATCTGCGCAAGTCGACTGTAATGGAGACACTTGACTGAATCAGTTCACTTGCAGGTAGGAATGGGTAAATGTATACCCGGTCCTCTCCGTTATTGTATTTTCGGGGGCAAGAGGATGTAGAAATATTCCCTTCTTTTATGGATTGTCTGTCAAAGTTCTGCCATGTCCAGTGATGGTGCTTAGTTTTAAATGAGTCAACTTTGAGCAGTAAGAGCTCTGAATTGACTTGGCCTTGGTTAAACTAGTCAGTAAAGTGCTATCCATATCCTCGGAGATAGCTTCCTCCCCCACACCCACCTTCACCTTCCTCAGTCTGCTCCAAGTGACCAACCTCAGTTCTGTTCAGATGGCGTCTCATCTTACTGCAGAAGGATATCTGCAGTGTCATGACGGTCCTTGTTACTTTTCTTGGCCACATTTTTTATTCTCCATTTATTGATTAGCGTTTACTTTATTCCAAAAACAGAACTGGAAAGGTCAAAGTCAGCTCATCTGAGCTGTAATATAATAGTCAGCTGCAGTCAGAAATCTGGAAGCCAATTCCTCTCAAGATCATTTGCGGTACATAGGGTAGGGGTGGAGGGGAAAGGGTTCTCAATTACAAGGTGGGTGGAGGGGGTAAAGGAAATTGATGCAAACTTGTTGATTCTGTGGTCCACTATCAGAAGGACAATCTCACCTACTCTCATATATTACAGTGTGGCTCAGCACATTAACCATATTATCTCAATGGAACTGATTTTCTAACTCCATATGTGGCACATTAAAGCAATCACCCTTCCATTAACATGCATCCCTTTCTCTAAATACTGTTCTTCCCTTCATTGTGACGAAGGTAAAAGACTGACTTTCACGACATTTCAAAGCATTTTACAGCCAAAAAGCACCTTTGAATTACAGCCATTGTGATTATCTCTCACACTATCTCTCTCTCTCTCTCTTTGTGCGTGTCTCTCTCTCTCTCTCTCTCTGTGTCACACACATACACACAGAGATAGTGTGAGAGATAATCTCTCTCTCTCTCTCTCTCTCTCTCTCTCTCTCTCTGATGGTTGCTGTGGGTAGGGCTGACAGTTGACCAGGGCACTAGCGATAATTCCCTGATTTCCATCAAAGTACTACCTTAGACTCTTCAATGTCTAACCAGGAGGGCAGGTGGGGCTTCAGTTTAATGTTTCACACAAAAGCTGGTGCCTCCAAGAAAGCAGCATTCCCTCAGCACTGCAGTGGGGTATCAGCCTGGATCTTTGTGTTCAAGTCCTCAGAGTGGGATTTGTAGCCACAAACCTTCCAACCCTGAGGCAGGAGTTCTCCCAGCTGAGCCACAGCTGACATGTCAAGTGACAGAGGACGTGCCTTGGAGATATTTTGAAACATGTACACGTCCCACTTTGAAAATGGCAGTGTTGGCACATACTGAGTGCATAAGAGAGCCCGCTTCATGTCGAAAATGTGCTGTGCATGTAGAATAATGTTGAAATCAGAAGTAAAGTGATTTAATAGATAATTATATATTCAGTATCCATATACAAAACTGAGCTTGATTCAACTTTTATTATGTGACCAAATAATTAAGCGCACTGGTATAAAGTAAGGGACAGGAAAGAGATGCTGATTAAGTCTATCACTGCCATTCCTATCCTTAAAACATTCAGTCATACAGTTGGTCAGTCATTGTTAGGCAAGGACAGGATCTTTTAACAGGTATGCCCACTGTTCTCAGATCAACCTAATTACTCTTTGCTTGATCATTTTGCTATTGAGGTTGCTAGGGCCAAGACTCATTTTGTACACATTGAGAAATGGCCGCCCATTCTACAACTCCACCCAATTTAGCTTTTCCATTCAATGGGGATTCATAATCATTCGCTTGGGTGCAACTGCCCAGGACTGCAGTATCTCCAGGATGTTGTCCTGTATGTGCAGCAAATGAAAAGTGTTCCATTTTTACTGTTTGATGGCTTAACATGAAGCTACCTAATTAAAAGTTTAGGTGTTAGGAAATTCACTGAGGAGGCACCACTCCAGCACTAACTGAGTGGCACTGGTTCTCCATAATTAAAAGGCATGACTGTTCACCTGAATAATTTTCTCTTGCCTTATGATTTAAAGACTCACAGTGAAGTCTTAAAGTTAGATAACGTTGAGGTCCGAAGCATATGACTAATTATTGTCTATCTTGCGTTCCAGACATCATCCAGGCCACTCCTGTAGTTGGTGATAAGAATTGCACCTTCAAGCTTAATCCATCAGTAGGCCGATTGATGCATAACGCTTAGTGTGTTAACACTAAAGAGGATAAAAGAGCTACCTTTTACAATATGATTTGAATAGCATTGGTTTCAACTGGCTTCATTGATATTCAGTGGGCTATCCTAGACTGAAGCAGCATTGCAGGCAATCCATGAGCAATGTCTTGAACCAGAGCCATCTGATTCTTCTTTGAATTGAATCCTGATGTTTCAGTAGAGAATTTGCTGAGTTGAAAAAAGCCTTGATTCAGTGCACCTCTGATGTGGCTATTATGTGAGTTAAGATGTTACCTCCACAAAGCAGCAGAGCAGTTTGAGACAGATTAGAGATAATCTTTCTCTGTCATCAGCAATTTCTTTAGATAGCTGTTAACATACACTCAGAGATAAAGTTGTGGCTTAGCAGTGAATTGCCTTTACAGAGATTTTTGTTACTAGGACAATATCTGAGTGTTTGCACTGTGGTTGCTCAGCCTCCGTGTGTTCAACTTGAAGCCTTATGACAAGGGATGGAATTAATGGATTAAAATGGACTGTTGAGAATAATTGCAGCTGGTCAGTAACTACAGAGAAAGAAGCATTCAAACTCTAATGATGCATAGGCATTGCATCAGACTAATAATGAAGGAGTTCTATGCTGGTCCATTCTGATTGTAGAGCAGACTACAGTTAATTGACACTAGCAAAGGTGATCTTTAAGACTTCTGATGGCAAGAAGTATAAAGGGAGCTACTGAATAGTGAATATGAGCATTGGTCTTGGTGACAGCTGATCTGTAGGGTAGGGAGAAACTCTCTAGAGGATTTGAGGGGGCTCTAGCAAATTGTAACATTGCAAGTGTTATTTACATAATGAAATGGGAGAGAATCACTGACGGTGCACACAATATGATGAAACTAAGGAGTCAGCCTGGACTACACCAACCTCTAAATTAGTGGCACCCAGGACTCACTCCTTCCTGAGCAGAAAATTATCACTCGTCCTCAAAGAAAAAGAAATCTACAAAGCAAAGGTGCACAATTAGGTTGAGTTTTATTTGGGGTAGATATGATCCTAACGAACAGTAGTTGTTCAATATAGCTCTAATGTACAAGTTGGGCTCCATCTTTCATTAGGTTTCTTTTCCTTTAAAATATTAGTCTGTATATGTAATAAATAAACTGCTGGTTTGAGGTCAAGAGCTTATATGCTTTGAACCTGTCTGTACCTCTGTACTTTTTCAGTATCCATATACAATATTTTTTTTTCTCTAAAGTTGTAATGTAGTTTTTAAAACAAATGAAAATAACAACTCGCCAAAGTGCACAACATTCGCATTTCGTCACTGATAGCCAAGTAATTTCTGTCATGGTGTCTGAGTGGAAAGTACGTTTGTCCAATTATTGAAAACAAATCAAAACGTTATTATGGAGAAAAATGTGATACCACTGTTCTAAAGAACTTGTGGGCCTCATTCCATTCATTATTGGAAGGTGTTGCATTTGAAAAATATTCATCACTCCACAGAAATTAATTTGTAAACTACCTTTATAGATTAAGTTATCTAAATTATATTTTTGAAAAGACCACAAAGAAATATACTATCTTGCCACATTTAGTATTTGTTTCCTCCATTCTTAATAAAGGCCAAAAATTCCAATTTTAGCTGTCACAAGCTTCCTGACGAAGGGCTTTTGCCCGAAACGTTGATTCTCCTGCTCCTCGGATGCTGCCTGATCTGCTGTGCTTTTCCAGCACCACACTCTCGACAGAAAATTATCACTGTCATTCTTCAGTACAGTACTGAGATGGTTGCAGTCTTTCAGATGTGGCCATCATCTTGCCTTTCGACAGGATGTAAAAATACTCACAGACCAGCACAGGAACGTTTCCTTTCTTTAAACCAATATTTAAAAGAGAACCACTACAAATGAGTTCAAACTCTGCAAACATCTCAGAGAAAATGAGGACTGCAGATGCTGGCGATCAGATTCGAGAGTGTGGTGCTCGAAAAACACAGTAGGTCAGGCAGCATCCGAGGAGCAGGAGGATCTTCTTTTCAGGCATAAGCCCTTCATCAGGCCTCATTCCTGATGAAAAGCTTAAGCCCGAAACGTCGATTCTTCTGCTCCTCAGATGCTGCCTAACCTGTAGTGCTTTTCGAGCACCAGACACTCGACTCAGCAAACATGTCTCCCCATTTAAAAACCGAAAGAACTGCGGATACTGTAAATCAGAAAAGAAAACAGAAATTGCTGGAAGAGCTCAGCAGGTCTGGTAGCATCAGAGGTGATTTGTCTCCAGAGATGGTGTCAGACCAGCTGAGCTTTCCAAACAATTTCTGTTTTTAACTCTCCCTGTTTGGTTTGAGATGTGGGCATTACTTCATGGATATTTGTGAGATCTTGCTATTTGCAATTTGACTGTTGCCTTTCTTGCATTGCAACAGTAACGACATCTTGGAAAAAAGACATAGAGAAAACTGCATTGGAAGTAAAGGGTTTTGAGGAGACCCCACTGTTGCTAACTACAGTATATAAAAGTGAGCTTTCTTTTCCATTCCTTGAGGTTTAAACAGAGAAAGTTCATTGAAGTGAATGGATAAGCAAATAGAGCAGAGTGCAGAATGGGCCGCGGATTTGCTCGCGCCTGTTTTATTGCTGCCAACTATGACATACATACCCCCTAAAGTGTCAGAAAAGCAAAGTGTGTTTCCATGGTGTAGTTGGTTGTAGGTCTGGCCATCTACGTTCGGAGTTCCTTATCATGGTTCTGCTGCTGTGAGAAGAACAGGCACCTCCTTACAGCGGGAAAGGAATTAAATCAGTTTGTGAGTTTGTTACTGTCGGCTTTAGAACATGCTTGTGCCAGCTGTGAGCAGGTAAAATCAGACTGTTAGTGCATCGTCTCAGCTGTAGTGCCCTGGCAACAGGGAAGCTGAGGAGAAGCCAACACTAAGGACGGCTCCAATAACTTTCCATTGCCAGAATCTCGAGTGACAGGAGTTGAGTTTGTCCATTGAACCATTGCCTGGGGATTTGCAGGCTGCCTGGTGGGAGGTGAAATCTGGACCTTTTGTGCAATTGTTGGTGAGTGAAAGGAGTTTAGAGAAAGAGATCAGTTGCACAGCACACAGTGCAGGGATGTGGTGAATTCATCAGAATGGATATGAAAGCATCAGGAGAGAAGTGAAATAAAGGTTACCAAAGCTTTGAATCACAATGACTGGAGTGAACAAATCTTTTATTCAGTCTTTTATCCAGTTGAATGAGTCAACTAATAATTTCAAACTTAATACATGATGATACATACCTAACCTTCAGAAATCTGAACGTAATAAATAATCTACTGCCTTTTTCAAAGTCTATTTTAAAGAAGCATTGACTTTTAAAAAAATGTTTGATAAAACTTGTGTTTCCCCACTTGTGTTTACATGGAACTTGAATGTTTTGTCTCTGCGCAGATGTATTTCCAACTTAATCAAAAGTTAAAGATTTTTGATCGACCCCCAGTGCTTGATTTTTCTCACACTAGAAACAAAGTTGTTCATCCTGTTAGCTGGCGCAGTGCTGCAGATTGC
This sequence comes from Chiloscyllium plagiosum, assembly GCF_037043375.1. Lineage (NCBI taxonomy): Eukaryota > Metazoa > Chordata > Chondrichthyes > Orectolobiformes > Hemiscylliidae > Chiloscyllium > Chiloscyllium plagiosum. The sequence goes on from NW_028270174.1 coordinate 15,529,903, forward strand.
AACATTTCCACATCAGCTTTTGAACAGCACAGGCAGCTCAGTGGCTGACTCCTGTTCTTCATGTTACTAAACGTGGCCTCTTGACGTGTCTGATTATTGATATCTCTTATGTAATCCTATTGTTCACGACTCAATGAAGCTGATATCTCATTTAGGTAATAGACTCTAATGACTTCCTTGTAAATGTGTCGTCCTTGTGAAGGATCTGCAGTCTGTAACTCCCCAGTGAGCCGTTTCTTAACAGCATGACCACAAGTATGTGTGTCTTTGTGTCTTTATAGCCACTATACTAGCACAGGCCCAGCATGGTGCATGGTTTGGAGGAAAAATGGTTTACTTTTAAAATTTGAATCAGAATTAGGTCAGCAGACACTGGAAAGAAATTGTGTAATTTTAATTATCCATAACTTCCAATTAAACCTCACCATCTGCTCACCCTATGTATATATTCTCCTGGCGGATGCAAACAGTGGCATTTACAGTGTACTGTTCTTGTGCTTTTCATCAAGCTGTCTGTCTTTCTTTTGGTCAATGATGGGAAATTTGGCATCTCAAGTGAAGCTAGAAAATAGTTTCACTTCATCAGCAGAGGTGACCCGATCTCCTTCACAGAAAGTTGAGAAATATTTTACACCTGCCTTGTCATTACCTCAGCCATCTCCTCCTGAAAGGAATTGCTTCAGATAATCTTTCCCCTTGACCAACCATCATGGTCACATCCCTGCGCCTACCAATGGGCACAAAATGATACTGCTTTCCAGGGCTCAGGAGGAGGTACGGTTTTACAGAGACATCTTTTCCAAAAAACAATCAGCTGGCAGGGCCGTCACTGTTTTGCGTTTCAAAGACATCTAAACATTGGCTTATTTAACAGTGGAGAGAAAGCCCCAGGAGATCAGAGCTTGGTGACATTCCCAAATAAAGAGCAAGAGTTGTCCTTGGTGCTGAAATCTCAACAGAAAGTAATCTTGCCTTTGTGTTAGAATGTGGGCCACCTCACAATTAATGCTTGGCACAGACTCCGATCTGAATGAAGCTTAACGTTTGTGTAAATGTTCAGGGTGTATCGCTGATGTACTTTAAAGTTAGTTAACTCTTGGGGTGCCCAGGGAGGCCCTTTTTTCTGCTCAGTCAGCCCATGTTATAGGTCTTAAAAAGCAAAATGCTGAAAATCGATGAACACAAACATAATTCTGGAAGTAATGAGCAGATCTGGGAGTGAGAAGCAGAGTTGATGAAATACATCAACGACCCTTCACTCCAGTAACATAATACTACTGCAGTGAAAATAATGCTCCCTGTAAACCAGGAGTAATGTTTATACTGACTAAATTAAACACTTACAGTCATGATTTACATAAAGATTTCAGTATTTGATCTTTTATAAAATATTTCCCTAATGTTTTCATTATCAATGTAAGTGAATTTTAAACCAGCTCAGTTGCCAGTTTTTTTTTTGTCTTCCATCCTCCATTTTGTGTGTTCTTCCAAAAATGGTGATCTGTTAGCTGTTCAGCAGGTCTGGTAGCATCTGTGGAGAGAGATACAGAGTTAATAGTTCAAGTCCAAAGACACCCTGGGTTTTCAAGGACGGTGCAGAATGTTAACTCTGTTTCTCTCCCCAGTAATGCAGCCAGGCCTGCTGAGTTTATCCAGCACTTCCTGTTTTTTATTTCAAATTTCCAGCATCTGCAGTGTTTCACTTCTATTTGTCAGCTGTTGTCAGGAAGTAATGGCTTGTCAGACAAGGATTGACACGATGGACCAGTTGCATTGCGGATAGAGTCACCAGTATTTCTCTTCATCAAAACAGGAAGTGCTGCCACTAGAGTGTACACTCAGCCTCTGGCACAACCAAATGATTCTCGCTAGAGTCAAATTATCCTTTTGCTAAGATGTTGAAAGTCCTTAAGTCACCAATATATTTCATAGTAAGCAGTATATGGTAGTACGTGTACTTAGACATTGCAAATATGTATGGAAATACATATGATCAGTATATACCATATATGCCCTGATATGGCAAGAACCATGAATACCTTGAATTAGCTATCAGATTGAAACCTAATTGTGGAGGATCCACTTATTTTAATTCATCCATTCTGAAAGATGTACAGCCCAATTTCTGCTTTAATGCATTTGGTAATTTATTCCATATTTTCATTTTGAATTTACTTATTTTCAAATGTCATTTTACAAGTTTGAACCTTTTGGACCCTTCTCAATTCAGTGTCAAATAATATTCTGCCATTATGAGTCTCCTATTTAAATCACCTGTTAGTCACCTGCTTCCCAGCTGATGAGCGGGAGCTTTTCCTCATCACTCTGACATCTGGGGATCAGGTCCACCACTCTGCCTCCAATACTCTCCTTGACAATGAGAAATAGGTGGAGTGTTCAATATGAGACCTGGTCATGACTTTGTGAAATGACCTTGTTGAGGAACCTGGATGCTGTACAAACTGTGGCTGGAGGAAACTGAAACAGGAGAGAATTGGCACCAAGACCTCAAGAAGAGACTATTGGGTGGACATTACTTGCCTCACCAGTAGGTGTGTTTTTGGCAGGGTGTGGGGGAGGCTGGTAAAATAGGTTCGCGTGCCCAGTCTGCCACCAAATCTCCATGACAGTGAAGGGTGGGCGACCCCTGAACTTGGTAGCTCACCCATCATATGTATGTAAGTAGTTAAGGGTCACTTGTTTAAATACTGCTGCCATGGGCAGTGAGATGAGAGTGGACAGGAGGCTTTTGAACTCCTATATGAACAAAGGCATCTCATTTGAGAGACGCCTGATGTACATGAGGACCCTCCACCTTTCCCCCACTCCCCCAAAGATGCCACCCCACTCTTCCTTCTGCCACACAATTCCTCTCACCCCTCAACCGCCATCCTCTACCCCCTTCCCTTAGCTCTAAGGTGCCTCCCCGTCTTGAAATGCTGGCACTGACTTTCTCAGGATAGCCATAGGCTTCTTCCTACAGTGCCACAACAATGCCCTCTGTCTGACGCTGCTGGAGCTGATGTTGTTAGCGACTAATCAGATTAGCTTGCAGCTCCTGAGGGCGGGTCATCTTCCTGTGTGATGGGCCAAAGTCCCACTGCTAATTGATCTCGCCCACCTGCCTGTGGCTGCAGAGTCGAGCTGCAAGGAGCAAATCAACATCCAGCTGAAATTTCCACCCAGTAACTCTGAAATTATTTCAGTCGATCTTTTTTAAATAAGGAGTTTAGTTTTGGGCAAATTATTCTTAAGTTGACTGCAGTTTCACATATTGGTAAATGTCACAGCATTCAGTGCTATTTCACACTTAGTGGAATACAATACACATATACATATTTATTTAGAGACAGAATATTCTAAGTAAATGCTAATGTGGGATTTTCCTGCTTGAGCCCCGAGCATTTCCTTCTCAGTTCCCAGTCATGTGGTATAAAGGTAGTGAATCAGAGCCAAAGTCACATTCCACAATAAATACAGGAGGCAGACTCAGCATTTTGTCATCAAAACTCAAAACTTGAATGACAAAATAAAAGTAATTCTTAAACTGTTTAAAATTTTGCTGGTGAGTACGTTTGAAACCTCCATGTTTAAGTTCCAAAAAGGAGTGAGACTTAGGCCTGGGCCTAGTTTCCTGTAGCCTGTTGCAATTCCTTGGACACATGGAAGATGTCAAGCTTTTATTGACGCCGACTTAATTTTTCCAAACTTATTTACATTTGTCTGCTCTTCAAGATATTTTATGTGTATGCGTGTGCAAGCCATAGGAAAATAGGACTTAGAAACAGGATCAGGCCAATCAGCCTTTTGAACTTGTTCTGTAATTCAATTAGATCATGGCTAATCAGGTTCTGGTCTCGCCCTCAATTTCTTATCTGTCTCCCCATAGCCTTTTGTCTCTTATAAATGTATCAATCTGAACCTGTTCAGGCGAGGTAGTGGGATAATGATAATATCAGAGGCCAAGGCTAATGCTTTGAGGATATGGGTTTAGATACCACCAGGGCAACTGATGGAATCTAAATTGAGTGAATAAATCTGGAATACCAAGTTGGAATACCAATAAACCCATCTGATTTATTAAAACCCTTTAAGAAAGAAAATATGTCGTCCTTTCCTGTTCTAGTCTACATGTAACCCCAGACCCACAATAACTCTTAACTACTTTGTGACTATTTGTGGTCAATTATGGATGGACAACAAAGCAAGTGCTCTCAGTGACGCCCACATTCCATGAAAAAAATGTTTTTAAGAGGTTCGGTTTGATATCGGTTTAGAAATGTTTCAAAGCTTTGACTTGAAATGATGAACAAATGATGTTAATTGACTTGTTAAGTATCAAAGAAGCTTGAATTTATTTAACGTAATATTCCAACCTGCCAACCATCGCCATAATAAATCAACTATTCGACTATGCAGTGACGTGCACAGAGAAGGATATTTTAAACTCAACAGAGGGAAGGGTACCAGACCTGAGATGACTTCAGGGTTCTCAGCAGCATCCTCTATCTCAAACTGATTTTAGGAAAGATTAGGGCAAGGTCTCCCCATCTCGGGGTAAGAAGTCTTCCTGTGTCGACACTTTTAAAAATACGACTCCTCCCAGGTAAGAGGATGAAAATAAGTGCTGTAGGGGAGAGTAGCTCTACATCAATTCAAACAGAAGGAACTTGTTTGTAAGGTCTGAGATGCCAACTATTTTTCTCATTGTGAATAACTTGTGATTTTTGTTGGGGTATCTTACCCTACTGCATGAATCATGAGATTGATTCACCCTGACCAGCCCAGATTCTAGGGGTTTTGAATTTATTTTTCTGAAGGGAGGATTTGTTTGCTGGATTTTACATTCTTCTATGATTAATGTGATTTTTATTTCTGGTAGCATCAGTGATTCTGCAGAAGAGGTGTCTGGGATAATAAACAACTGAAGTGAAATATAGGCTGTAATTTAATCCAGTTTTGAAAGCTCAAAGTCGAAGCTTGTGGATTGTCAGCAGAATTCTAAAACTGAGCCTCTTCCTGTGCCATCACTGCTTCATTCCGTGTGATAGACAAGGAACTATTCTTTTTAGTGTCTTGATGCTGACTCTGCCAGTTGTATCAAGGCAACATTTACTTTGGCACCTCCTGATTCTCTGCTGAGTCCAGTATTCCTGGAGCTACTCATATGAACTCCCTACAAAGAACTTTGTACCGTTTATTCTTTCCCATCTTTTGTTTTGGGGTAAATGGTAGAATTACATGAGGGCAGTGGGGAAGGAATGGCCAGGCAAGGCACAGTACAGCATCAAGAGGTTGTTGACTTCCATACATTTGGTGTGTGGGATCCAAAATCCATCAGCATGCTTCAGAGTTGCGAAGTTTGTTGAATATGGCAGCATGAGGAACAAAAGAGGGCCATTCAGCCCCTCAACTGTCCTCCATCATTCAGGTGGCTCAGTAGTTAGCACTGCTGCCTTACAGCGCCAGGGACCCCAGTTCAATTCCAGCCTTGGGTGACTATCCATGTGAAGTTTGCACAATCTCCCTGGGTTTGCTCCAGGTGCTCCGGTTTCCTTCCACAGTCCAAAGATGTGCAGGTGAGGTGAATTGGCCATGCTAAATTGCCGATAGTGTTCAGGTCAGGTGCATTAGTTAGGGGTAATAGAGTAGGGGAATGGGTCTGGGTAGGTTACTCTTCGGAGGGTCAATGTGGACTTGTTGGACCAAATGGCCTGTTTTCATACGGTCGGGATTCTATGATTGATTATCACTGATCTTTACCTCCACTGTTCTTACCACCTTATCCCTCGACACTCTTCCATAGAATTGGAGAATGTTTCAGTACAGAACGAGACTGTTCAGCCCTATTGAAAGAGCTATCCAACTTAGTCTCATTCCCCACTTTATCTGATGAGTCTGCAAACCTCCAGATAAGAACCTATCCATATTAGTAATGGAAACCTGAATTGTCCCAGCATCCACACCCTTGAACAGGAGAGAGCTCCACATTACGTTATGCCTTGTGTGGAAAGAGGTAGCTGAATCGCAAGTTATGAGTACGTTTTGTTTCAAAGACACTCATTTGTCAATTTGATTCATTCATCCGCCGCTTCCATCTGGTAGAATGAGCAGCCTGTTCAGTGTTGCTCCCAGCGGCCCTTCGAGTAATATTGATATCAGCGTGTTAATAATTGTTTTCTTGGTTATGATCCCGCCTGTTCAGGATTAACTGTCAGTGTGAACTCATTACTGAGATACCTGTGATGAGGCTCACAGTGCAGAACGTGAAGAAAGTGTAGAGATAGAGCTCTCTCCACAAATCTATGCATTCATTTACTTATTTTTATGAAACTAATCTTGTCGTTAGGTATTATGCTTACTGAGCGCGTTGGATACTGTGCAAGGTATATCAAACAGGTATTATTAGGGCTGTTGCAGGGATGCGGAATCAAATGATCTCACATCGATTCGAGTTCAGACTCTCTTCTTCTGTAACAACGTGGTCATGAGCCCACGACTCTAGTTACAGTTCTGACCTCTTCTGGTCTAGAGTGAAGGTTGTGACAATGAAAGGCAGAAAGGTTTCTGTCCCTTTGTCGCTTCCCGCACCATACTTCCGACTTCCTTTCAACAAAGGTATGTCCCGATCGGAGGATCGATTGTCTAGTCTTAGACAGAATGCTGTTAAAACGACCTAGCCTCTGGACAGTGTCGCACACTTTAACAGCACGGGTGAGGGGCTGCTAGGCAGCCCTCAGCTGAGATGGCACGAGGCTTCCTGAGAGAAATGTTGCCTCGGAAAGTGTCAAGAGTCACGGCTAAAGCAGGGTTAAAAGTACTCATGCATAAATCAAGGGTCACAGCATAGGTGCAAGTATGGGGTGGCTTTAAGGGATAAGGGAAGCTTGGAACCAATTATATCTGACTTTATCAGCATCTGTACAATATGGAGAAACCAGTAAGTGCAATCACACTTGGAATCCCGTCATTTGAGGTGACAGGTTTGCTGGCTTCTTTTAAGGGCTGTATCAATTCACTGTGATAATATCTTGCATAAGTTGATTCTCGTTCTTGGAGTATGTCTTCCTCCTGGGAGCAATGACAGGACAAGTGTTTTGATGCCGCTGATGTGCTTCATGACGGAAGACGTATTTGAAAGAAACAACCTCAAACAACCTTTTGAGCGATGTTCCCTGTGCCTCTCTGAAGTTGGGCTCTGCGTTGTGACTGACGTCTCACTTGTCAACCATTGCTGTAATAAGTGAACTATTCGACTGTGCAGTGACGTGAACAGAGAAGGATATTTAAACCCCAAAAAGGGAAGGGCACAAGACCTGAGATCATTTCAGGGTTCTCAGCAGCAACCTCTATCTTGAATTGATTTCAGAAAAGGTTAGGGCAAGATCTCCCCATCTCGGGGCAAGAAGTCTTCCTGTGTCGACGCTTTTAAAAAATGCGACTCTTCCCAGGTAAGAGGGTTAAATAAGGGCTGTAAGGGAGAGTAGCTCTGCAGTATTCAAACAGAAGGAACTTGTTTGTTAGGTCTGAGATGCAGACTTTTTTTCTCATCGTGGATAACTTGTGATTTTTTTTTTGTCGGCGTTTCTTACCCTAACTCTATTGCATGAGTAATGGGATTGACTCACCCTGACCAGTCCAGATTTAGGGCCCTATTTAAAATTTTTCAAAGGGAGTATTTGTTTTTTTGGAGTCCTCCCAAGTCACGTAAGCATCCGCAAGGGCAATATGTACCTCAAGTAAAGGTGGGGAGTCAGTTGTCTCTCCTCCAGAGATGGTCTTTCTTTTGGCATGAATCATTTGTCCTTTCTGTGATGTTGATTGTCTGGTGTTCGAGTTTGCTAAATGGCTGTGCTATTCCAACAATGGTTTTTTTTTCCTCATAAAAGCCACATATATGACACATATAGCATGCATTCAGTTGAAAACAATGGTGCAGGCAAAATGGATACTGTAAAAGTCTATCAGAACACAAAGGGCATCGGTTAGATTTGTGTTGGCCTCTGTAATCTGTGCACGCCTGCACAGCTTTGGCAATGCAAGAGTTAAACATCTGGTTGTGAGGCAGCTAGCTAGTAGTGGGTTAGTTAGGAAATAAGCTGTGTCACAAAGAGCTTTACCAACACCAGTGAGAAGCTGTTTTTATACTTCAAACTGAGAGCTCTTATTTGCTTTGAGTGATTTGAAGGATTTGCGCAACACAGCAGCAGGTCACACTCAATCATGGATTTTAATTTCTTTAAAAGGTTTCTGAGACTCTCAGTGGTCAAAGTTACCATGAGGTGAAAATAATGGAAGTACCATTTTAAGAGGATAGTGCGCATCTACTGTAGCTTGAAGTATTTTACTTTACAAATACGTGAAAGGCTGTTCCTTCAAATTGTTTGTGCATCAGTGAGTGATTTACAGTTTAAACCAAGCCATTAACTTGCAGGGTTTAGTCTTAGCAGCAGCTTGTTTTAATACAGTAACACAAGTCAGTGTGCTTTAATCAAAGATTGTTTCATTGTGAGTTATGATGACCTGATTGCAGCTCATCCGCTCGTATCCCGAGGCAGCTTGAGACATTTCATGCTGTCTAAGGTGCTACATAAATGCAAGTTGTTGCTGTAACATTTGGCTGCTTCTGAAACTGAGCCAACATCTCTGCTCCAGCTGTCAGATTCTCGCACCTACTCCCCTTCCCCACGATCTAGATATAAATGTAGGAGGCTTGATCAGTATGCTTGCAGATGAACATGAAAATTGTTAGGTGCATCAAATCACGAGGTGGGGGAAAGCTTAGACTGCAGGGTGATGCAGGTGGGCTGGTCAGATGGGCTGAACAATGGCAAATGGAATTTAATTCTGTAAAGTGTGGTGATACATTTTGGGAGGACGAACAAGGCAAGAAAGTACATATAAATGGTAGGACGTTAGACAGTGACATTGATGTGCATGTTATTATATCTTTAACACCACAGGGCAGGTAGATATGGTGATTGTGAAGGCATAAGGGAAACTTGCCTTTTTCTGTGCTGTAAAACTCTATGACCCTCTGACTATAACTCCCCTTAGGGGGTCAGATTAGCTCAGTTGGCTTAATGGTTGATTTGAGATGCCGACAGAGTAGGTTTGATTCCTGCATCGGCTGAGGTTACCATGAAAGACTGTCCTTCACAACCTCCCCCCTCACCTGGGGTATGGTGGCCCTCAGGCCAAACTCTCCATCAGTCGTCTGTCTCTATTGAGAGAGCAGCCCAATGGTCTGGTAAGACTACGGTGACTTGATTTGATAATTCTCCCAGTCTTGATCACATTGGAAATGTTACTATATATACTCGAGCAAAAGTCAATCTCCCGACTCCCTATTTTTGGCCAAAACATCTGGAATTTTCCGTCCATCTCCTATAAAAATTGAACCCCGTTTCTTCACAGATAACAGATCAACATTTATGAGTCATGATATTATCCCGTACATAAATGTTACGAGGAAAAAATTTTTTTAGTTTGTTTGAAAATCCAAAGTAACAATACACAGGAAAAAATGGAGGGAAATGGAAGAACTTGGTTCAAAAGTTTAAGACGTGTCAGGTCAGAGTCAGGTGACAACCTCCCTTTGGGTTTTTTCTTTATTTGTTTCGAGATCAATTGGTGCTGATGATACAGTATTTTGGACTGTAGCATAACTTTCAGCCCCTTAAACAATGGTATCCATGTCATAGTCAACTACATAAATTTAACTTATAAAAAAAAGTTGAGGAAATTTGACTGTTACATGAGTATATATGGTATTTACTTTTTACAATGCTAGGCCTCCTCTACCCCAAGAATTTGACAATCGATGTTTGTACAGATTTGACAAAGAGAGAAGAAAAATAAGGATTTCGGAACACAGATTTTATTATTTCATCGTGTTTTGGAATTGGTTCTCAGAGTGTTCTGATGAAGAAATCCAAGTAGGAGTAATGTTTTGAACGGATTTTGCTTTGTGCTGTTGTCCCTGTATAAAACTGCAGTCCGTATGGAATTCTGACCTGGCATTGGAATGTTCTTTCTCAGGAGCATAGGAGTGGAAAGAAGGCATTTCAGCCATCAGATCTTCTCAATCATTCAACTAAAGTAGAACCAATCCTCTACCTCAGCACTGTTTTCATTTTACTGTGCTTTTCCCTATCCTTTGATGCTTTTTAAAAAGGCAGCAATTTATCAATCTCAGTCTTGAATATGCTCAGCCTTTCTGAAGTAGAAACTTCACCCTTTGAAAGTAGAAATCAGCTCTTATTTTGAAACAGCGTCCCTTCGTGGGATCTTCCCAGTAAAGGGAAACATCCTGCATTAACCCTGTCAAATATTGTATGTTAGTCTCCAGTCTGGATTCTACATGCCTTTCACTGTAGGCATTTATTTTCTGTGAGCTTCTCTCTCTCTTTTTCTCTCTCTCTCTCTCTCACTCTCTCTCTCTCACTCTCTCTCTCACTCTCTCTCTCACTCTCTCTCTCACTCTCTCTCTCACTCTCTCACTCACTCTCTCACTCACTCTCTCACTCACTCTCTCACTCTCTCTCTCACTCACTCTCTCACTCACTCTCTCACTCTCTCTCTCACTCTCTCTCACTCTCTCTCACTCTCTCTCACTCTCTTTCCTTTTTATCTCTCTCTCTCTCCTCTCTCTTTCTTTCCTTTTCTCTCACTCTCTTTCTTTCCTTCTCTCTCTTTCTTTCCTTCTCTTTCTTTTTGTCTTGCTCTATTTCTCTCTCTCTCTCCCTTTCTCTCTCTCCCTTTCTCTCTCTCCCTTTCTCTCTCTCCCTTTCTCTCTCTCCCTTTCTCTCTCTCCCTTTCTCTCTCTCCCTTTCTCTCTCTCCCTTTCTCTCTTTCTCTCTTTCTCTCTTTCTCTCTCTCTCTCTTTCTCTCTCTCTCTCTCTTTCTCTCTCTCTCTCTTTCTCTCTCTCTCTCTTTCTCTCTCTCTCTCTCTTTCTCTCTCTCTCACTCTCTCTCTTTCTCTCTCTCTCTCTTTCTCTCTCTCTCTCTTTCTCTCTCTCTCTCGTTCTCTCTCTCTCGTTCTCTCTCTCTGTTGTTCTCTCTCTTGCTCGCCCTCTTGCTCTCTCTCTTTGTCTCCCTCTTTCTTTCTTTCTCTTTTTCTCTTTCTCAATCTCTTTCTCTTTCTTTCTTTCTTTCTTTCTTTCTTTCTCTCTCTCTCTCTCTCTCTCTCTCTCTCTCTCTCTCTCTCTCTCTCTCCTCTCTCAGTGCATCGAGGGGTTGATTCTTTATAGAGAGTTAAGCTGAGCTTGTCAATGTTGGGAGTCTGTTCTGAAGCATGGAAACAACATAAGAAGTAAGGGGAGAGGGTGGGTGCAGGATGCTTGGGGGAATACAAGGGGTGGTGAAAGACAATGAAATTCCTTAATACAACACCTTGCTCTTTTTCTCATTTCAAAAATATACTTTATTCATAAAAATGTCTTTATATGTAAGCATGGCCACTGAAGCAGTTTGTTTCTGTACAGTAGCATATAGAGAAACAAACAAACATTGGAGTTTGACTCTATCCAGCAATCAACCCCAAGGTATTTGATCCTTGAACAAAATTGCATTTACGTACATTTGAAGCACCAGGACATTCTGATAACTAAACGGACCCACATTTAACTTCAGAAAGACCTTAGATCATATTCTTGCTCTTAATTTTTTTTTCTGTTATAAATTTATTCACAGCAGTATCCAAAAGGAAAAGGAGTAAACAGTACTGTAAATTTATTAAGAGTCTACATCATTTCAATTGCTAGTATTTCTTTTAAATACATGTCTTAGCAGCGTAAATCCATTGTACCACAGTGAGCTCTATTGCTGTTTAGAATACAGCTCATATGAATTAATTTGTACAATTAAATGTATTCACTGAATACTACAACATTTATGAGAAAAGTCCAGACCTTTCCAGAAAGGTTTAGTTTTTTCTGGTCTTTAGAAAGGGGTCTTCGGAATAGCAGAATATGTGGCCCTGACTCGTGCATCATGTAGAGAACCCATTTTTAATTTTTTTTAATTTCAAAAATATACTTTATTCATAAAATATTTCGATGATCTGTACAATTGGACATGCCATACATATGTAAACATTCCATTTCTTTGCATACTGAAACAGAGTAATCATTCATATTTACAGGTCTGTACGATTACTCTCCACATATTTAGCTGGGGGTTAGCGGGGCCCCCTTACTGCGTCGGCCCCCTATGCTTAGGCAGGCAGGCGTTACACGGTGGTCTTTCCCATTCTTAATTTTTTTTTATTTCAAACATATACTTTATTCATAAAATAATTTGATGGTCTGTACAGTTGGTCATGCCATACATACGTAAACATTTACATACAGAGATCAGAATTTATCATTTGTATATACAGGTCTGTTCGTTTATCAATCATACGTCCATATATTTAGCTGAGGCGTCAGCAGAGCCCGAATGACTGCGTGCCCTCCCAGCCCAATGCAGAGGGTCGATGTTTGGTTTGTTTTACTTGCACGAATATTCTATGCAAGCTTGAAGCCCACTTATCAAGGCGACAGTGACTGACAGGAGGAGTACACCAGAGTTCAGTATCTGAGGCGCCTGTTCAATTAGGAAGATGAAGGGAATCTGTAGCATAAGGCATGGGGTTCTTGGGAGCCCCGAGGCAGTGTGGTGAGGGACAGAATTGACTGTTTAAGATGATTAAAATTACCAATTGATTTTTATGTGACCAACCAGTGGAGTGGGAGCTCAAAGTCTGTTGAAGGAGGTTATTTTTGTTCGAATTTTCCATCTCTCCATTCTGAATGTAAAATTGGTGACTGTAGATTTTTAAAACTTAAATCTGTGTGCGATCACAAACAAAATGAACAAATGGTGTCGAAACAAAATCTCAATCTGTCATTCAAAGGTCATGCGGGAAGCTCTGAGCAGATCAGCCAACATCAGATGGGGAAGAGTCCCACATAAAAGTACTGTTCTGCCAATTATTGTACTCATGGCACAATTCTAACATCTCTCTTTTGTTTTGGCTAACCAGTTTATCCTAGTTGATATTGAAATGTGTTCAGTCATGTGAATCGTTTCCAATAACACTAAATCAAAAGAGTTATTTGAAAGTGAACATTAAACTGGTTAGAGCATTTGAAAGTGAACTATGTGACAAAATACAATCAAATCGTGCTGTTCATTTGCTGACAGTAGAACCCCTACAGTGTGGAAACAGGCCTGTCAGCCCAACAAGTCACATCGACCCTCCAAAAAGCATCCCGTCCACAGCTAACACACCTAACCTACACATCCCTGAACACTATGGGCAATTTAGCACGGCTAGTTCACCTGACCTGCACATCTTTGGTCTGTGGGGGGAAACCAGAGCACCCAGAGGAAACCCATGCAGACACTGGGAAGGATGTGCAAACTTCACACATACAGTTGGCTGAGGGTGGAATCAAACCCAGGTCCCTGGTGCTGCGAGGCAACAGTGCTAACCACTGAGCCACCCAGTCCTGTCAACATGTTCGCCAGTGATTAGAGCTCCATTGCACTTGAGTCCTCCTCATTGTGCTGTTTAGAATTGAATGCTGATACGGGAGTGTTTTGACCCAGGTGCAATCAGATTTAAAAAAGCAGAGAAATTACTGCAAAAGCTCAGCAAATCTGGTGATATCTGTGGAAAGAGAAACAGTTAACACCTTGAGTCCAATGAGACTCTCTGGAACTGAAAAGGGCTGGGAAAGTAGTGGGTTTTATGACACTGAGAAAGGATGGAGGACCAAGTGCAACAGTTAGTAAAGGTGCCCCAGAATAGAAGGGAAAGGATAGTGTTAATGGTAGTAGGGAAAAGGTTAATTCAGTTAGCTGGATGGCTGGTTTGCTATGCAGAGTGACACGGGTTTACTTTCTGAGCAGCTGAGGTTACCGTCCAGGACCCCCTTCTCAATCTCGCCCCTTATTTGAGACATGGTGATCTTCAGGTTACACCATCATCAGTTGGCCCTTTCGAATGAGAGCATGGTCCACTGGGCATATGGTGCCTTTACTAGGGAAGAGCTGTAGATGACAAGATGATGTGAATGGTAAGGTGTTAGTAGCAGAAAATAGGTCATCTGCACTGAGAGCAAACCTTGTGTTTTGTTTTATGGTGAGGGAAATCTTGAAATGTTAACTTTACTATGAGAGAAGCCAAATTTCTCCAATACTTTTGCTTTTCATTTCCGATCTCCAGCCTCTGCAGTATATTTGCTTTTATTGCAACAGATCAGGTAGGAGAAAGTGAGGACTGCAGATGCTGGAGATCAGAGTCGAGAGTGTGGTGCTGGAAAAGTACAGCTAGGTCAGGCAGCATCTGAGGAGCAGGAGAATTTTCTGGCACTACACACTCAATTGCAACGGATCAGATGTCTGATTCTATTCATGCTCCCCATGACCAGGTAGTGTAATTTTTAACTTTTAAACTGCTGTTCAGGCAAATCTAAATTTATGATCCATTGCTCCATGTTTGAAAAGTCACAGGGTGAGTACAGATACATCGATGCAGAAGTCCAATTGAGCAAACATTCTGAGCTATTAATTTCAGTGGATGGAGAACTGCATGCAAATTATCACCCAATCTGGTTTCATCCCAGGCGTGATCATATTTACAATCGCACCGATCTGACTAGGTGTTTGGCGTTGGTGATTGGTTAAACGATGCGATTGGTACCATATATGATGTGCCCACCACAATGCAGAGGACACAGCTTCTCGCTTAAATGTTTGGATTCAAGCAGTAAACTGAACTGGAAGGTGGACAAGTGCTGAATATCCCATTTATCATATCTAAAGTGTAATGTCACTGGCTGCAAATCACAGGCCGAGAAATAATGTATTTAAACCAAAGTCTATTCCTCGATGCAACCAAGGAAAGAGACAATTTACATTTATACAGTTCCTTTGAACGGAGTAAAATGTCTCAATGTCTTTCAGAAGATTCCAACCAGAAAACATTAACCTGGAGTCAAAGAAGGAGGGATTACAGCCAAAAAAAAAGTCTGATCAAAATCAAAACTGCAGGTTTTAGATAGGATCTAAAAGGACAAGAAAGACATGGAGAAACAGAAAGACTGAAGGAAGTATAAATTGAGTTTAGGATGCAAAAGGATTAGACACGAATGGTGGCAGAAGTATGTATAAGAAGAGTGATTTGAAGGAACGTTCTCATAAGACAGCAGCAGGCAACAGAGATAGGGAGGAGTGAGGTCAGGAAGGAATTTGAATGCTGAGATGGAAGATTGAGGTATGGATCCTGTTCATTCTCCCAATGGTACTTGAATAATTATAGTGACACAATAGGTTCTGTGCTGGTATATTGGACTGCTGTTGAAAGTGTTAAACTTCACACCTTGTTGATGTGCTGTTCACGATAGGTAACAACTATGTTTCTAATGTTGCTGTTCTTGCCACCTGCAGCTACCACTTCACCGACGCCTTGGTCAGGCCACGCAAGGCCATGCAACGAGAGCGATCGGCACTACTGTGTGAATGGAGGACAGTGTTTCGTTATCAATGGTATTAATAAACTCTCCTGTCAGTAAGTGAATCCAGCCCTTCTTCCACTCTAATCTTTCTACATGTCTGTTCTAGTGGCACTGTACTGAGAGTACAGATTTGTTTTTAATTGCTAGTGATACTAGACAGCTGTCAATGATCCCAGTAGAGCTGCAGTTTTGGAAAGTTACCCAGCTCTTACACCGTAACCGCTTGAGTTCAAGAATCTTTGGCAGGCCAAAGTTTCAAATAATTCATCTATCAATCTGGCAGTGAAGTGACATAATAGTAATGAGTTGTCCACTCACAGCAATCAGTTTCCCATCTAATTAGTCTACTGTACACCTAAACACGAGATGAGAGAAAACTCTGATGGTGGGAAGCATTAATTTCGTACGTCACTATTCCTTACAGAACCTGACAATTGCCACCCATATTTAGTGGAGCCCAGTCATTTTACAAAACTGGAATGTCCTCATAGCTTCCAGTTTAACATATGGACTCTGCATTTGAAGAATTCTTAGAAGATGGTGTTCAAAGCCAACATCCTTTCTTTAAGAGAAAATACAGAATTACTTCAGCATCCAACCTCCATTGAAACATTCAGCATCAACATAGCAAAACCCACTTTGACTTTCAGCACCAAGTTGTTCCACTAAAACCAGTTAATTACATCCATGTGTTAACTAGAAATTGTTCAAAACCAGAATGGTTTAAGCTGAAAGCAAATTCCTACAGTTCTAAACCGATAGCGATGATAGGAATTGCTGTCTCTCAGGATTAAAACGAGTGCTCAACCGATTGTCAAATCCAACCTCAAACTGCTTCTTTTGTTACCTATGATCTAATGAGCTGATTTGTTGTCAAAAAGCTGCATGGATTAGGCACGTGATCAGACCTTTGAACTCTTTTGAATGTCCTGTTACTTAAATTCGACTTGAGAAACACTTCTGAAATATAATGTGCTTCCCCTGAAGCACCGTGTTAATCCTGTTTTACTAAAATACTAACCTCTAGAATAACAAGATGGTTTTTCTAATTTTAAGGGGGCCTTTGAGCTTTGCTTTACTGAGTGCCTCCTTGTCCTATACAGACTGCTCACCATCCTATGTTTAGTGGACAGTCTGCAGTAAATAGCATCAATGTGAAAGGCTCCCTTTGTCCACATTCACTTATGCGAATATATATGTGTGTAACTACTTGCGCACACACGCACTAATGTATACAATTGCACCCAATTGTATACACATATCTGGACTTAAACATACATATTTCTCTTTCTTTCTCTCTTTCTCTCTTTCTCTCTTTCTCTCTCTCTCGCACACACACGAGTACATATAAACACATACTCACTTTACAAGGAAGAGACTAAGGACACCATAAAGATAAAAGATCAGTTTTAAAAAAGATGTTTCAATAGATTCTTTGTGGCTAGAAGGTTTCTGAAAGCCTCCTGCCCACATTACGCTCTATTTCAGAGATTTCCCATAAATGCTTCCCATTAAATTCTCATCACCAGTGATGCCTCAACATTAATTGAAGTCAATGTGTTATATCATGAAATAAATTGGGAATTCCAACGGACTGTGGGAAAATAAAATGATGTTGTTTAAAAGTAAATGCTACAAATCGTGTGGAACTGAACAGTGGATGGGAGGGAATATGTTGGATAGATTGGTTACAAGTTCAATGGGGCCATCACATTCATTATTCCTGTGGCATATTTAAAATGCAGTGTAAATGGATTTTAAAAATAGTAGAAATTGGGCCAAAAGGTAGCTTTTAAAGGTGAATCATTTTATAATTTTCTCAGACAATGCATGTCCATCTCCACTACTTAACACAAACTGCAGACGGCAGTTAAACACCATGACTGATACACAATGAGACACAGACGTACTGATTGGCTAAAGCTCTGATGAAGTAGTATGCACAGCCATCTCCACCAATCAGCTTGGGCTTTACCAAATTATAATTAATGTGTTATATTCATAAAGTGTAGCAACTGGCCTTATTGGACTAATAATGGGCAAAAATGTAATAACATTGGCACCCAATCATCCCTTCCCCATGTTGATTTAAGGAAGTGAGTTGTGACCACAAAGGCAATAGAAGGTGTTTAAATATTCAACCAAAATACAGTGCCCTTATATAAGATATTCAACCCAAGTATGATGTTTCATTAATTATCAGTTAGAGAGCATTTTGATGGTGACAGTAAGCATTAATTAAGCCTGACATCTCTACTATGCATGAGCATTGGATCAGCTCACAATCATTGACTTGAAGGGAAAAAGCAGATGCTGGACATTCAGCCAGAACTTTTGGGATCGTGTCAGGAGATAACATTCCAGTGAATTGGACTTGCCTTCTACACGAACCAGGAAGTAGTGATCCTATCTTAGGATTCAGAAGGGGAAACAGAAAAATGTTCAGTTTGGTTCAGTAGATTAAAAAAAATGCACAATTACATAATCTTATCATTGGTGTAGTGGAATAGGGTGTTTCTGTCACACTGACACATGTTGTAATGCAGTTGGATCCTGATAAATATTCAACAGTTATCAAGAAATGTTATGCTTGGATTGTGATTCTGCTTGGAGCAGAAGTTCATTTTTCTAGCCTTTTACCAGAATGGGTTTTGGTATCAGGAGGAGCTTTATTGCAAAAGACAAAGGCATTGGAAATGATCTCCATGATCCAATCGAGTCCTTCCAAAAAGGATGTTCAATAATTGAGTGTGAAAAATAAAACATGGAAAAATTGAGCAGGGCATCAAGCCTACTCCTTCTGCTAATCATTTGAACAACATCATTCTGTTACTGTTGGTGTGTTAATCTGGTAAATATTCATCCAGAAAAGTAGAAAGCAGAAGCTAAACTGTCTTCCACATCCGAGCGTGTGTTGGTGGAAAAGCACAGCAGGTCAAGCAGCATCCGAGGAGCAGGAGAATCAACGTTTGGGCCGGACCCCTTCATCCTCATTCCTGATGAAGGGCTCCGGCCTAAAACATTGATTCTCCTGCTGCTTGGATGCTGCCTGACCTCCTGTGCTTTTCCAGCAACACCCCCTCGACTCTGATCTCCAGCATCTGCAGACCTCACTTTCTCCCTGTCTTCCACATCCGTTTTTTTAAAGTCCAGGATTAAGTCAAATTGCTATACTCTCTGACAGATCAACAACCTCCCCTATTCTACGTGAAAACGATCCTTTATTTATAAATATAACCATTCAACAAATTAACCAATGATGAGAGGCTGTGTAACAATGGGGAGAAACCAAATTCCAACAAAAGTGGGAACACAAGGGACAATATCAAGTAGGTGTCGGAGAAAATAATGCATTCCAGCCCCTGCAGGAAATCTTTCTCTTATGAACCTGTGCAGACATGTAGTAACCCACCCTCTTGAATAGGTGGAAATTAAATTCAGGCGTTCTGGCTCATAGGTACGGATGCTACCACAGCACCACAAGAGTCTTAGGAAACTTTTTTTTTTCAAAGCCCACCTCGAATTCACCAACTGAAGGAATTGATTCTTTGTTTTATTTTATATTTTCTAACCAACACATTCAAAGATGTTATCTTGCACCTCTGGACTCAAACCCAGACCTCCAGGCTTGTAGATAGGGACACGCTCACTGCACCACAAGGTATCTTTATGACAACATTCCCCTTTCGACCATTAGCAACCAGGACCTCAGCTGGTCTTGTACTTGAGCTGAAATTTTGCATCCTGTGAACCATTTAAGCAGCTTAATTAATGTCAGAGACAGAGAAAATGAACATTAAAATTCTCATCATTGTTTAAATTCCATACTTCAATGTTTTCTTGAATACATATGGAGGAAGGTATTTAGGGTGACAGGTCATTGATGCCAAGATTTCCTATCTCAAAGTGTCTAATTCCTACTAAACAATATGCTACTGTTTTAGTGAGCATTTTGCAATGGTAAAACTGGTAGCTGATGTCTTTTTGACTTAATGTATTGCATGTCCAAACTGATAAATGGGCTGTTTTGTTTGTGAAGACAGAGTTGGAGCTATAACCTCCATATGTTTGTAAGTAATGTGTGAAAAAGCATAGACATTATGGTTTCACAAAATTTGCTCCACCCTTCTTGTGAAACAATTCTAAAATTGAATTTAAGTTTGGACCAATGGCTGTTATATTACCAAAGGAAATTTAAAACCAAGAAACCAGGTAATCATCCACTGTCAATGTGTCCTTTAAAGTTTAAAAGCTTTCTTGAAAAGGTTTGGATATTAAATGGTTCCTGTGGACTTGTTATTATCCTGAAATTGAATACTACAGACATGGATGTATGGGGAACCCAAGTGGTATTTATCTTGCACTGTTGCTTGTAAACTCACAAGTAATTCTGCAAACATCATCTTCAAAAGAGAGGCAGCCATGCTACAGATTTAATAGTTGGCCATTGATTTCAGGAAGCTAAGCTGCTTCCAAATCTACTGAGCAGCTCTCCTCAATGTGGTTTCATCCATGATTTCCGACGCATTTAATTGCCTTTTAAGCATCATGCCTGGACCATTTGAGTTCATTTGTTCTGTTTATGTCCCATTTTTACCCCTCAGGTGTGACCCTGGATTCACCGGAGAAAGATGTACAGAGACTGTACCCATGAGGGTCTTTATACCTGAACGTATGTGAAGATATAATCATGTCTGTGTTTTATTCTTCTCTCTCCCCTGCAGCTCAAAAGAAAAAGCCCTTGGTGTTGTCACTGCTCGGAAAGAAAGATGCTTCTAAAACGTTTATTTTTTATTTTCATTTGGGCAACTTCTGATAATATAACCCGGCCCTCATTAATCTCGTACTGTTTGCTGTTCTTGTTGCTCTTTTATTAGATTTTCACTTTGAAAACAGTACGGGACAGGTTCATTTCCTCATCAATGTAGGTTGTGTTTACAGCTATTAAATTCCTCTCCACTTTCTTCATTCCCCACTATTATTGTTTAATGGCCCCAAAATGGTCAAACAGAAATTATTAGGGATTGTTCCAAAGGAAGAGGAATGTGGACTGTTTCCTCATGCGTGATTACTTTGAGATGACTTGGCCAACATCGCTAACAAATTGAGAGAAAGTTGGCATTTTCAAAAAGGGCAATTCTACAGTCATGGATTAAATCTTGCCTCCTTTAAATCTGTAAATATGGACTTTGACATTGAAGTTTAATTTGGTTCAAATATACAATTGCAGACAAACTTGAAAGAGTTGGATTTTCATGGCTGGTAAATGCACCTGCTAAGTGTAAAAAAAAAATTATTTGCTGACGCAAGTCAGCAAATTTGCAGAGATGATGATTTACAGATAAAATGAATTAAACGGTGACCACACCAAGGTGATGAGGCCCGGTGCTGAAGGTGACTCTATCCTGACAGTTACTTATCTTCTTTCTCCTCTCTTTCTCTCTCATTTTATTTGTCTTGTCAGGTGTCCAAATGAATTTACTGGTGATCGCTGCCAAAACTACGTAATGGCCAGTTTCTACAGTACGTCCACTTCTTCTGTCTCCCCCTGAATCGAAGCATGTTTGTCACACTGTTGATTCCTGCTATTGCTGTTGCTTCCAGTGTTGATATATATCGCTGCTATGGCTGTTTTAACCTCAACCCCAAGTTTCTATCTTCACTCAGGCAGTAACCCTTCCCGAGAAGGGAATCAGAGGCAGACAAAATGCTGCAGTTCATTGAAAGCAGTGAGCTGCTGGAGTATATTTGGTGTTGCATTTGTTGGCCAGATTTAGTGGTGAAAGGAAAGTGAGAAGGATAAAGAAGGAATGGGGGGAGAAAGATGGTGGTGTGGATAATGATGTTCACTAGAACGGGTCAAGAAAAAAGAGTAGACTGACACCAGTGAAGATTCCACCGTTTCGGTAATAAAGGTTGCAGATTGAGAAATGATACGGGGGAATAAAAAAGGAAGAAAGATAATTCTGTTCTGTAATTAGAACTATAGATTCAGAAGGATTGCAGTAAGATGACAAGGAGAAGGATGACCGTGTTTAACTATAAGCACTGCAGATTTGCGGGTGTTCCCAGAGGTGATGGCTGGCAGAGATGTGATGTTCAAAAGGATTAGAGATTTGTGGAAGATGACTGGGAGATGGCTTCCCTGATATGAACAGCAATCCCGGGATAATTAAAGACAGAAATTAAGATAATTTGGACAAAAAATAAAACTCTTAAAATATCATTTGAAAACTTACTTGATTTTGTGAAATTACCTAGTAGAATTAAGGAGTGAATTTGTTTTAATGTGTTCCTCGAGTGACTCCTGGGAGTGGCACGTGGGCACGAATTGTTTTGTGGGCACGTAAAGATGGGTACGTGAAGTTGAATCGTGCTGCACTTGAGCGCAGTTTGTCTTTCTATTCAAATCACCATTTTACGCCAAAAAACCCTGAACTCTCCAAAATTTAAAAGTAATACCCCAATTTGTTTGGCCGATCAGATCATGTACTCGGATCCCAGTCCGTATCAGATGTGCTAACCTCAGTCAGCATTGTATAAGAGTGACCCGATTAGCCCCCAATATTCCTTAATCAGTTAGACCAACTTGATAGGGATCCTATTCCTGCTTGTTGGTCAGTATTTATTACTCAGACAGTCAGTCTTTGTGACTGGGAATAGCTTCCTTCCACGTTTCAATAGCCTGCCGCATATTCAATTTTAATTGTTGCTTGGGTGGGACCCTCAAGATGCTCCTAGTGAGCGTGGAGCCCAGACCTAAGCAAGGAGTTCATGCTTTTGGGCGACGAGAAAACACTGGGCAGAGAGAATCTGAAGAAATCAAATTGATTGTTGGAAGCAAAGGATAATTTTATGTACCACTGCAGGCAGACACAGTGCTCTTTACAACTTGAAAGATATCATGCTTTCAAAAATGAGTAACCCCATGACTTCTTCACAAATAGAAAATCCATTTGAGCACTCTGGTGTTTGTTTTGTAGAACTCAATGTCTGGTGTTATGAGAAGGAAGAGAGTGGCGGGGAGAGTGAAGGTTTACTGTGTGGTCATTAAATTGTAACAAAAAGTGAGGAGCACTTGCATTAAAGGCCCACAGGGAGTATAAAGCCACAGTCAAGACACAGACAAAAATGGATACAAGTTTTACAGCTATTAGATAGTGACGGCAAGATAAATGACGATGCTTTGCTCCGTACCATCCACACAGCAGCTTAGCTAAGGATCTGTGACTCGACGTGAAGCAAGCACAATGGTGACTGATGAAAGAGGGAAAGTCTGTTTTCTGTGGTATTATAAATCACCTTGGACATCCTGCTTAGTGCTAGCTTGATCAATAAAAGCCAAGGATGCACTCAGGAAGAATGAAGAATAAACCAAGGTGGAAACTGTAGGCATCAAAGATAGATGCATATTGGCATCAGTTTGAGGCAACAGAGTATCATGCTGTGCAGGCCAGTCCCACATGACATAGATACAAAAGGAAGACCGAAGAGGAAAATCGCACGAATAAGTGAGGAGCCTCTTCTTTCAAATTATTGTTTGAACTGTGAATCATTACAAGTTGAACAGATATGAGTTAAAGCAAGGAGACAACTGAGTCAGAGAACCAACAAGAAAGTGGCCAACTCTGAGCACAAAAGTTAATGTTCAAGAAGCATACTGTTCCCCTGTGTTGAAGTGCTACACTATTCCTGATAACATTCTGACATATGGCTACTTGTGAGTGACTATGCAAGTTCCAAATTTGCACAAAAAACCCAAAATGTTTTACTAATATCCTTTAGGAAAGAAGCCTGCCTCCCTTACCCAATCAGGTTGTCATGAGCACTGTGTCACAGTAAATGGTTCATAGAACAGAGTCCCTACAGTGTAGAAACAGGCCCTCCGGCCCAACAAATCCACACCGACACTCCGAAGAGTAACCCATCCAGACTCATTCCCCTGAACACTACGGGCAATGGCCAATTCACCTAACCTGCGTGGGAGGAAACCCACGCAGCCACTAGGGATGTGCAAACTTCACACAGACAGTCACCTGAGGCTGGAATCGAACCCAGGTCCCCGGCCCTGTGAGGTAGCAGTGCTAACCACTGAGCCACCGTGCCATCCCATTCTTAGACTTCCTGGGACTTCATTCTTCAACTTCCTGTGGAAACAAAGGATAGATAGTAATCGTTACCTTTTCAATAATTCCTCCATCCAAGGACCAGTCAGTAAGAGAGTAGAAACGAAAGTGATGAGAAAAGTCACATTTCTTGTGATGATGTATGGGTTGGCAGGATGGTGGACAGACTCACTTCCTCTGACACAAGAATCAGTCAGTGATCAGTTAGTGAAGAAAATACCCTCACCACACCAATTAATACGCTACTGCCTCCTCTAAGTTGTAACAGTAGTGCCAATGGACTGGTAATCCAGAGTTCAGGTTAATGTTCTGAGGGTATGGGTTCAAGCCTCATCATGTTTGCTGGTGAATTTTCAATTTAATTTAATTTGAAAAGTTCTGGCATTAAAAACCAGCCTTATGCTGACAATATGTCAATTGTCATGAAAAACCCACCTGGTTCACAAATGTCCTTTAGGGAAGGAGACTGCCATCCTTACCTGGGCTGGCCTACATGTGACTCCAGACCACAGCAATGTGGTTGAATCTTAACTGCCATCTGAAAAATCAGCCAATCAGTTCAAGGATTATTAGTGATGAGTAACGAATGCTGACTTGCCAGCAAAGCCACATGCAAGAATTTTAAAAATGCAAGGTTTGTGAAGGTTTGTAGCTCAGGTTGAGGTTTAGGGTGTAGGTTTGCTCGCTGAGCTGTAGGTTTGATATCCAGACGTTTCATTACCTGGCTAGGTAACATCATCAGTGGCGACCTCCAAGTGAAGCAAAGCTGTTGTCTCCTGCTTTCTATTTATATCTTTCTCCTGGATGGGGTTCCTGGGGTTTGTGGTGATGTCATTTCTTGTTCGTTTTCTGAGGGGTTGATAGATGGCATCTAGATCCACACACGGATGAAAAAAAACACCATTTTGACTGGGACAACACATATATCCTGGGACAGGCTAAGCAAAGACATGCCAGAGAATTCCTAGAGGCCTGGCACTCCAACCACAACACCATAAGCAAACATATAGATCTAGATGCCATCTATCAACCCCTCAGAAAACGAACAGGAAATGACATCACCACAAACCCCAGGAACCCCATCCAGGAGAAAGATATAACTAGAAAGCAGGAGACAACAGCTTCGCTTCACTTGGAGGTCGCCACTGATGATGTTACCTAGCGAGGTAATGAAACATCTGGATACCAAACCTACAGCTCAGCGAGCAAACCTATACCCTAAATTTTAAAAATCCTGACTCAATGAAGCATTAATATCACTCACATCATAAAGTCCTGGAATGAAATTCAACTGAGGCAGCAGTGCAAAATATGTAGAAAGAAGAGCCAGCCAGGGGTCTCGAACAGGCAGTCCACCATCTAGGACCCAAATCAAAATTAAAAGTTAGCCATTCAGTAACTTTCTAAGCAGACCAGGGAGAAGGCACAGAACAATTCTCAACAGGCCGTTCATTTTTTTATTCTGTAAGAGAGAATCTGTAGAACAGCCACCCCCATTGTCAGATATTTCTCACTCATGCGTGCAGAGAAGCAGACCTTGGAGATTGTAACTTATGGATCACAGAGTGAAGGTGCGTGAGTTACATTGCACAGTGCTCACAAGTAGTCACACAACTCTGCACTCAAAGGGCCATGCAACTGGATCTCCTTAATGGACAAGTCTGACCCTGTTAGGAATCCACATCCAAGAGGCAAGATAAATCTTTGCAGCTCTGTTCTAACAGTAGCAGCCTTAGCATCATAATTGGGACCTTCAGTGAGTGAGAAAAACAAACAAGGCAGAAGAATAGGCTCTGCTTTGACAGTTTAAAGAAAACAGGCTCCCTCGCGCTACAGTTTATTGTGGCGATATTCTGGTGTTTACATTAGCAGAATAGATAGCACGATTGTGAAATAATGGACAAAAGAATTCCTTATCAGGATTTGCAAACGGCTCGCACTGATGCAGACCGAGGATCTTTGTCTGAGAGAGAAATGGAGAGAAATGTCACTTATTTGAAGGGATTCACTCGACAACGTCTGACTAAATAAATTGTACTCCTAATGTAGAGCCACTTTTCATTTAAATGTATCCCAATTGAGGAATAAGAGAACCAACAAAGTGATGCTTCAAGGTTTGGAAGGTATCTGTTTCAGCAGACTTTGTGTGTGTGTGTAAGAGATAGATAGGCTGTGGTACAAATGGTATGTCGAGCAGTCACCAGAGGGAACAGGTCAGTGATTGAAGCACTTGGGAGGAGAGAAGGAGAGAGTGAGACAACCAGAGTAAAGGGAATGAATGAGGGGTACTGAAGAGAGGAAAGAGAAAGGCAGAGCGTAAAAGATGGTGCAGGAAGCAAAGGTGTTGGCGCAGGTGAACTAGGAGGGAGAGAAACTACAGGACTTTGAATAGAGCAGTGAGAGAGTGAGAATGCACAATGCTCAAGATGGAACTTCAAGTAGAGTCATAGAGATGTACAGCACAGAAACAGACCCTTCGGTCCAACCCGTCCATGCCGACCAGATATCCCAACCCAATCTAGTCCCACCTGCCAGCACCCGGCCCATATCCCTCCAAACCCTTCCTTTTCATATACTCATCCAAATGCCTCTTAAATGTTGCAATTGTACCAGCCTCCACCACATCCTCATGGCAGCTCATTCCATACATGTACCACCTTCTGCATGAAAAAGTTGCTCCTTAGGTCTCTTTTATATCTTTCCCCTCTCACCCTAAACCTATGCCCTCTAGTTCTGGACTCCCCAACCCCAGGGAAAAGACTTTGCCTATTTATCCTATCCATGCCCCTCATAATTTTATAAATCTCTATAAGGTCACCCCTCAGCCTCCGACGCTCCAGGGAAAACAGCCCCAGCCTGCTCAGCCTCTCCCTGTAGCTCAGATCCTCCAACCCTGGCAACATCCTTGTAAATCTTTTCTGAACCCTTTCAAGTTTCACAACATCTTTCCGATAGGAAGGAGACCAGAATTGCATGCAATATTCCAACAGTGGCCTAACCAATGTCCTGTACAGCCGCAACATGACCTCCCAACTCCTGTACTCAATACTCTGACCAATAAAAGAAAGCATACCAAACGCCGCCTTCACTATCCTATCTACCTGCGACTCCACTTTCAAGGAGCTATGAACCTGCACTCCAAGGTCTCTTTGTTCAGCAACACTCCCTAGGACCTTACCATTAAGTGTATAAGTCCTGCTAAGATTTGCTTTCCCAAAATGCAGGACCTCGCATTTATCTGAATTAAACTCCATCTGTCATTTCTCAGCCCATTGGTCCATCTGGTCAAGATCCTGTTGTAATCTGAGGTAATCCTCTTCGCTGTCCACTACACCCCCAATTTTGGTGTCATCTGCAAACTTACTAATTGTACCTCTTATGCTCGCATCCAAATCATTTATGTAAATGACAAAAAGTAGAGGGCCCAGCACCGATCCTTGTGGCACTCCATTGGTCACAGGCCTCCAGTCTGAAAAATAACCCTCCTCCACCACCCTCTGTCTTCTACCTTTGAGCCAGTTCTGTATCCAAATGGCTAGTTCTCCCTGTATTCCATGAGATCTAACCTTGCTAATCAGTCTCCCACGGGGAACCTTGTCAAACGCCTTACTGAAGTCTATATAGATCATATCTACTGCTCTGCCCTCATCCATCTTCTTTGTTACTTTATCAAAAAACTTAATCAAGTTTGTGAGACATGATTTCCCACGCACAAAGCTATGTTGACTCTCCCAAATCAGTCCTTGCCTTTCCAAATACATGTACATGCTGTCCCTCAGGATTCCCTCCAAAAACTTGCCAACCACTGAAGTCAGGCTCACTGGTCTATAGTTCCCTGGCTTGCCCTTACCACCCTTCTTAAACAGTGGCACCACGTTAGCCAACCTCCAGTCTTCCGGCACCTCACCTGTGACTATCGATGATACAAATATCTCAGCAAGAGGCCCAGCAATCACTTCTCTAGCTTCCCACAGTAGGCTGTCAAAAGATAAAGGCTGGAAGGGCTCAAAGATTGTGGTGACAAAATTGACAGAAGATACTGTTTAGAAATTCCGTGATAGTGATAGGCAAATCAGGGCGTAAAATGAATCTAGATGTTAAACGTAAAATTGCATCCCACACTGTGACCAGGCCATTCTACACCCCTAAGATACCTGAAGCAAAATATAGCCACTTCCACATGGGAATCACTTGTAAAAGTCAGTATGACCCTTTGGTTATAACATTTCCAAATTTTTCCTGTATCATCCTTTCAGTTCTCAGTTACATTCTCAATAAGAAAGTGATTTCTGGTTAAAAGGTATTTCGCATACATTGGATTGCAGAGGTGTACAGCACAGAAACAGACCCTTTGGTCCAACTCGTCTGCGCTGACCAGATATCTTAAATTAATCTAGTCTCATTTCCCAGCACTTGGCCCATATCCCTCTAAATCCTTACTATTCATATACCCATCCAGATGCCTTTTAAATGTTGTAATTTTACCAGCCTTCACCACTTCCTCTGGCAGCTCATTTCATTCCATACACACAGCACCCCCTGCATGGAAAAAGCTGCCCTTTAGGTCTCTTTTATATCTTTCCCCTCTTATGTTAAACTTATGCCCTTTAGTTTTGGACTCCTCTACCCTGGGGAAAAGGCCTTGGCTGTTCACCCTATCCATGCCCCTCGTGATTTTACAAACCTCTCAGCCTCAGATGCTTTAGGGAAAACAGCCCCAGCCTATTCAGCCTCTCCCTATAGCTCAAAACCTCCAATTCTGGCAACATCCTTGTAAATCTTTTCTGAACCCTTTCAAGTTTAACAGCATCTTGCTAGTTTACATTTTTGTGGTAAAATGAAAACACAGAGGAAAATTATCTTTCCTATTTAGTCTATTGGCTGTTGCTAGACTATTAGATCAGTGTGAAACTTTGCACAGCTGAAAACAACTTCGGTCTCCTTCAGACGTTTAGTTAGGAAGTAATCTTTTTATTTGTGAATGGGATATGAGGTATGTTAGTCAGGCAGAGAAAGTGGCAGTGGGACTTTTCCTTGGGCACTATAATCCCACCAATGATGTTGCTTCCACAATAGATAGAGAGAGAGCTCTGATTTACCAGAGACAGAGAGGTTCATTGGCCTGCAAGAGGCAATATTTTGGGTGCATTGCTGAAGACTGACCAGGGTCTGGATAACACACTGAGGAAGCATTAAGGAATGTTGATAATGTTATGAAGGAAACAACAGCTCAGACATCTCGCCTTCTGAAAGCACGATACTGTAACTCCAACCTTCCTGTAGCGTTGTAGACAGAACTTTGTTTTGCTCTGTCACAGCCTCAGGCAATTTGCATTCCAATGTGTGCCCGATGAATGCGTTATTACAAAAAAAAACAAAAGGAAAAGGATATGATAAGAGACCACCAGTTCCAGCAAAATGCAGCTGATAATTCCTCAATTGCACATTCCGAACTTCTCTGTATTTATTTTTCCAAACAAAACTATTTGATAACACTTCGATCCAAGTATACATGATGGACACACACAGGAACTGTTTCAGGGTCATGGATGACCGTACATTCCACTGTTCCTTTCAATAACATTATTTCATCCACATTTTGTTACTTAACTTTATCCTAACCCTACCCCGACCCCAATTCCCGTTAATTCATTTATCTAATCATGTATTAAATGTAATGCACTTATCGAGTTATGTTATAATTCTTGCATTTATGATGGGGTTGTTTATGCAAATCTGTTGCACTGTACTTACATATACGTGGACACTGCTGCTAATTCCTCTGCACAGAGGTTCTCTCTGGTCGAGAGTGATCTCTTCCAGTGGTTGTAGAATTTGTGGAGAATCCCTGTCATTTCTATGGGGAGGACCTAATGGTACCAAGTGTCCTCAGCAACCTAATTCCCTCCCTTTGTGATTAAAGTTGCTGGCTATCTGATGGCCAATAGCTCCTCAATCTGGTGGGGGCCAGCAGGGATGGTGGCTGCTGGCAGCAATGCATCTGCCAAAGGGCCAGGATTATTGAGGAACACCATCCCTCACATAATTGAAAGCATGTTGGGAAGGGAGGTTTGGATGCAAGAGCAAGGAGTAGCTTTCAAAATCCCCCTCCCCTCTCTATGATGGCCTATCAATTGGGCATGGCATGCCTGACTGCAAGGGACACCCAGCCCTGGCCACACAAGATAACTTTTGACAGTAAAAACCAGAGCATGCATTGTGCCGGCTTCAACTCAACAAAATCAGTCACGTCATTTGGTGGTTAATTTGTCAGGGCCATGAGCTGACCAATCCAAATCAATCTGCCTGGTTTTAAAATTTAACACTGCGGAGTTGCTGTCAATCATCATCCAATATATCTGCCAATCAGAGTCCATTTGTCAACCGATCAGCATTCTCCTCCCAACCAGTATGAACTTTGGCTTTTCCTCTGAATTGCTGTTCTTGCCAATTGTCCTGATGAGTGGAGGATGAAGAAATGTTTGATAAGACTGTGACCTTTTTCCAGCCATACCCAGTTGCGGTACTATTTAGTAGCTTCACACTGCATGGGAGTTGCACAAGGTTTCACACAATAATAATGTCTGTTGATTTTGAAATAGCTGACAAACATGGATTAGTTAAATTGTACTCAGTATAATATGTTTCCCCAGAACGGAGGTGTGGACAATCCAGAAGCAGAAATCTTCTACAAAGTATCCATTTTAGCAAATATGTTTAGCATCCTTTATCATTGCTAGATTGTCCTGCTAGGTCAACTAATGCTTGAAATGGATAATTGAATGTTTTGCTGTCTTTCAGTTTCAAGATTAGGAGAAAACTGAATCCAAACTGAATTGTACTGGTATTGTTACTGGTGTGCTGCATTCCTATTAGATTTAGAAAGCCAATTTTCTAGGAGTTTACAAGGTAGAAAATATTTTAAGTGGTAGCCTGACAGTAACCAGATAACTTTAATAGCTGTAGCCAGTTCTTTATTGTAAGTGTCTGTATCTTAAAGTTAGTCGAACGATGTGGTTTGGTGGGGTACAGTGAGAAGTTCAGATGTCATTGGAATGATTGATGCATGTTGAATCTATACATCTGTGTGTGCTGTGTGCATGTTTCCTTTAGCATTGTGTTACCCCTTCTAACATTCATGCAATTATTATATTTTGCCCCATTTTTAATGACCCTAACCTGAATGATTTTTTCTCTTCCATGATTGTAGTTCTACTTAACTCTTGTCTCAGTGTAAATCAGTGATATCAATGTAGCAGTGTGTTAGCTGTAGCATGCCCGCTGTTTAACACTTGCTTTGTTTCTCTTTCCAATGTAACTAATGAATGTTGGTAGTGGTGCTCATGCAGGACTGCAGTATCATCTGAGGAAACCAAAGTATAATCCCTCATGTTTATCCTTCAAAGCAAAAATTAGGCAAGCAAATTGAACTTGCCCATTTTTGTGCAGTGATCTGGTTTTCTCTTAGCACAATAAAGTCACTGTTCTGAAGGGCAATTATGACCAAGGCGATTGATTTTTAAATTGAAAATCATGAGGTTGAACACCTTTCATACTGTGCCATTTTTGACGTTATCTGAATGCAGTGCGTTGGGAAAATGTCATGTCAGGCTTGTGTGTTCACTTCCTGACAATCCATCAACCAAGCAAAATTTTCAGGATGCTGTATTTAAATAACGTAATGGCCGCATGCCAAAATATACAAACAAGCTGAATTATAAGCTTCGTTTGACATCTTTCAAGCAAACCTCCATCATTTGGACTGAGGGCAGATGATGTCCTTTGATTTGAGGGGAAAAAAATAAATTGTAAAATCGTTTGATGGAATTCCGTGAAAATAAATATTGGGCTGTACTGCACATTTTCCTCCCCCCCCCCCCCCCCCACCCAGTCATAATTCCCACTCCTTAAAATTTCCCAGCTACTGACAGTGTGGTGCCATGGGTGCAAATATACGTTTTAAAAATATTTTTACTGGGCTTTCACCCATTGGAACAAAGTCAGATATCCATCTGACAAACTATTTGCGAAGTTCAGATAAACTATGAAAGGCACTGATCTACCAGATGAAATGAAAGAGAACCTCATGTTGCCTCAAAACGAAACTAAACAGCTTAATTTTCCAAAATTGTCCTTGCATCATTACCAGAAAGTTTACTTGTATTTCACTTGTGTAATTAAATTTCTGACTGTATTTTCAAACTTGCTGTGTTTTTTTTTCTTCCCCCACCCCCTTACCCCACCCCCACCCCCACCCCAAGTGCTTGTATAGTTGTGTTCTCTCTCTTTGGAAAGCATGCATTTTGCAGCAGGATTAAGCAGCCTATATGAGCACAGTCTCTTCTGGAATGTTGCCACTCATCATTGTCTCCTATGTGCAAGCACAAGGCTAATCATGTGACTCGTGTGATTTCTTTTCCCCAGTATGATGTACTGCTCTTCTCTGAAACTCTTTTTTCCCTTGTTTTTTTTCTTTCTTTTTTTGTCAACTTTCTGCATTGGCAGAGCATCTTGGAATTGAATTTATGGGTATGGACAAATCATTCCTTTTAATCTGCAGAATAAAACCTGACAGCTCTGATCTACCTTCAATTCCTAACTCAGTTTCTCTCCCTTCCCCACCCCTGTTGCTTTTGGAAGGGATGAGCCAGCCATAACAGCCTGTCTGCCACTTGGCCACCCTTTTTGTGGGTAGCGAGGATAAATTTAAACGGGAATAGATTTTCCACCTCAGCCATGGAGATTTGATTTGTAGAATCGGAACAAGCCATTTAGCCCATTTCTAGCCTGCTCTACTTTTCAATGAGATCATGGCTGATCTTTATGTCAACTCTATTACTGTCTAGGTTTGGATTTGACTTCCATCTCCTTCATTTCAGCCCCTACTTTTCAAAACAATTTGAAACAAATAGTGGTCAAAAGATGGCCACAGCAGCTATACATTGATTGTTAAGTGTCACACTAGCTTTATGCCACAGGCTGATTACTCCAAATGCATTATTTTATTACATATTTTAACTCGAATGCAAAGAAGGCAGTAGCCAGTTAACAAAGGAAAAAGGTCTCCTCAGTGAGTGAGTGTAAAATTCTCTCTTTCTTGGATTTACCATAATATTTCTGCCATTTCCTCAATTTGCATTTTTCAGTGTCACAAACTGTAAAGGTGTGCTTTCTAAAGGAGCAGGTGCGGTGGTCCAAAATAATTTTAAGATTAATTTCGCGATTCAGATTAAACAAGTCTGTTGGCCTTTGTTCAAATTTGCGCTCACAATACCAGCTCCCAACGTGATCAATAAAGTGTTGAAAGAGCCCCACAATCTGTCGTTGAATTTTTCCGTTTTCCCATTGATTAGATACTTTTTGGCATTCTGTGCATGCCTTGCAGTTGAACTGAATTTCGAATTGCTTAAATATAGAACAAATAAGCAAGACAATAAAAGCCTCAAAAGTGAAGATTACGGCTTGTTGACCTGCAGTGAAAGCAATCTAATAATGCTACAAGTTGAAATGGGCCCAATTTATAGGATTAATAAACATGCTTGTAAAATATAAATGATATTTCTGGCTGAAGATTGCAATAATAGAAAGTGATCTTCACCGACTGACCAGATTTTAGAAACAGAGATGTCTTTCATTCATTTGAATCTCTGTTTTTGGCGAGTTGACTAGGTGACTAATGCTGTGGAGAGTTCAAAAAGATCTTTCTACCCAGCACCATCGAACCGTCCCTCCAGAACTGCCCTTCCCTATGTGATTTAACCTTAAGTTAAAATGTTTACTGTCACTTGGGCTAATCTGATTCCACTTTGGAAATGAAACCACGTCGCTGTTAAATGACTTGTACTCCCATTGACCAGCCCATGGTTCCCAAACCTGAAGTTTGGTAATTATTCCTTTTAGAGTTGTAGTGAGACCCCAGTGTATGATGGCAATTGTCTTCTGGATTCCCATTTTGCTATCAAGGAGGAACACAATGTTTGAGATGAACCAGCCTTGAGAAGTTCTGGCTGACTGACGTACGTGACAAGGCCATCAACACATCGGCCTCAAAGTAATTTCCAAAAAATCTGGAACTGCATGCAGACAATGGATAAACAACAGATTCAATCATACAGATTCCTTCACCTTTTGCAAAGAAGTCTTCAAGTCCAGAAATAGTACAACTCACTTATTTAAAAAGGTTGTGTTTGAAGTTAGAACATTTTAAATAAAGCCTTTGTTAGCGGCAAATCACTTAGTACATCTCATGAAGCAGCGCTAGTCTGGTAGTAAAGGAAGCAGACAGAAGCTTAAATCAGACTGAACTCTAATTTGATTAAGATCATCTTCATAACCCACGTAACTCATGATTCATTTTTGAGCTGGTTCAGTCAGTCGGTGGTTATGTTGTGTGGGACATCCCTTCATGTTTGCTTCAATCACTCTCTTCCAAGTGTTTCTGTATTTTATTTTCCACTATCAAGCATGCTATGCCAGGCCCACAGTTGACTTCTTAACCTGAAACTACTTTTTAAAATCAAAATTTCTACCCTACTGGCAACCTTTTCCTTCTCTTTTTGTTAAACAAAAAGTCACTCGCTACTTTGGCGAAGTCGTTCTCCTGAAGAAGTCCAGTTGAATTGATGTTTGGTCTTGTATGGATTTGGTGTTGACCATCTGTCGTGACGTCTCATGTTGTTATTGTAAATAGCAGGATGGCTATTGGCCAGCTGTAAGGATAAGAGACAAGCCATGCTAATAATGTCAACAAGAAACACAGCCAATTGTTGAAAGAAAAATGTTATTGCTTTTTATACGTGAAAATCAGGAAGAATTTGAAGTATTTGCAAAGTCCTCTGACCCTGTGAAATTATGCTTATATTTTAGTCAGCTTTCTGTTGTGATTCACTTCCTAGTCTTGCTGTCTACCCCTTTTCAAAGTGACCAAATTATATCTACAGTCAGAATGAACTGATAGATCGGAACGAATCTGGCAAATCTAGAAAAATTAACGTGGTGCGTGCAACAGGCTGCAAAAGAATTGGACTAAACCTTGGCTGATCTTTCTGAAGGTCAACCTTGCAACACACACACGCACGTCTGTGTGTCTGAACGTCCAAAATGCCTGCCAATGATCGCCGTTTTGTTCTATGATCTTCCTCTAACTGTGATTGATGCTCTTTTGTTTAGCTGAATGTTAACATCCGATTTCCCAATATGTCCAGCCGATACCACACATTCATCTATTGTTCTGTAATGGAATTAAATCAGGCACGGGGGGAACTTCAGATTTTTGTACTGATTTTCTGCAATGAATCATTTTAATGAGATGTTTGTGAGAATTACTCTAGTCCTGTCAGCTGGCCTCTATTCTGACATTTACCTCAATGGTGCCTTACTCAGTGATGTTTCTCTGTCAGTGATGTGGGCTCAAGTTGGTGGAATGGGGAAGGAGAGAAGTGGCAAAAATTTCCAGTGAAGTTCAAAAAAGACTGTGTTTCTCCACCAACTGCCAAGGAGGAGGTGAGAAAGAATGAGTAATCTGCTGAAGCATTTTTGCAAATTTCCAGCATTTACATAATAAATAGAAAATGGAACAATGCATTGACTGTGAGAATATTGAATTACACTGCAGGAAACATCAATGAGTGATCGCCCAATAACAATTTAACTCCAGTTTTATGTATAATCGTCAAAATGTTTCTTTAACATTGGACTGCAGAATTTCAAAAAGGCAATGTTCAGCTTCTGTAATATTTTACAGCTTTTTACCAATTGGGTTTAAGCATGTTCTGGAGTAGAAGGCCTGAATAAAAAGGAAACAAGGGTGAATTTCTGATTTGGAACGGCTCATGAAATTGTTACATGAAAATGCTTGGAATAACAGTCATGAAGATTCGGCATGTATTTAAATGTGCTCAATTTTAAAAGACAAGCTAATCTCACAACAGATTACACTTTATCTGAAGTACGTGGTACTTGACAGGACTCAACATGTGTCCTCACATGTTCCAGACTGGTCATCAATACAGACTCTCAACTGCAACTTCAAGAAGGATTCATAATATAAGAATGATTCAATTCTTACAGAACGAATCACAAAAAAAAACACTTCGAATGATTGGCGGAAGCTGCGATTTGCCTTTTTTAAAAAAAAATTGCCGTGAGCTTCCATTTTGTGCATTTTAATTGCCTTTGAGAGCACAGCAGGTGGAGAAATGGAAACTGTATGAGCAATTTCTGCCCATCAACAGAGCTAAATATTACATTTTCATGGCACATTGACTGCACAGCAAACCTCAGGCTATAACCTGCTGTTTTCTGCTTCTCTCTTCAGAAGCTGAGGAGCTGTACCAGAAGCGAGTGCTGACGATAACAGGGATCTGTATTGCCCTCCTAGTGGTTGGCATCATGTGTGTGGTGGCGTACTGCAAAACAAAGTAATCCAAAGTTTCATTGTCTCAAATCCATGACCAAACCCAATTGACACTAATTTTCTGTTCTTTTCCCCTCTCAAGTGAATTCTCGTTGTGCTCAAACATTGATGTTATTTAAAGTCTCCCTTTGCACCAAATGATATTTGGGAATGACAAAGCACTCAGCAAAAATAATGCTACCAGAGCTTAAATTTGGATGGAATCTGTTGTTATGAATCTAAAGGCAACATGTAATTCAGTTCAATACAAATCAGAGACTAAATGACAAAGTTTGGGGGGGGGGGGGGGGGTGGTGGTGGGGGAAGCAGATGGATGGGAACAGAATTGTAGCTCCTGTGTACAGGAGGAGGATAGTGAGGTCATGAATAAGGTTTCAATGTCACAGGAGTGTACCAGCAGGCTGTAAGGTGGTTTGAAGTGTGTCTACCTCAATGCCAGGAGCATCAAGAATAAGGTGGAGGAACTTGCAGCACAGAGTGGTACCTGGGACTTGGATGTTGTGGCCATTTCAGAGGTATGGGTAGAGCAGGGACAGGAATGGTTGTTGCAGGTTCCAGGGTTTTGATGTTTCAGTAAGAACAAGGAAGGTGGTAAAAGAGGGGGAGGTGTGGCATTGTTAGTCAAGGACAGTATAAAGGTGGGAGAAAGGATGCTTGAGGACTTGTCTACTGAGGTAGAATGGGCTGAGGTTAGAAACAGGAAAGGAGAGGTCACCCTGTTGGGAATTTTCTATACGCCTCCGAATAGTTCCAGAGATGTAGAGGAAAGGATTGCAATAATGATTCTGGATAGGAGTGAAATTAACAGCGTAGTTGTCATGGGGATCTTTAACTTTCCAAATATTGACTGGAAATGCTATAGTTCGAGTACTTCAGATGGGTCCATTTTTGTCCAATCTGTGCAGGAGGGTTTCCTGACACAGTATGGATTGGCCAACAAGAGGTGATGTCGCATTGGATTTAGTACTGGTTAATGAACCAGGCCAGGTGTTATATTTGGAGGTAGGTGAGCACTTTGGTGATAGTGACCACAATTTGGCTACACTTAATTTAGCGATGGAAAGGGATAGGTATATACCGCAGGGCAAGAGTTAAAGCTGGGGGAAAGGCAATTATGATGTGATTAAGCAAGATTTAGGATGCATAGGATGGGGAAAGAAACTGCAGGGGATGGGCACAATTGAAGTGTGGAGCTTGTTCAAG
Source organism: Chiloscyllium plagiosum (assembly GCF_037043375.1). Lineage (NCBI taxonomy): Eukaryota > Metazoa > Chordata > Chondrichthyes > Orectolobiformes > Hemiscylliidae > Chiloscyllium > Chiloscyllium plagiosum. Next base: position 15,567,153 of record NW_028270174.1, read on the forward strand.
GAACAGCAACTTCATGCCCTTGATAAGTATGTACCGGCCAGGCAGGGAGGAGATAGTCGAGCGAGGGGACAGTGGTTTGCTAAGGAAGTTGAATCTCTTGTCAAGAGGAAGAAGGATGAGATGTGAAGGCTCAGTTAGGGCACTAGACATTTACAAGTTAGCCAGGAAGGACCTAAAGAGAGCTAAGAAGAGCCAGGAGAGGACATGAGAAGACTTTGGAAGGTAGGATCAAGGAAATATAAAACTTTCTATAGGTATGCCAGGAACAAAAGAATGACAAGGGTAAGATTAGGGCCAATCAAGGACAGCAGTGGGGGAAATTGTGTGTGAAGTCCAAGGAGATAGGAGAGGCACTGAATATTTTCCATCAATATTCACACTGGAGAAAGATAATGTTGTCAAGGAAAATACTGAGATACAGGCTATTAAAATAGAAGGGATTGAGGTTCAGAAGGAGAAGGGGTTAGCAATTCTGCAAAGTGTGAAAATAGTCAAGTCCCCTGTGCTGGATGGGATTTATCCTAGGATTCTCTGGGAAGCTAGGGAGGAGACTGTAGAACCTTTGTTTTGATCTTTGTCATCATTGTCTACAGGAATAGTGCCAGAAGACTGGAGGATATAAAATGTTGTCCCCTTGTTCAAGAAGGGGAGTAGAGACATCCCTGGTAATTATGGACCACTGAGTCTTTCTTCTGCTGTGGGTAAGGTTTGGAAAGGATTATAAGAGACAGGATTTATAATCATCTAGAAAGGAATAATTTGTTTAAGGATAGTCAACACAGTTTTGTGAAGGCTAGGTCATGACTCTCAAACCTTATTGAGTTCTTTTGAGAAGGTGACCAAACAGTTGGATGTCAGTAAAGTGGTTATGTGGTATATATGGATTTCAGTCAGGCATTTGATAAGGTTGCCCATGGTAGGCTATTGCAAAAAAATACGGAGGCATGGGATTGGTGATTTAGCAGATTGATAAGAAATTGGTGAACTGTAAGAAGACAAAGGGTGTTGATTGATGGAAAATGTTCATCCTGGAGTTCAGTTACTAGTTGTGTACCGCAAGGATCACCTTTGGGGTCACTGCTGTTTGTCATTTTTAAAAATGACCTGGATGAGGGTGTAGAAGGATAGGTTAGTAAACTTCGGTTGACACTAAGGTCAGTGGAGTTGTGGACAGTGCGGAAGGCTGTTGCAGGTTACAGAGAGACATAGGTAAGCTGCAGAGCTGGACTGAGAGGTGGCAAATGGAGTCTACTGCACAAAAGTGTGAGCTGATTCACTTTGGAAGGAGTAGCAGGAATACAGAGCACTGGGTTAATGGTAAGATTCTTGGTAGTGTCGATGAGCAGAGAGAGCTCAGTGTCCATGTTCATAGATCCCTGAAAAGTTGCCACCCAGGTTGATAGCATTGATATGAAGGCATAAGGTGTGTTAGCTTTTATTGGTAGAGCGATTGACTTTCGGAGCCATGTGGTCATGCTGCAGCTGTACAAAACACTGGTGTGGCTGCACTTGGAGTATTGTGTACAGTTCTGGTCACTGCATTGGATGTGGAAGCATTGGAAAGGGTTCAGAGAAGATTTACCAGGATGTTGCCTGGTATGGAGGGAAGGTCATATGAGGAAATGCTGAGGGACTTGAGACTGCTTTCATTAGAGAGAAGAAAGTTAAAAGGTGACTTAATAGAGACAAACAAAGATGATCAGAGGGTTAGATTGGGTGGACAGTGAGAGCCCTTTTCCTCAGATGGTGATGGCTAGCATGAGGGGACATAGCTTTAAATTGAGGGGTGTCAGAGGTAGGTTCTTTACTCAGAGAGTAGTAAGGACGTGGAATGCCCTGCCTGCAACACCTAGTGGACTCGCCAAATTTAAGGGCATTAAATGGCCATTGGATAAACATATGGATGATAATGAAATAGTGTAGGTTAGATGGGCCTGAGATTGGTTTCACAAGCTGGCGCAATGTCGAGGGCCGAATAGAAAATTACTGTACTGTAATTTTCTATGTTTGATAGCACAGTTGACTGTTCCATTGACAGCATCCAAATTGAAACCCGATCCAAATTCTCTCTACGTTTAAAAACCGAACAAACTGTCGATGCTTTAAATCAGAAACAAAAATAGATGGCTCTGGAAAAGCTCAGCAGGTCTGGCTGCATCTGTGAAGAGAAATCAGAATTAATGTTTCGAGTCCAGATCTGAGGACTCTACTATGGGAAAATTAGCATGGCCAATTTACCTGGCCTGCACATCTTTGGATTGTGGGAGGAAAGCAGAGCACCTGGAGGAAACCCACGCAGACACTGGGAGAATGTGCAAACTCCACACAGACAGTTGCCCGAGGCTGGAATTGAACCTGGGACGCTGGTACTGTGAAGCAGCAGTGCTAACCACTGAGCCACCGTGCCATGGCAGAGTATCCAGATTTGGACAATCTGAGCTCAGCTCCTCATGAGCATGAGCGGTAAAATCCAAAATAGTTGATGCCCTGGGTCTGGCATCCATTGAAAATTCCAAATAAGAGTGACTACTTCAGGAAAATAAATTTTTAAAACATTTTTAAGTGGATTTTTCAGTGGTTGGGCTAAATTCTTTGGATGTAGAAGGATCTGTACTAGCTGAATAGTTGTTCTGTAGCTGGTCAAAGCTTGAAGCTACAGTCCTCCAAGTGAGCAAAACCAAAATAGTGTGGATGCTGGAAACCTGAAACAAACACATTAAATGCTGGAGAAACTGAGCAGGTTTGTCGGGTCCACAGTCGCCGAATTTCTCCAGTGTGAACTCTGAGTGAGAATGTGTTTCCTTCTCCAGCTCACACATTCATTATTTAGCTGAGCACACAACTAAATGTTTTCTTGAAAGGAAAGGAAATGAAACAGGACAGAGTGTTATAATTGGGCTTCACTGAAGGAGGTAAAGTGTTAAAGGGTCACGCTAGCAGAAACCCAGGAACATGTCACTTGTTCATTGTAGCCAGCCACTTCCTATTCCCCAGTTCGTAGTCCGAAACCACAACAGACGTAAGGAGAATACTCTTGAAAGAGATGTGCAGTTTTGTTTCTATAGATTAAAAAAGTTTGTAAGAGTTAGATTTGTTTTGTGCAAAAGCACAAAATAGATGTTAGTGGATTGGTCATTTGTTAAAGTCCAGTGAAAAAGAATATTGTTCAGCCAGTGTGCAGGGAATCTAACTCACATTTGCCATTTTTGACAATTTAAATTGCACCTTTAAGGTAATAAACCAGCACCCGAGGCAACAAGGTTAAACAATGATCTAAATATAAAGACCACAAAAAGCTAATTTAACTTAATTGTTAAATTAAGTGACGGTGCTCATCATACATTATTTCATTTAAACCATTTATCCAACTCACATATCCAGTCTCATCTCCATAATTTCAATTCCACATAAACTCGGCATGCTGCTTTGTCACCTACACCAGAAGGTCCTGACTCATTTCTGATTTTGCCTTTGCACCTCACTGTCTGTATGTTGGCAGAGAGGGATAACCTGATGAGTCAACAAGCATTCCTGTCACATGTTTCAACATCTTTGGCATTTCACAGAATTACAGATTTATTGTTTCAAATAAAAATAAACACAAACAAAAAACACTGCTGTTTGCTTTTCTCCCCTCCAACTTCACATACATCTTTGTCAAAACAAAATGAGTAAGAGTATTTTTACAGTTTTCCCAAAACAAATAAAGAATTATATATCTATCATATAGTCCCTGCCATTTTGGATTGATGATGTTGACATCCCGATATGCCATCACCATTTACAAGCGTCCAGATAGGTTGACATAAAAGGGGAGAACTGTACTTGGAGACGCCAGGTGTAGAGGTCACACTCCACCCTACAGCACAAGAATAAGCAAGAACAGACATTGTTTGGCCACGACAAAGATAGTCATGCTGCCTTTGTGACTTAATGCATTTGTGAGCCAGAGATTCAAGTAGGTGGTGGATAGATAGCTGCTCTGAAAATCATGATCATGCTCAGACTTTCAACTTTCCCCAAGTATAATTGTCCCTGAGCATACTCCTGCAAGTCTCTGCTGTTCAAGTTCATATTTGGACCTAAGAGCACAACATTTGCTTGAGGGGAGAAAAGGAAAGCTTTTTAGTAAATGGAAGATATTTCACTATGTGCTGGAGTTTAGAGCTAGTGGACACAAACGTCAGATAGTCACTGAGCAATTCAGTAAAGAATTAAGGAGTAACCTTTTGTCCCAGAAAGAAGTCAGTAACATAGAGGCAGGGGTACTCCAGACAGCACCTTGAAACTACAGACAAAGAAATAAGTACCAGGAACAGCCTTGTGAGGGGTGTAAACAGCAGTGGACAGCACTTGGGCCAAATGGCCTGTTCCTGATCTGTACGTTTTATGTAATTCCTAGTATTTCTATCCTTAGGATTTGGTTTTAGACAATTTATTTTATAAATATGTCCCACAATCCGTGCCATGTAGACCTGGCTGCAAACAGCAGTAACTTATTAGTCAGTACAACCCTTCATTCAGTTGGTTCTTTTTCCTATATTTATTTTTAGAAACACTTGGTTTGGAGAGGAAGCAGAGGAAGGATTCTGTCAGAGCCCTGTGTAAAGGGCTGGGCATTCAGGTTGCATGCTACGCTGACACTGAAGAAAACGGGTGTCACAACTTCATAGCCAGAGTTTTAATCCTCCTCCTGTACAGAACTCGATGTCTAACAATTGCCAATTGTCTTTTTGTCTCTGATTGCATTGCACCGCCACCCAGAAAACAGCGGAAAAAACTTCATGATCGGCTCAGACAGAGTCTCCGCACCGAGCGAAACAACATGGTAAACCTTGTGAATGGACCGCACCGCACAAATCCGCCAGCAGAAAATGTCCAATTGGCAAACGTGAGTTGATATTGATGTGCGATCTAGCGATAATTGTTTTGTATCAGTGTGATTGTGAGATGTGACATAGATTTACCAATATCCAAACAGTGTTACTGGAGTGGGGGGGATGGGAGGCGGCGGGTTGGTTTGCCTGAGGGATGCCTTCTATGTGTTACAGAACTGCCCCAAGTAGATGTAGTTCCACTTGCACCATTGATAGCTGTGTGGTGAAATTCTCGAGCAGTTTTCAGACCACAGGCAGTTGTACCTGGGCAGGCACTTTAATTTCTGGCCATTAGACTTTGCCCTGTTTCTTCAGCAGGGGAAAAAATGATGAAGCAACCGCTGGACCCACCAGAGTGGGTGCTTTTGACCAGAAGGAATGATTGCTTATGACAGAGATTGTAAGAACAGTTAATCTCTGTGAACGTGCTGCACTGTTACTGGGAGTGGCATCACTGCATTCAGCAGGGGGTCAGCCATGTCATTTAAGATGTACTGCAGAATTAATAGTTGAGTTGGCAAAAACACAAGAAACAATTTTAGAATTGTGTTAAGAATTGCCATGTTCTAATAGTCACATAGGAATATCTAACTGACAGCTGCACATTATTCAACAAGATACAGGTTTGACAGTATTGTGTCAAATGTGCCAGAACATTACAATGTAGGATGAATACCATTGTATGTCATTAGATGGAATATAGAATTAATGATATTGAGCAGGTGTATTAGTGTAACATGATATAGGATTAGCAGCATTGTGTTAGTGTGTCAGTAGATATAATGTAGGTGTGTCAACATTGTGTAAATGTATAAAATATAGGTTAATAGCCCAGAAATTGTTTGAATAGGGAATATCATGTCAAATGCCTTGGAACAGATTATTTTTACCTCACCCATCAGGTTGTATCACTTTTTGTACTGCAGATTATTGAATATGTCGTTTGATGTATAAAGTTCATGAACATTAGGCCAAGCGACCAGTCTTCTTACCCAAGAAGTCAAAACAGTTGATAAAGAAACAAAGAACAATGGGAAAGGAACTAAATTAAATTCAAATTGGAGAGGGGGAGTCCATAACTAGAGGGCGTAGGATTAGGGTGAGAGGGGAAAAGATTTAAAAGAGACATAAGTGGCAACTTTTCCATGCAGAGAGTGGTGCGTGTATGGAATGAGTTGCCAGAGGAAGTGGTGGAGGTTGATACAATTACAACATTTCAAAGGCAATGGATGGGTATATGAATAGGAAGCGCTGAGAGAGATATGGGCCAAGTACTGGCAAATGGGACTAGATTATTTTAGGATATCTGGTCGGCATGGATGAGTTGGACCGAAAGGTCTGTTTCTGTGCTGTATAGCTCTATGATTCTATGAATTAAGAGAGAGAGAGAAAGAAAAGAGGCAAATTAAAATTGATTTAATTGTCCAACAAGTTGTGGAACGTTTGAACTCCTGCCACAAATTGATGATGTTTTTAAGCTGCAGTGTTGGACTAATAGCATTGGTGTATTAACATGTCAATATTATTATAAACAGAGAAGAAACTGAGGTTAACATTTTTAAATAAAGGAAGAGGTTTTGAAGATAATGAGGGGCTCCTCAAATGCAGCACATGACCTGTCCTCTTCCCACCCACACACTCACACAGTCCCAACCTGTGTCCATTTTACAGAGGGCAGAGAGGTAGCAGGGAACCTGCCTCCCATTTGAATCCATTGAATTTTTTTAAAGAATTCACTCACAGATGTAGGTGAGCATTCTAGCCAGGCCAGCATTCATTGCCAATCCCAGAGGACTGTTAAGAGTCAACCATGTTGCTGTGGGTCTGAAGTAGTGTGTAGGCCAGACCAGGTAAGGATGGCAGTTTCCTTCCCTAAAGGACATTAGTGAACCAGGTTTTCGACAATGGCTTCATGCTCAGTGTTAGTTCCTTAATTCCACATCTTACTGAATTCAAATGGTGGTGGGATTTAAACCTGGGTCCCCAAGACACTAGCTGAGTTTCTGGATTAATAGCCTAGTGATACTGCCAGTAGGCCATTGCTTCCCCTAAGTGGCCAATGATTGACTGTTTAAGTTCTCATTCTCTTTACTATTGATATTTTGCCCATGGCATGAGGAGACCCTCTACACATGGGTAGCCCCGCAGATTTAGGCGTGCAGGTTGATCCAAGGAAAATACCTCTCTTAGAAACCACCTGTACCCATCAAAGGCACTCCCATATACTTGTCTTTATTGTGGTTCTGTTCGCCGAGCTGGGAATTTGTGTTGCAGACGTTTCGTCTCCTGTCTAGGTGACATCCTCAGTGCTTGGGAGCCTCCTGTGAAGCACTTCTGTGATGTTTCCTCCGGCATTTATAGTGATTTGTACCTGCCGCTTCCGGTTGTCAGTTCCAGCTGTCCGCTGCAGTGGCCGGTATGTTGGGCCCAGTACATCGATCTGGACACAATATACCGGCCACTGTAGCGGACAGCTGGAACTGACAACCGGAAGCGGCAGGTACAAATCACTATAAATGCCGGAGGAAACATCACAGAAGTGCTTCACAGGAGGCTCCCAAGCACTGAGGATGTCACCTAGACAGGAGACGAAACGTCTGCAAAACAAATTCCCAGCTCGGCGAACAGAACCACAACAACGAGCACCCGAGCTACAAATCTTCTCCCAAACTTTAAATACTTGTCTTTAACCCTCTCCCTCTCCCCCTCAAAGTTCAATCCCAACCTCTTCACTCAGGGTTGCCAGGCTCCGCCCAATCCCCCTTTATTTACCTCCACACCACTAGCTCCTCTTCATTAGGGATCGGCTGTAATCCCAACAGTGGCCACTGCCTAAACCTGATGCTGCTGAATCAATGGAACTGCTGGCCATCGCACTGACCGGCAGCTCTCTGAAGGGAGACCTCCTCCTCAAATGTGACCTGGAATCTCACCGTTTGCTAATTAACAACCCGCTGAGAGTTAAATAGCAGCATGACAGTCTGAATCGGCAAGAAGGCATCCCCAGCCAAATCTTTAGCTGGCAAATCAGAGACCCCACCATTCGAGGGAAAAGAAAATCTGCCCATGACTCTAAGTAATGACAGAAATGCACACTGACAACCCTTTACAAATTTGAAACAAGCTGTCAAATTGTAATATCGAGCCAAGCTATTTTTCATTTGCTCCACAATTTATTAAGACTTCATACATGTATCTCATTGGGGCTATTTAACTGATTTTAACAAGTTTTATTGCATTGCCAGTTTTATTCTTTGGCAAGTGTTCAGTGATAAATACAATAAGGAAACGGACAAACACTTATAAGGCACAGCAAGTTTTTGAAATGATCAATGCTTTTTGCCAATCTTGTTTCCTTCAATATCTCTGTCAATGTGTGTCCGTTCTCTGCTGTAGGTAACAGATGTCATTCTAGAACCTTCGAATAAAAGATTGCAATGCTACATTTATTAAAGATTGGAAAGTAGCCACACATTTCATAACTGAATCTTTAAGTGACTCTAACTCATAGACTTCCATCAGAGCTCTACATACAAAGTTTATGTCAACCTTATCTAGAGGTATCTTAAAATAACATTGGCCAACTTGGTGCCAGCCAAAATTTTCCTCCTTTTTCTGACTGATGTCATCACATCATCTTCAAACTGGTACAGCCATTTCCCAACAGGAGCCAGTAATTTAATGTTATACCTCACTGGGGTAGCATGCTGAAAATCAGGCCTGTCTATTCTCAGAGTCGTCACAAAAGTTAAACATTCTTATCAAAGTACACAAAACGCTCAATTTGCCTCTCTGATAAACCAGGTTTAACAGAAAGTACATATCAGGTTTCTGTACTTTAAGAAGAACTACTATCTATTACAAGTTAATGATTTTAACCACAGTTAATTGATTTTAACCACAGGTAAACAACTATATCACACATCACTCTACTGGTTAAATCTCAAACCCGATTTTAAACCCCACCCACTACATACAAACAAGGATAAACACAGAGCCAAAACAATGGTGGAGAAGACAAACCACAGGGAAGCAGCTCAGTAGCATTGGTTCGTAGGTTTCAATCAAGTGTTTCTTTTGTTTTCCAAGTTTTTCAGTTCCCAGATGTTTTCTTCAGGTTCTTCAACTTCTTCACAAGAGGCACAGAGTAACTAGTTCAGTATTTATAAAGTCTCTGATTTATTGTCTCAAAAGAACTGCAATTGGTGGCAGAAAACAACTAACTTTCTTCTGCTTCATGTACATTACTGAAGAAAGACACACACCACCTACCCTTCCAGAGGTCTGAAGGATTCTCCCTATATTGATTCTCCCTATATTGCTCCTACCCACAAGCTGTTCAGCTGCTCAGGAACCAATGAGAAAGTAGTTGTCAGGCTGATGACCCACCACTGGTCCCAATTATGCAAACCAGTCAGCTCCTTGCATGCACCTACATGTGCCAGTCTGTCCACAAACACATTCCTGCAATGCATGAACAAAACAGCAGTGCAAACACCACTCACAATGTGTTTCAATAACTTGTTTTCAAAAGTGCAGCAACTTCTGCCACAATCCTTGGTCTTAAAAACATTTTTTTTTCCAATTCGGTCAACAATCAAAAGTAAACTAAAATATGTGATCTTTACAAATGGATACTTCAATACTGAGCCCCTTATTGAGAGCCTAAGACTTGACACCTCATTATTTCAGTGGATCTGAAATTAATGGCAGCACTGTGCAGCTTGAGATGATATTGTCTGAGAGAACCATTGAATATAATTGACTACAAAATCTGTAGTGACAGTGAGGATAATAAGGCTAATAATATGACAATTCAAATGGTTCATTAGGCACAAGTTACTCACATTTACAAGTCTATAAATTTAGACCTCGTACAATTGCATGTATTTCTCAACATCAAGGTCAAAAGGTGTGACACTGAAAAAGCACAGCAGGTCAGACAGCATCTGAGGAGCAGATGAGTCAATGTTTCGGGCATAAGACCTTCATCAGAAATGCCTGAAACATTGATGCTCCTGTTCCTTGGATGCTGCCTGACCTGCTGTGCTTTTCCAGCACTGCATTTTTGACTGTGATCTTCAGCATCTGCAGTCCTCACTTTCTCCTGTATTTCTCAACATGTCAAGTAACATGACAGCCTGAAATTTTTTTTTGTGCCAAAATATTGAACATTACACAATTTGCAGATGTAGGGAAATCTGTTTGTTTTGAGCTATTTTTTACAGATGTCAATTCAGAAACTAAGGCATATCTCTTTGTTGGTGGAGTGTATTAACTACCCAGTGTTACAGCTCCTTCCACATACCAGTCCACTCTATCCCCCCCCCCCCTTTTTATGTGTTTTGAGGTTCACCATTTAAATTAACTAACTTACCAACTAGACAGTGACAGTTAACAAGTACTACCCTCCAAGGCAGTGTACCAAGAACAAATATAGGGGAAGGTAGAGTTGCTTCTAATCAACCTGTTCAGAGGTCTTATTACTGAGCTCTGGAGTAGATTAGATTAGATTAGATTACTTACAGTGTGGAAACAGGCCCTTCGGCCCAACAAGTCTACATCAACCCGCCAAAGTGCAACCCACCCAGATCCATTCCCCTACGTTTACCCCTTCACCTAACACTATGGACAGTTTAGCGTGGCCAATTCACCTAACCTACACATCTTTGGATTGTGGGAGGAAACCAGAGCACCCGGAGGAAACCAACACAGACACGGGGAGAATATGCAAGCTCTACACAGACAGTCGCCTGATGCGGGAATTGAACCCGGGTCTCTGGTGCTGTGAGGCAGCAGTGCTAACCACTGTGCCACCGTGCCTGTGGGACTTGAACTCAGACCAGGGGTAGGAACACTACCACTGCACCACAGGACCACCCAGGGGAAGGCAGAAAGTGAGGGATAGACCAAAGTTAAAATGTAGTTGAAGGAGGAAATAATACCCTCTAGTCCTCATGATGCCCAACTCTCTCTCAAAGCCTCAAGGGTGTTGGTGAACGCTGTGTGCTCTTTAGGGACACCTGCCTCCAACAATTTTTTCTTTTCTCTCCTATTCAGAAGTACTCATACACACAACTGAATGGCTTTTCTTTCTTCCCACCACCAAACTACCCATGGTACTTTTCACCCATGATCCACCACCATTACATCGCCTGGGTTTCACGCTTGCCTGTGTACCTACCACTCAATAAATTAATCTGTTAACCACTTGCTTTATTACCAACAGAAACTTGCAATTAGTAATCCGTGTCTCTCCATATTTTGTATCCATTGGAAATTCCGTCTGCAGTTTTAAAGATATAGGATAAATTAAAAAGAAATTATTTTTTAAAACATTTTTGATCAGTGGGTTTTGTATGTCAGATTTTCTTTAGCACTCAGAGTGTATTAATATTCAATGAACATGTTAATCAGAAGCTAAGTGAGTCAATACATCTTACTGAAGAATGACACCGTTTTTACAAAGTGTCAATAAGCTCTAATTTTGTCTAGAACATTCTGCCAACTGTGGACACCTGTCATTTAACCTAGGGGTAATATCAAATTTATCACAACATTGTAGACAGTTCAGTCAATCTCACTTAAGGAGTAGCTATAAGACTGATGTCTTGGTTGGCATGGGTATTGATGATGTACGGTCAGTGAAGGGACCAGGTTTGTTGGGCCTACTTGACAATCTCTTAGCATTCTGTTTTTCCTGCAGAGAAGGGTAATAGGAGATTTGATTGAAGTCTTCCAAATTGTGAGAGCTCTAGACAGACAGGGATAAACTGTTCCCACTGGTAAAAGGATAAAAAGTGAGGGGGAGGGGGGCGGTTGCACAGATTAAAGAAGTAAATACAATATGAGAAAATAACTTTATCATAGAGAGGTAGTTCAGCTCTGAAATGTACTGCCTGGAAATGTGGTGCAGGCAGGTTCAATGGAGACATTCAGGCAGGCATTAGGTGCTTATTTAAGTAGAAATAAGGTGCAGGCTGACAGAGGAAGTGTGGGAGAATAGGCCAAAGTCATGATGCTCATTTGGAGAATTGGTGTCAACAGAAAAGGGGCCTAATTCTGCACCATGACACCTCTGCGATTCTAACCCTCAGATTCTTTGTTTTCAGCAATATATAATGAAAAATCCTGGATCCACTGAGCACGTTATTGAGCGGGAAACAGAAACCTCATTCTCCACCAGTCACTACACATCGACGACCCATCATTCTACAACAGTGACTCACACGCCCAGCCACAGGTACCTGAATTAAACATTCTTCAGTCAAACAGAACAAGGAGAACTAACAAAGATCTGCAACGAGCAGAAGGGGAGGCTCAAATCATACATAGAGACATCAGTAGAGTTGAAAATCCTTAGTAAAGGAACATTAAACTAAAAACATTGCTTCTGGTGAAATGTCAGGGAATCCAGGCCATGATCCTAGCCAAATGCTCTCCTCACCAGTGGTGACTTGTTTGGTGTGTACCCCTGTCTGGGACTGACATTGCACCAAACAAGTAACCAAATCCCATAGAAAATCAGAGGGTGGGACCTCCAATTTTTGCAGCATCTTCCTATAGTTCTGAGACCTCACTTTACATTAATTACCTTTGAGAGAGTGGGTGGGTGCTTAGCCCGCCATGAGGAGTACACTGGAGATTTGAGCACGAGGCTGGTCCAGGATAGACAGACCTTCCTGTGGACTCTGCTCAAAGATCAACTCCTCAAGAGACAGAATAGAGATCAAGAAGCTGGTGTAGAGAATCTTGGTCAGACCAACCTTGCAGAACTGAGAGCAATCTTTACATTGATGACAGAGTTTAATTAGGTGAAGGCTGAAAATATGTTTTCCACTAAAGGAGGAGTTGAAGACTGGGGTCCACAACTTAAAACATAGTCACCCAATAAAGATTTCAGGAGAAACGTCTTTACCTAGAGAATGGTGTGAATGTGAAACTCATTCGCACATGGAGTGGTGAGGAAATTGCATGGAAAGATTCAATGAGAAGCTTAATGAAGGGGAGGAAGAAAGGAAGGATGTTCCGGCAGTCTACCAGACTCACTCCTGGCTTAGCAGGACTGATGTATGAAGAGAAACGGGATCATTTAGAACGATACTCAGTGGATTTAGAAGAATGAGGTTGGATCTCATAGAAACTTAGAAAATTCCAACAGGACTAGACAGGCAAAGTACAGGCTAAGGCTGTTCACGATGACCAGGCAGTGCAGACCAGGGGTCACAGTTTAAGGATACAGGGTCGGTCTTTTTAGGACTGAGACGAGGAGAAACGTCTTCACCCAGAGAGTGGTGAGGCTGTGGAATTCTCTTGCCACAGAGTGAGGTTGAGGCCAAAACATTGAACGTTTTCAAGAAGAAGTTAGAGATAGTTCATGGACTAAAGTGATCAAAGGGAATGGGGAGAAAGCAGAAACCGGATGTTGAGTTGGATGATCAGCTATGATCATATCAAATGGCCAAGCAAAATCAAAGGGTCAAATGGCTTTTATTTCCTATGTTTCTATGAATATAAGAGCATTCCAATAGAATTAGATGAAGAAGAGTAGAGAAGGCTTACCTAGAACATGGTGACAAAGAACCATTGGACTGAATGGCCTGTTTCAGTACTGTCATTTCTATGTATGTTTATGTTACAAACCCACAGGCTCAGCATTCTCATGGCAGACAGGTTTCAAACTTTAAGATGAACTATGTCGTGATGGATGATGAATAAGTTTAAATAAAAGGCCGTGTTACTTGTATCTCATTATCCTCAGTTTTATCAAATAATACAGAAGACTTGGGCCAGAAAACCAAATTGTTAGAACAAATGCATAGACTCGATGAGAGCTAAAGTACCGAAGCCCCAATTACACTTTCATACTCTGATATCTGGTGAAATGTGTACCTCATGTATTCACTTTGCAGATATGACAACATACAGAAACCACAGCTGAGCTTAATTGGCTTCAGACTGGGCCTTACTACCATGTTTGATCCCAGATACCAGGCCAGAAGAACTGAAATCTTACACTGCACTGTCCTCTCAGTTAAACCCGACCCGCTAAGTTATCTTACGGCCACCATAGTTCTAAGCTTTTGTAACAAAAACAACAACCAGAAGGTAAATATAGACAGTGTAGTAAAAATAGCATTTATTAATACTTATAGTCAATTAAAACTTATTGCCTGGGCACAATTTATTTTAATGTTTACCACTATAAATCCCTATTTTCACCCAATTATGTTGCAAGCCATCTGTGTAAAACATTGACTCTCCTCCCTTCCTTATACAGGTGCTAAAGGGGTAGTGGCTGTGCTACTCACCTATGGTTGGGGAATGAGGTAGTTTATAACAGTATGACATCTTTACATAGGCTATTATTATAAATGTGATGATGCAAATTTTTAACAGAATGCAAACATTAGCTCCGAATGTGAGAGTTTAAAATGTGTACCGAATTATAACAGAACATCCCAGTCTGATCGTTTCTCATTGTCTATCCCTACTTGACTTGAAGGTGCAGTTTAATTGCTTTCTAATTCTAACTTTTACAATGCTTCAAGTAACTTGATATTGGCTTTACCTCCCATTAACCAACTTTCCCAAATTTCATTTCCAGTAAAGACTTCACTTGACACTTAAATTTCATTTGCCATGTGCCACGAAGGAAAATGCCAGAAGTCAAATGACACCAATAGGTTTAGTCCAATAGGTTTATTTAAAAAACCACAAGCTTTTGGAGCGCTCCCCTTCGTCAGCTCACGTGAAGCTACTTCACCTGGCAAAGGGGCAGTGCTCCGAAAGCTTGTGATTTTCAATAAACCTGTTGGACTATAACCTGGTGTCGTGTGACTTCTGACTTTGTCCATCCCGGTCCAACACTGACACCTCCAGACCAAGGTGGCAAAGAATGAACAAAGTCGCATTCCTTAATGTGCAGCATTTCACAATGACACATGGTGTTGATTAATCCACTATGTATATGCATGAGCGAATCATGCGATATTCCCCAGTCTAAAAGGTTGCGTTGGATTTAGCTATTTGTTTGTTGACACAGAGATCTGAGACCACCTTAAGTAGTCAGTACTTGGCGATGGGTGATCTACACCAGCAATGCTCAGTTAAAGCCATCAGTAATGGGGAAATTGCATGAGGCAGTCTCTAACTAAAGTTGAGGACCTGAGCATTACCCATCGAATGAGCAATGTTCATTTTGTAATGGAGTATTGCCCCTTTCTTGTTCTAAGATCACACACAATCCCTCAATGATCATAGAACATAGAACATAGAAGAATACAGCGCAGTACAGGCCCTTTGGCCCTCGATGTTGCGCCGATCCAAGCCCACCTAACCTATACTAACCCACTATCCTCCATATACCTATCCAATGCCCGCTTAAATGCCCATAAAGAGGGAGAGTCCACCACTGCTACTGGCAGGGCATTCCATGAACTTACGACTCGCTGAGTGAAGAACCTACCCCTAACTTCAGTCCTATATCTACCCCCCCTTAATTTAAAGCTATGCCCCCTTGTAATACCCGACTCCATACGCGGGAAAAGGTTCACACTGTCAACCCTATCTAACCCCCTAATCATCTTGTACACCTCAATCAAGTCACCCCTAAACCTTCTTTTCTCTAGTGAAAACAGCCCCAAGTGTCTCAGTCTTTCCTCATACGATCTTCCTTCCATACCCGGCAACATCCTGGTAAACCTCCTCTGCACCCGTTCCAGTGCCTCCACGTCCTTCCTACAGTATGGCGACCAAAACTGCACACAATATTCCAGATGCGGCCGCACCAGAGTCTTATACAACTGCATCATGACCTCAGGACTCCGGAACTCAATTCCTCTACCAATAAAAGCCAGTACGCCATATGCCTTCCTCACCGCACTATTTACCTGGGTGGCAACTTTCAGAGATCTGTGTACATGGACACCAAGATCCCTCTGTTCATCCACACTACCAAGTATCCGACCATTAGCCCAGTACCCCATCTTTTTGTTATTCTTCCCAAAGTGAATCACCTCACACTTAGCTACATTGAATTCCATTTGCCACCTTTCTGCCCAGCTCTGCAGCTTCTCTATATCCTGCTGTAACCTGCCACATCCTTCCTCACTGTCAACAACTCCTCCAACTTTCGTATCATCCGCAAACTTGCTCACCCAACCTTCTAACCCCTCTTCCAGGTCATTTATAAAAATGACAAACAGCAATGGTCCCAAAATAGATCCTTGCGGAACACCGCTAGTGACGGCACTCCATGAAGAAACTTTGCCATCAACTACTACCCTCTGTCTTCTTCCATCCAGCCAATTCCTAATCCAAACCTCCAACTCACCCTCAATGCCATATCTCCGTATTTTCTGCAGTAGCCTACCATGGGGAACCTTATCAAACGCCTTACTAAAATCCATATATACCACATCTACCGCTTTCCCCTCATCAACCTCCTTCGTCACCTTTTCAAAGAATTCAATAAGGTTTGTGAGGCACGACCTGCCCTTCACAAAACCATGCTGACTATCCTTGATCACATTATTCCTATCCAGATGTGCATAAATCCTATCCCTTACAATTCTCTCTAAGACTTTGCCCACAACAGAAGTGAGACTCACCGGCCTATAGTTACTAGAAAGTTCCTGTAAGGAATCTCTTATCCTTTCCCCACCGCCCCTCACTGCCCACCCACTGGTACATAGAAGTGTCAGTACTTCGATTAACATTCTAGTCCTCCAATGCTCCAATGCTACGTGCCTGAAGTCTTAATGAAACAGGCAACTGATCTGGCTGCACAAAACACCATAATGTCAGGCCAATATTGTTACAGAGACAGCTTCCAGTCACTCCGAGAAGGTAATTGCTGAAGCTTCTTCCTTCTCCAACATCTCAAAAGAAGCAAGAAATTATTAAGCAAATAATTTTACAGATGTTTCTCTTTGCATTGGCCATAGTTGGAGTACAGGCCAAACAGAAAGTGTCATCTCAGACAGCCCCTCTGTGCTCGTAACATCGTCAGTCGAAACCAGCAGGCACACCAGTCCGATCAATCACCGAGGTCGACTCAATGGTGTGGCAGGTCGACGAGAGATGCTTATCTGTGTAAGGAACTCCAGAGACACTCCAGACTCTCTCCGAGATTCACCGCACAGTGAAAGGTAGGTCCTTTTATACGCAAGATAGTGTACTGCATCTGTAAGAACTGAGGTTAACAGGATCAGAGGTCAAAGCCTTTTACAGTAAGGGGAGTTCTGACTGTCAGTTGAAGGGACAGCTTAGACTATAGGGATTGAGGGCACAGCTTTGACTGTCAGGCTTAAGAGGAGAAGAAAGATATCATTTCATTGGAGACTGTTCAGGGCTGTTTTGCTTGGACAATACCTGGGGTATGGAGAGATTGTCTTTTGAGCAAGTGTCAAACAGGTTGAGACTCTACTGACTGGAGTTTAAAAGAATGCGAGGTGATCTCATTAAAACACATAGGATTCAAGAGGGGCTTGACAGAATAAATGCTGAGGGGATGTTTGTCCTAATGGGAGAAACTAGAACAAGAGGGCATAGACTGAGAATATAGCAGAGCCAATTTAAGACTGAGATGAGGAGGAATTTCTTCTCTCTGAGGGTTGAGGATCTTTGGAAATCCTTGCCACAGATCACTGAGGGGACAGAGTCCTTGATTATATTTAAGGCTAAAAGAGATAGATTCTTGTTCCATTGGGCAATTCAGGGTGACAGGGAAAATGCAGGAAAGTAGATGCAAGGAATGTTGGATCAGCCATGATCCTATTGAATGTGGAGCAAACGTGAGGGGCTGAACAGCCTACTTCTGTTCCTATTTCTTATGGTCTTGTGGAGAGCTCTGACAGTAGGCACTGAGGCTATAATTCGGACTGTAGGGAAGGAGTGAACAGCTCTGACAACAGAGGTGTAATTCTAATCAGAGGGACTGTGATTTCTGCAGCTTTGAGATGTGCCATCCTTGGTTCAATTGGGAGTCCTCTGCCTCATAATCAAAGATTATGTGTTCATGCATCATTCCAAAGATTTATATTTATTATCTAAGGCTGATAACTTATTTATCGAAAAGTGTGGTGCTGGAAAAGCACATCAGGTCAGGCAGCATCCGAGGAGCAGGAGAGTTGGCATTTCGGGCATAAGCCCTTCATCAGGAGTGATGTTTGCCCTTGGAGGTTGCATGACCTGCTGTGCTTTTCCAGCGCCACACTTTTTTCGATTAAGAAGTTATCAGCCTGGATAATAACATTCCTGAAGGGCTTATGCTCGAAACATCGACTCTCCTGCTCCTCAGATGCTGCCTGACCTGCTACGTTTTTACAGCACCATCCTTTTCGACTCTGATCTCCAGCATCTGCAGTCCTCGCTTTCTCCTGATACCACCTTTAGCACTACTCTAAAGAAGTTGCCTCGTTTGGATTATCCCCTTGCGCTCTCAGGTAGATGAGAAAGATATAATCACATCCCAAATGCTCTTTGTCATAGAATCCCTACAGTGTGGAAACAGGCCCTTCAGCCCAACAAGTCCACACCGACCCTCCGAAGAGTAACCCCCAGACACATTCCCCTACCCTATTACTTTACATTTACCCCTGACTAACCTACACATCCCTGAACACAATGGGCAACTTAGCATGGCCAATTAGCATGCACCTAACCTGCACATCTTTGGATTGTGGGAGGAAACTGGAGCATCGGAGGAAACCCCACGCAGACAAGGGGAGAATATGCAAACTCCATACAGATGAGTGCCCAAGGCTGGAATTGAACCCAGGTCCCTGGCGCTGTGGGGCAGCAGTGCTAACCACTGAGCCACCATGCCGACCCGAGTCATCTTCTCCATTCACAGAAGAACACAGTCATGGTAGCCCAGTATATATTTGCCAACCCTCTGACCTGCCTCAGTTCATAAATTGGCACTAAATTACAGATTTGTAGCACCTATGAGGAATAAGACTGAAAATTCACGCCATGAAATGAGTAGCAAAGAATTTCAAATGTAGTCTGCACTGCATTGGAACACAGTCTGAGCTGTTCCAACACAACTATCACTCCCATCCAACCTGGTTCCCAATGCAGTTACGCATTAGGATCCAATCGCTGCCTGGAACGATTAGCCCCACAAGTGATCCCACACCCAAACCAGATGTTACATCAACCTGCAGTGCCACCGGTTCAAAAAAGCTGATAACTGATCGAGAAATAATCAACTGATGGTTTGGTTTCCAATCCAACAATTTGCACTTCAGGAGAGTCTTTGAGATTGCAGAGAGGAGATTTACCAGAGTGGTTCCAAGGATGAGAGACGTTAGCTGTGTTCAGGTGTCTGTTTCCACGCTGTACATCTCTATGACTCTATGACTAAAAGAGGACTGGGGGAAATTTGGTCGAGGTTGACAAGATGATGTCAAGTTTCCATTAGGTGATGCTGACGAGGTAGTGAACACAGATTCAAGGCACTGAGCAAGAGATGCAGGAGGGGGTTCTGAGGTTGAACTTCATAACACAGCGAGTAAGAATGACCTGGAACATGGACTCAAACTTGCTTCTGTTTGAATGACTGTATGAGTTCATTGTTACAGGTCTTGGGGAGACTGGGCTGCCCTGCCTTGTTAAGAGCAGTTCAGTTAAAAGAAGGCTGTTCGACAGTGAGAGTTTGCTGTGGACAATGTTGACAAGTAGAGGGTGGGACTTAAGACCATAAGAAATGGGAGCTGGCCATTTGGCCCCTCGAACCTACTTCCCCATTTCAGTAGGATTGTGGCTGATCTAACATTCCTCACTCCACTTTCCTGGTCTTTCCCAGTAATTGTTGATTCTTCCAAACCTCAGTGGAAAGAGATCCTGTCCTGGTGAGCTGCTGGCCAATCAGGTTGGCTGGCAGCCCGGGGGGTCAGGGTGGGGATGGGGAGGGTTGCAGCTGGAATAACACCTGAAGAAGACTGAGGGATGATGAGACCGTTTGGGGTGGGTGGGTGGAGGGAAGCTGAAGGATCAGGTACCCTTTACGGAGTGGTGTGGGGGTAGGTGGGTTTTCGGGGTGGTAAAGGAGGTTTCTGTCTTGGGGGGAGGGTGGCTGGGATGTCCATGATCGAATGATGTGACACTTCCCCTCGATATTTCTCTACCCTTTCAATCTTGGTAGAAGAAAAAGCCCTCCCCCCTCTCCCCTGCTCAGCATTTTATGGCAGCGGATCTGGATTGAGTGGGTAATAATTAACTGTCTAAGGTCCTCTGTGTGTAGGGTTGGAGGAATGGGTGTGGATGTGAGCATTTATGTGTACTATCAGGGCTGGGGCAGAGGTGGACGGAAACCCAGTGGGCAAAACTATATTTTGGATGATCGTACCCTCCCCTATCAAAAACACAGCTAGTTGGGGAGGGTGGGGTGCAAATCCAACCCCCACAATTCTGTGGCCCATGCTTCCCATTGAATTGTCTAATTAGTCCAGTCTCGCCTCGGGGCGACTGTCTGTGTGGAGTTTGCACATTCTCCCCGTGTCTGCGTAGGTTTCCTCCGGATGCTCCGGTTTCCTCTCACAGTCCAAACATGTGCAGGTCAGGTAAACCATGCTAAAATTGCCCATTAGTGTTCAGGGATGTGTAGGTTAGGTGCATAAGTCAGAGTCAAAGAATGTGGTGCTGGAAAAGCACAGCTCGTCAGGCAGCAACTGAGGACTCAAAGTTTCAGGTATTCCTGATTTATGCTTGAAAACGTCGATTCTCCTGCTCCTCAGATGCTACCTAACCGGCTGTGTTTTTCCAGCACCACACTCTTCAACTCTGATCTCCAGCACCTTCAGTCCTCACTTTCTCCACATTAGTCAGGGGTAAATGTAGGATATTAAGGTAGGGGGATGGATCTGGGGTGGGGGGTTGCTGCTTGGGAGGGTCGGTGTGGACTTGTTGGGCCAAAGGGATTCTGTGATTTGATGGTTAGGTCTTGTATTCTTGGTTGCCCTCTTCATTTGGTGCTATTCATAATATTCCAGGTTTGTCTCAGCCATGACCACTCCTGCCAGAATGTCTCCGGTGGACTTCCGAACACCAGTGTCCCAGAAATCTCCCGAGTGCGAGCTGTCACCGCCAGTCTCCAGCCTGACTATCTCCATGCCATCGGTGACCATTAGCCCTTTGATCGAGGAGGAGAGGCCTCTGCTGCTGGTGACCCCGCCTCGGCAGCGGGAGAAGAGGCAGGAGCCATACAAGCAGTACCACAACTCAGCCCAGGACAGTGGCAGCATCCCAGCCAGCCCGCTGCGGGTGGCCGAGGACGACGAGTACGAGACCACCCAAGAGTACGAGCCGGCGCTCGAGTCCCCCAAGAAAGGGGCCGGCAACAGGAGAGGGAAAAGAACAAAGGCTAACGGCCACATTTCACAAAGAGTGGAGAGCGAGAGCAGTCCAGTCTCGGGGAGCAGTAGCTCTGACAGCGAAACAGAAGATGAACGAATAGGCGAGGAGACTCCCTTTCTGAGCCTACAGAACCCCATATCAATGAGTGTAGAATCAGCCCCCGCATACCGATTGGCTGAAAACAGGACTAACTCCACCAATAGGTACTCTACACAGGAAGAGTTGCAAGCCAGGCTGCCCAATGTAATTACTAATCAGGACCCAATTGCTGTCTAAAAAACACATAATTGCACCAGTAAAACTTTATTTTATATAATGAAGTACTCCGGATACTTTACTTTAAATTAAACATTTTATTTTATTTTAGCAGAAGAACCTTGCAGCTAGTAGAAAGTCTACAAGTTTTTATAGATTAAAATATATATATGTAAAAAGAAAGTTAGCATTCACAATACTAATGTGCCATATGTAGCGTTTTTACAGTATTTCAACACAGAAAGATATCAGTTGTGCCTTTATGTTACTTTATTGCTGAAAGTGGAATTAGTACATCAGTCGCCATTTCATGCTACCTGCTAACAAACCTTCTGATAAGAAAAGGAACGTCCATGATATGAGGGTTTTTTTTTTCAAAATTTCCCTCCGTGATCAATTTTGGACGCAGGCAGAAGTTTGAATCCGTTGTTGACAATGGGAGTTTCAGGAGGGGGAAAGAGACCCACGTGGAGGAGGGAATGAAGGGGGGGTACCTCACTGTGACCTACTCACTCAGTAATGTTTCACCCCTGTGGTTTCTGATGGAGCTTGATAACTTCTAAGATTAAACAAACCTTATAGAAAGAGAACAAAGGTAGGACTTAACGTGAAAACACTGGCTGTTGGTATTGAGGGAAACCATCAGTAACATGTCACTGGTTCATGCAGAGTTGATATTGAAAGTGAAGATTCCTTGAAAGCAGTATGTTAGATATGGGTGGTTGAAGAGTAAAGTTATTCACTGAGTTAGATTAAATTATTTCAGTGAAACTGCTTTCTTTAAAAAAGCAGTACCTGTTTCCTTGGTGCTTTTGTAGGGCTGTGTTATATTCTATAAATACTGCAGCTCCTTGGAAAGCCATCATAATAGTCTCCCTTTCAACTAGCCTCCCTTCAACTAGTCAAAGCTCTCATCTGAATCTTAACTTCGTCCAGAAGTTGGGGTCAAACTGCTGCACGATAAGAGGAGTTGCTGCTTGAGAGTATGTTGGCTGATCTTGGCATGGAAAGGTGAGGGAGTGAACAACTTGACCTGACTCAGTATCTTCCCCATGCAGGATACTGGCTGATTCTGTTGTTCTCAACATTAGGATTCTGTAATGGTTTGTGGCGGTTTGGAACAGACTATATATATTCTTGTCACCATCTTCATACTTATTGCCATTGGCTGCATTTGAAAGCAGAACTCTGTGTCATGTAACTTTTACCTTAATTTTAACTGATGCAGATATTGAAAATATAATGGGATGCGGCAACATTCATCTTTTGGGGTAATGTCATTTTAAAAGCAGCTGGAGTTGCAGATTACAATTCACATATGATCAAAATATATAGCATTGAACCTGCATTCAGCAAAAGGACAACGTTTCTGATATCTTCCTGTGTTTGTGAAACAGACGCATTAAAAGCCTCTTTCAAATAAAGATTTTTTTTCTGTTTAATTGTGTACTTCATTATCAATCCAGTCAATATAGCTGCAATAATTTCAGTTCCTCCTTTGCAATAAAGAAATCGGAATGTCATCTGAACTCACAGTCCATAAGCCCTCGTCTTCAGACATCGCAATTTGTACTGTTCAAACCGAGGAGACCCAGAGTGGGATTGTAGAGCTCATAGGTGATCAAATCAGTCCTTTGAACGTACTGAAAATTTGAATTATTTAAAATTGTGATAAAATGTTTATAATCGGCACTAATCCATTTCTGCCACTACAACAGAGATGCATCAGAAACTTGTGTGTTTTCACTTCAAGGTGTCAACCCTGTGCTTTCATGCTCTTAGTGCTGTGTATTTTAAAATCATTTTGTGCATGTTACTAATACAGAAGAAGGATTCTACAATGTTCACATGTTCTCATGACTCCAATGGAATTTCTGCAGTTTTGTAGTAAGAAGGATGGAAGTATCTGAGAGCTATTTAAAGCACTTGGTGAGACTTAAAATTCTTTTTAATTCTCTGTCCCTGCTTCCAATAAATTTGATCACGTCAATAGTGATTCAGTAGAAACTTCAGATGGTAGAAACATTTCATATGTTTGCAAATGGCAAAGAAACTGTTTGGTTCTTAAAGGGTCAGAGCAAGGCAAGAGGGGTCAGGAATTAGTTAAAGTAGACAATTGATATAGGGAAATTGGATTCTCTCACTTTTAATTTGACCTAAAGCCCAGTCTGAGCATACACAAATGCCCAACAACTAATAGAAAATAGACCATCACAGTCTAGCAAGTGTCTGCACAGCTTCTGACACACTGAAGAAATCAAGACAGTTATCCTTTTGTTTATCACTGGACCTATTCCTTTGCTGATGTAAAATGAGTTTTAAGTGCAACACTTGAGATCTGATACAAGAGTAAGTTTCAGAAACTGAAAACAGTAGGGGTACATTCAAAAAACCAATTTTATCTTTTGGGAGGGGAGGCAATCTGCTGTGAAATTGAGTTGAGAGTTTTGATGAGTTGCTTCTCATCACATTTTTATGCTGTTTACAATCTGCTAATGTTGAGGCACCGCTAAGGTATAAGTGATTGCAATAAGTATTAACTGTTATGGCATACAATGAGCATGGTATATGACCTAATCTACAAGGGAAACATGCATGTGATGTTATAATTGACCTTTTTAAATGTGCATGAGATGTAAACAATGAGCAGTAATCAGCAGGTGGTTCAGATAAATATTCTATACACCTTTTGATTGCACCCCTACAGTTTTCAGCAGTACTCCAATAATTCTTCATAACTGATTCACTTAAAGGAGTATAATATTCACAAAATGTATCAGTTTGTTATTTACTTTCTATATTATTTAGAGGCACACATACCGCACAGTCATCATGGATGTTAGGGTAATAGAATATGTAAAAGTATTGATATTGTGGACAAACTCTTTTTAACAGCTGGTGTTTAAACAGACAGACCATTTTGTATTAGATACTGGTAACAGGCCCCTTTAAAACAACCAGTCTGACATAGAATTAAAAGCAGAGAGGGAATTTAAAAAAAAGGTTCTGGAGTGGGGGCAAGCAGTGGGTGGAGGGAGGGAAAGAAGAGCAGACTTAACATAGAAAGAATCCTGAATCCATTTGCAACTTACTGTCAATTGGTCCTACCCAGCAGCTTGGTTTACAAGTCGTAAATCTGCTGTAGTTAGAATTGAAAGAGTAAGGTGAGACTTTGCAATCAAACAGACAAGACAAGTCTTTATATCTGCATCAGTTTGTCTGCATTTCCTTTGATTCTCACTATCAATTGCGTGTGTGGGCAGTGTGTGTGTGTGTGAGAGAGAGAGAGAGAGAGAGAGATAAAAACATGTGCGGAACCAGAGCAGTTGGCTTTGGTATTGGTGATCTTTGTGTCCTGTAAGTGTTATTATTAATGAGCATTCCTGTGAAAACTCTCCAATGTCTACAATGAATTTCATAGCAGTACTTTTATTATTTATATCACAGCTTTCTGACATTTAGTGAATTCAGTTTCATGTTATTTGTAAAATATTCTCTGAAAAATATATATGTTCAATGTTTCACATTTTTTCCTGATTTTTTGTTTTTTTAAAAAAATTAAAAACGTATAAAAAATAATTTATTGTCAAATATAAAGGCTATCTATATCTTTCTCGTAAAAAGAATATAATCTGCATCTAATTGTTAGATGCTGCAAATCCAGTATATGCAAATTGCAAAAAAAATCTTGATGCATTTTTCTTTTTAATCTTGATGTGGCTTTCTTTAAAACAAGATTTTTTTAAAAAGCTGCAAATTATATTTAGCTTCAGCTGAAAGTTGCCCTGGCAATCAGTGGTCCAGGAACAAGAATGTACTTAACACCAGTTCAGATATTCCATTATGAGTTTCATCTGTGAAGTTACTTTTTAAAAAAAAATACATTAAACCATTTCATTCAGACACAGACATGATGTGTTTCTTTATCCAAATTCATCTTGCAGAATGCTTTTGTGTTTTGCTAATTTTCTTAGCATTGTGAAAATACACACAGTATTTAACATCGCAATCCTAGCATCTTATTTGACATGAAAGAAAGGTTTCCTTGTATCTGGCACCTTTTATGATTACAGGATGTTCCTGAAGCACTTCACACTCGATTACATACTTTTCGCAAGATGGTCACTGTTGAAAGAAAAATGGCAGCCAATTTGCACACAGCAAGTTGAGCAGCATGGTAGCTCAGTGGTTAGTACTGCTGCCTCACACCTCCCAGGGATCTGGGTTCAATTCGACCCTCAGGTGACTGTGTGGAGTTTGCATGTTCTTCCTGTGTCTGCATGTTCCAGTTTCCTCACATAGTCCAACGATGTGTGGGTTAGGCATACCAAATTGCCCAAAGGACGTGTAGGTTAGGTGGATTAGCCATGGGAAATGCAGGGTTGTGGGTTCTGGGTAGTATATGCTTCGGAGGGTTGGTGTGAACTGAGTGGCCTACCCCCACACTGTAGGGATTCTGTGTTATAGACCAGGTAGATTTTCTTTGTGATGACTGGCCTGGACATGAGAACCCTTTAAATGCCCTTAAAGTTGGCAAGTCTACTTGCAACAGTAGTAGACTTGCCAACATTATGGGCATTTAAATGGTAATTGGATAAATGTATGGATGATAATGGAATAGTGTAGGTTAGATGGGCTTCAGATTGGCTCCACAGGTCAGCGCAACATCGAGGGCTGAAGATTCCTCATTCCTGATGAAAGGCTCCGGCCTGAAACGTCGATTTTCCTGCTCCTCAGATGCTGCCTGATCTGCTGTGCTTTTCCAGCAGCACACTCTCAACTCTGATCTCCAGCATCTGTAGACCCCACTGTCTCCTAGTTGCTGTAAGATGTCCAATCATCACAGATTGTCCACAGATAGCCCTAGCCTTGGTGCACCACTATTACTTAAGGTGTAATATCTCGCTACTAGTCCCATAGCTGCAGGGTTCCTTGTAGCTTGTTTGGATGCTTATCCGATTCTCTTTTAAATGCAATGAGGAATTGAACTCCACCACATTCTCAGCCAGCACACTCCTCATCCTCCCCACTTGCTGAATAAAACAGTTTCCATTTACTTATTTTGCCATTAACTTTAAATTGGAGATCGCTGACTTTTGATCCTTCCAAAAAAAATTGAACCCTTTTATTTTGTCATGTGCCTTCACATGTGGCTTGGTGTCAAGTCTTTCTTACAACACTGTTGAGAAACGCCTTGTAAATTTATCTTATGTTCTTGCATGGATTGAATTCCTGTTCCAACTGAGGTCACCATGAAGGTCCTGTCCTCTCACCCTCTCGCCTTGCCTGAAGTGTGATGACCCTCAGGATAAACTCACTACCAGTCATCTCTCCCTAATGATTAGATTAGATTACTTACAGTGTGGAAACAGGCCCTTCGGCCCAACAAGTCCACACTGACCCGCCGAAGCGTATACCACCCAGATCCATACTCCTACATTTACCCCTTCACCTAACACTACGGGCAATTTAGCATGGCCAATTCATATTTGGATTCTGGGAGGAAACCGGAGCACCCGGAGGAAACCCACGCAGACACGGGGAGAATGTGCAAACTCCACACAGAGAGTCGCCTGAGGCGGGAGTTGAACCCGGGTCTCTGGCGCTGTGAGGCAGCAGTGCTAACCACCGTGCCACCGTGCTGCCCATAGTCTATGCCTCCTAGTTCCAGTTTCACCTGCCGCTGAGAGTACATCTCTATGGTTCTCTAAGACTATGATGAATTTGACTTTGACTTTAAATGAAAGTTGTTGTATCTAAGCCTTCATACTAGTTGTACCCCAAATTTTGGAAAAGCCTATTCAAACTTTCCAATGTTACTCTGCTCATAATACTTCTATCGTTTTATCCATCCGATGTCATTTTGCCTGCGTGCAGGCTGAGATGTAATTACAATCTCAGCAATTTGCAACATAACAGTGGTTATTGCTGCCTTTCCCCACCTATGTTTTCTTCATAGTCTCCCTCCCCATCACCACCTAATTACTTGTGATCTGTTTATAGTGTACCATTTAGATATCTGCGTCCTTCTCTCTGCCCTGACCTCCCATGTATAGTTGCAGCATTAAACATTAGTTCCTAATTCGTACTCAGTCAAGGGAACCGGGAACCCACCCACCCCCTCGCTAACACCTCTCCCAATTAGGATTTGGCCGCACCAACTGATGGCCACTCCCCTGCCCTTCTTGCCCACTTCCATACTGCCAACTCATTCCTGCCAATGCTTAACCATGACCTGGGTTCTTCATTGATGGTGGGGTTCAAGGTAGCTGCACCAACCAACCCACCATCTTAATGCCCAATGGTGCCGCTGAAGAATGAACTGATCTCTTTTCAGTGGTTTCCAGGAAGTATCGTATCCATCCCCTCCTTCCTTCCAGGGTCCATGAACTGAGCAAAGGTCTGCCACTCCCCAGATTGATGTTGTATTCAATAGGTCGTCCCAAAAGAGAAACTATTTGGGGGTTTAGCCAACTTTCCAGCTGAGTAGACAAGACCCCACTACTCTTGCTAAAATTCTGCCTACAATCTTACAACACTGGGCGAGAGCTAAGTTTGCTGTTTGAAAGAAATCTCCATTTATTTCCACATTCCCACAATTCTCTTCAAGGAGATATCCAATTCTCCTTTAAAAGTTACAATCAAATCTGGTCCTACCATCTTGCAGAGATTGAATTCCAGATCATGACAAGCCACTTCATTAAATAATCTCTCCTCATTTCCCCTCTGATACTTTAACAATTATCTCAAAGCTGTGTCCTTCCCCCATCAAACATCCTGTCAGTGCTCTATTTATCAAAAACCTTCAATTTCGAGCATAATCATAATTAGGTTTATTTGACTCATTAACTTTGATCTATTCCTCAGTTATTCTCAATAACATTATTTCCCTCTTGTTCTACTTCCCTCTTCGCAATAACAAGCCACTTAATCTTGTTTTGTGTGCTTCCCAGTTACTATTTTTGGACTGAGCCTGACAAGTTAGCCACCATCTGGTTACATGCTGATGCCATTTTTTATTGGTTGGTTGAAAAATTTGGAGAAAGGAGCCTGACATTAGCATAATAAGGTGTTCCAATTGAAATATTTGGCATTGTGAAGTTATGAGGTGATATTGACGCCATGTAAGGATGGCTCAGTGGTTAGCACTGTTGCTTCACAGTGCCAGGGACCTGGGTTCAATTCCACCCTCAGGCATGATCTGTTTGGAGTTTACACATTCTCTCCATGTCAGTGTCGGTTTCCTCCAGCTGCTCAGGCTTCCTCCCACAGTCCAAAGATGTGCAGGTGAGGTGGATTGGCCATGCTGAATTGCCCATAATGTCTGGGGATGTGCAGGCTAGATGGAGATGTGGAATTATGGGGTGGGGCTGGGATGCTGTTCGGTGGGTCGGTGCAGTCTCAATGGGCCAAATGGCCTCTTTCTGCACTGAAGGGATTGTGAGATTCAAAAAGTTAGCCCAAGCACAGTGGGTTGAATAGCTGTCTTTGGTGCTGTACAAGCTAAGTTCAGAGTTTACTTTCCCTTTCTCTTCTTACCTGAATAACAGTGCATTGACAGCTGTATTTTCCAATCAACAATTTGCATTCATTGACTGATCTCAACAAATATCAGGAGTGAGACCCTGAAAACCATCCACAATCATTTTTAAAGGGGATCAGGAAGAATCTTAGTGAATGAGTCAGCTGTTCTGGTGCATGGTTCTATAATTGTTAGCTATCATTATTTGTCCTCTGACCTCACGATAAAGGTTGCTCTTTGACTCTTTGGCCTGAAACCAGTTGACACCAGTTAATGGTTAATGATTAACGGGAACTAGCTGTTTTTAGGGAGACATTGTTAAGACATCAGTTTATCCATGATGCATTTAAATCAGTTCTGATAGATGTGGCCTAATGAGGCTGATCTGGCAAATGGAACATTCCAATTCCATTAGGACTTCTAAGTTAATAGGGATACGACCGTAATGACATTTTCTTCCTGCCATTTTCCATTGAAAAGCCCAGGTGAAAGGCCAGGACCCATGGTGAGGTATTGAAAAGAGGAGCGAGGGATGAGTTAGATCAGAGGACTGGAGTTGAAGGATTGCGCTTGCAAAAAAAAGAACCGGAGGAGTGGGGGAAGAAGAAGCAATTACATGAGGTGGAAGTTTGTCATTTTGATATCCAAATAAAAAATGCATTAGGATTGGAAGAAAATGATGGAAGAAGTCTCAGGTTCCAATATGGGGCAATAGTTGGAATAACAGGACAATATTATTCATTAACATCAGATACATCGTAAATAGCACAAATATATTTGGAAAATTGCTAACTTTAAATAATTTGATATACCAAAAGAGCTCAAATAAATTAAAAGATAGCACCAAAGATCACTGTGATGTTTCACTGCAATACCAATGACTGAAAGCTGATGTTGGTATTTCCCTACAAGTCGAGTCTCTTCAGTTTACACCCTGTCCCCTCCAACATAGGATTTTCCCTCATTGTGTGGACCTTATTCTCTGAAAGCATAAAGATCTACACTAGATACACATAAAATATGTCAATTAAAATCCATTCGGATTATCCTAACATTTCAGAATATGGCTCGGAATTGGGCCATATTAGCATTGGGCCATATTAGCATGCCACTTAATAACAGTCAGCAGACTCTTGTCTGAAACCTGTGTAGAATGATAGCACAGTCAGCAGCATGAATGGAGATTTAACAGCAGGAGAAGTAAGAGGTGGATTGGCCTGAGATTATGGTGTTCCAGATAGATGAGAGGGTTAGGAAAGCCAAAAGGACTTCAGGCAATTCACAATTCAAGTGCTGTGTCTTCCTAGTCACAAGTCATGCTTTAAATAAAATGCGAAGATCCAATACAAAATAAAAGGTGAACTTTACTGCATCCCCAACCCCACCAAACATCCGAATTATATAATAACTCAAATGAATGTATTAAAATAGCACAGAGACTTTTTTGAGCTCTATTCCATTTGAAGAAAGTGACGTCCACTAGCAGCTGAAGACCCTATTTACAATTTGCTGAGGGAGCACATGCTGTTAGGGTGGCAACATGCACTTTCAGTCTGGACCTACACATAAACACTGCTTGATAAGCAGCCTATTCTCCTGTATAATGAATGTACCATTCTTGGCCATTAGTCCTGGGCTAGGGCTTGAACCCAGAGCTTGTGGTTCAGAGGCAGGGTCACTACCCACTGTATCAGTTACACAATGGCAGAAGGTTGATAAATTACACTTACCTCAAGCAATGGGCTGCAATTTATTTCTCCTTTATGACATTCACTGGTTGAAACTAAAACCTTTCCAGTTGGAGCTGATTATAAAAAGCATAAGCACATCAAGGATCCATTTAATAAACAGATGCCACTTAATAACAGTCAGCAGACTCTTGTCTGAAATCTGTGTAGAATGATAGCACAGTCAGCAGGCATGAATGGAGATTTAACAGCAGGAGAAGTAGGAGGTGGATTGATCTGAGATTATGGTGTTCCAGATAGATGAGAGGGTTAGGAAAGCCAAAAGGACTTCAGGCAATTCACAATTCAAGTGCTGTGTCTTCCTAGTCACAAGTCACTGGATGGCTTATACATGAATGACAGGAAGCACCATTATTTCGGCAGTAAATACTGGGCCATTATTTATCAGCTCTCTTCATGCTACAACAAATACTTCCACAACAAATCTATGAAAGCAATAGTCATGAAATTGACTTCATCCAGTTAATAATGAGTACGTCACAGTCTGTGTGACTAAGTGAGCAGAGGAAAGTTTACATTCTAGGACTAGACATCTGTGTTTTGTTGACCCTAAGTCCCATCTGTAAGACCTTGAACTGGAGGTTTTTTTTGCTTCCTGCCGGTCAGTTTGGAAATTGGGTGGGGTTGGCATGTAAAACCCAGCGGGTGACCTTCCTGCCACCTTCCTCTCCATCCTCATCCTGTCAGAAATTCACAAGAGAGCAGCCTGCCCACCCTGGACCCTAACGAGGCTCATAAGTGGTCAATTAATAATAATCATAATAACAAGTGGGGGTCAGTAGTACTGCAGCCTCACAACGCCAGAAACCTGGGTTCGATTCCAGCCTCGGGTGACTATCTGTGTGGAGTTTGCACATTCTCCCTGAGTCTGTGTGGGCTTCCTCCAGGTGCTCCGGACTCCTCCCACAATCCAAAGGTGTGTAGGTTAGGTGAATTGGCCATGCTAAATTGTCCATACTGTTTAGAGATGTGTAGGCTAGGTGCATTAGCCAGGGATTAATGTAGCATAATAGGGGAGGAGAATGGGTCTGGGTGGGATACTCTTTGGAGGGTCATTGTGGACTTGTCGGGCTGAAGGGCCTGTTTCCACACTGTAGGAAATCTATGATTCTATGATCTATGAAAAGGCACTACATCCCTGACAGTGGTATTTTAGCTGTGGTAGATGTGATGTAAGTTATTCAATTTACATATATTTAAATGTCATTTATTTTAGAGTTGGATTTTGAGCTAGCATAGTTTGACTGTGGAGGGGCACAGTCTCTGTCTATGAATGGGTTTAGTGATTAATTTCTAAGTATTTCTGTAGCCATGGTAATATCTTCAAAGATAAAATGAGAGAGAGAAACTTCCTTGAGAATAATGAGGTTTTGTTTTCATTGACTGAATTTTGACGAGTGAGCATGAGGTTTTATTGAGGATCAAGATTTTATTTGGCTTAGGGGAATCATCCATAGTTGGAAGAATCATTTTGGTTTTAGTTTTGCAGAATATTTAGCTAAAGTTAGAAGAATTAGACAGTTGCTTCTAGGAGAGAGTTTGGGAATGTTAATAAATAGGTTATTGTAGTGTTAGAAGTTTAGTTGGAAAGTTCTAGACCAGAAATATTTGATTGAAACCTTTGGCAGAGTTATTTGAAGCTGAGAAAGTCTAAACTCAGTTGTATGAAGACTCAAGGAGAATGGCGCTGAAAAAACACAGCCGGTCAGGCAGCATCTGAGGAGCAGGACAGTCGATGTTTCGAGCATAAGCTCTTCATCAGGAATGCGGGAGGCCAAGGGGGCTAAGAGATAAATGCAAGGGGATGGGGCTATGGAGAAGGTTGCTGGGAATGTTGGGAATGGAAGTGGAGAGTGATGGTGATAGGTCAGAGCGGAGGGTGGAACGGATAGGTGGGAAAGAAGATGGACAGGTAGGACATTTCAAGAGGACTGTACCAAGTTGGAGGATTGGATCTGGGATAAGGTGGAGGGAGGGGAGATGAGGAAACTGGTGAAATCATCATTGATCCCGTATGGTTGGAGGATCCCAAGGCTGCAGATGAGGCATTCTTCCTCCAGGAGTCGGGTGGCTAGAATCTGGTGGTGGAAGGGGCCCAGGACTTGCATGTCCTTGGAGGAGGGGGGAGAGGGAGTTAAAGAGTTTGGCCACAGGGCAGTGATGTTGTATTCCCCTCTCCACCCCATCAACATTTCGGAAAGACCATCTCAGCAACTCCCTTGTCAGATCCATGACCCGACCCAGCCCATACCCTACTCCCGGCACCTTCCCCTGACACCGCAGAAAGTACAAAAACTGCACCCATACTTCCTCCGTCACTTCTGTCCAAGGCCCCAAAGAATCCTTCTACATCCGACAGAAATTTACCTGTATCTCCAGACACGTCATGTACTGTATCTGTTGCACTCGATGTAGTCTCCTCTACTTTGGGGAGACAGGACACCAACTTGCAGAATGTTTCAGAGAACATCTCTGGAACACCCACACCAACCAACCCCACAGCCCTGTGGCTGAACATTTAACACCCCCTCCCACTCCACCAAGGACATGCAGATCCTTGGCTTCCTCCATTGCCAAACCCTAACCACCCAATGCTTGGAAGAAGAACACCTCATCTGCCGCCTTGGAACCCTGCAACCACACAGAATCAATGGGGATTTCACCAGTTTACCCATTTCCCCTCCCCCCCACCTTATCCCAGTGCCAAGTCTCCAACTTGGCACCGCCTTCTTGACTTTTCTATCTTCCTTCCCACCTATCCACTTCACCCTCCTCTCCAACTCCCCGCCTTCATCTACTTATCACATTCCCAGCTACCTTCCCCATAGCCCCCCAACCCCACCCCCTCCCATTTATCTTTCAGCCCCCTGGCCCACAAGCCTCATTCCTGATGATAGGCTTATGCCCAAAACGTCTCATCTTTATGACTCTAAATGGCATGGGATCAGTAGTTTGGATGTCAAGCGAGACAGACAATTTGAGAAAGTAAGAGAATGATCATGAAAGAAATCAGAAATAGTACTCCTTCAAGTTTATTTTTTATGAGCATTGCATGCTAAAGATCAGAGCAGAAGCGGTTTTGGCAGATTCCAATGAAATCTCTCACAGACAATTACAGGTGGAGAAAAGGTCCAATGGAAATCTACAAGAAAGATGGAGGATGAGAAAATCTGCAGATGGAAGGGGTACTAGTTTTAGAGGACAGACTATGATGTAAGAAGAAAAAGATAGAACCAAAACTTGATAAAAGAAAACAACATGCTTCCGTTGTAATAAGACCAAAGCCAATTGTTGGAAGTTCCACAGAAGACCAGCTGCAGTAATGGGAATGTCTAAGGATTCTTCAGGAAAAAAGGCATCAGGAAAGAAAGTAGGTGTTAGACCTGTAGCAATAAAACAAAGAGAACATGTTTATTTAGAATGTATGAAGAAAGTAAAGAATAGGGCCCAGGGCAGTCATTACATTTCTTTGTCAAATCTATAGAAAGAGAATGAGACTCTGGAGGTTGTGAGGATTTTACCTCAAAAGGGGAAGTATTTTGTTATCCTTCAAATCAAGGTTAGGGCTTGGGAAGCTGAAGGCAGGGCCAACCACAGTGATTGGGTTAAAATCGGCAATACTCATGAGACCAGAACTAGAGGAAAGCAAAGATCTCAGGGCTGATTGATTTGAGGGGTCGAGACCATAAGGAACTTAAAAGCAAGGTTGTGAATTTTCAAATCAAGGCATTATTCAGAAGCCCAAGGCAGGACAGTGAAAATAAAATTGATGGTTGAACAGATGGTTTGTGTCAGCTAGACACAGGCAGCAGAACATTGAATGACCTCAGGTTTACAAAAGAGAAAGGGTATGAGGTTGACAGGGATTGTATTAATATAATCAAACAGGCCCAACAATCAACAATGGTGGTAAATCAACTGGGATAGAGATTAGATTAGATTACCTACAGTATGGAAAGAGCCCATTTGCCCAACAAGTCCACACTGACCCTCTGAACAGTAACCCATCCAGACCCATTTTCCTCCCCTATATTTACTCCTAACTAATGCACCTAACAATTTAGCATGACCAATTCACCTGACCTGCACATCTTTGGATTATGGAAGGAAACCAGAGCACCCGGAGGAACCCCACGCAGACACGGGGAGAATGTGCAAACTCCGCACAGACAGCCACCCAAGGCGGGAATCGAACCTGGGTCCCTGATGCTGAGCCACCGTGTCATCCATGGGGTGAGGTGAAAATAGATGTTCTTAATGCGATTCGTCATTGGTAACTCATCTCAGGATCAAATATGATACCAATGCCAGAATTGCTGCCAATATTTGACAGCAATTGTAAAACTCATCACATCATTAAAGATTCAATTACACTTGAATGGACAAGAGATAACTTCCTTACCTTTAACTTGGTAAATGTGCCAATTTCATCCCTTTCATGTCATTCAGCAACAACTTCTTCATCTTTGTATTTTATTACACATGTATAGATGCTGGAAATTGAGTTAATCCTTAATAATGGTGAGCACTGATTAGTCTTGCATGATTCCTGCCTCATATTTTTCTTTCAGCATTCACTGTCACGATTGCTAAGATGACATAACAAGGACATGCATTTCAAGATCCAATTTCCTAATCGATCCAACTTTGCTCATGTGATCTTTATGAGCAGTGGAATATTACCAGGTTTTAAAGTCACTTTTATTCTGATGTAAAAGTGTTGTGGGTGAAATCCAAATTCTATTTCATTGCTGGAAGTCTGAAATGTTTTGTGTCATTCTCTGAGATGCCATATCAACCATGGAAGAATCAAACTCAGTTTAAAGTATGTGTCAATGCCTGACCAAAATCTGTAACGGTTTTGTGCTACGTTTGTTATGGATCAGATTTATTGCCAAGTGTATGTTGGCAATTTGTAGATGTACACAGCAGATGGGAATACACAATGGGGGTCGTTTTACACTAACCCTGCTGTCAGCATGGGATGGCGTCGGGGAGAGCAATACACAATTTTACACTGTCTAATACTCTCTGTTCCATTGAATTGGATGGCTAGGTTTGAATAAAATTATCTCACTCAAGCCCCTGATATTTGCATGTCTTAGGAATGAGAAATAGTAACGAGTAACTCAGAAAAAAAATTAGGCACCACTGCTTGTCCTTATAGGCTGTCTATTCTGTAACTTTTATATGGGGAGCAAGACTAACAAAGGCGTATTAAAACATTGTAACCTCAGATAATACAGTGCAGTGTATGCCGTTGTTGATTTACATGTGCTGCACTGCCAAGTTCTGCCATCTCAAAGAAATCCCTTAAACCGTCTGTTCTTGACAAACAAACATGAACCATAGCACAGCAATTGCTGTCATGGCTACCAGCTGTGACAATTCTCCTCCCCACCCCACACCACTCCACTCCACTACACACACATACACATACTCACAAACACACATACACATACACTCACAAACACAAATACACACTCATAAATGCATACACACACTCACAAACACACTCACACACACATATAAATACACACACTCACAAACACACACACATAAATACACACACACACAAATACACACTCACAAACACACACTCAAATACACATTCAGAAACACAAACACTTAAATACACACACACACACACACAAATACACACACAAGCACACACAGACTTCATGGAAACTGCAACATGAATTTGTAACTAGAAATTTTGTACATTTAAAGATTTAAGATGTGCAGGTTTCAAACAGATTTTTGTTTTAAATGCAGATTTTATTGCACTTGTATAAAACATAGATACACACACAACCATTTAATCCATTTCAACTGAAACCACAAGTAGCTTAACAGCAAAAGCAATCGATCTTGTTTGGGATAGGACATAAAACCTGTCAGAGCCAATGATGTGGATAGATGTGAAATATTGGTGCAAATGGAAAGGATTAAGTTTTGGTTTATAGTGAGAATAAAAACTGGATTCATTCAGAGTGGCCACTTAGGTTTTTAGTGACCTTTGGGTATAACTTAGCTATAAATGTACTAGTTAAAACTTTTATCACTCCCACAAAGTCCAGGCATGTACTTCCCTGTTAATTGAGGAAAGTGCCATTTTTTTCAATTCCATTTGTTGTTATGATTGTTGTGGTTCAACTTAAACGATGCTTCAGACTCATAAAATATACATGGTATACTTCACACAAAATTGCAGGAAATTAGTTTGTGTTTTATTAGTGAAGTTCCTCTAGTTGGTGAAAGACAGCTTGTTATTCAAATATGTCAAAGCTATAAGTGGCTGAATCCTGTAGGCCTTCACTGAAGAGCATCATGTGAGAACAGCATGGATTTCCACAGAGTTGACTGGTTGTGTTGCCCTTACTGGTGCATGGAGAACCTCTGACCTTTCTCTGAGAAGCTGCATCTTTGCAAGAATGAAGGGCTTTTGCCCGAAACGTCGATTTTGCTGAAGCTCCTCGGATGCTGCCTGAACTGCTGTGCTCTTCCAGCACCATTGATCCAGAATCTGGTTTCCAGCATCTGCAGTCATTGTTTTTACCTCTTTGCAAGAATGGTAGAGAAGTTCTTTGAAAAGCGCTGAACCAAATTCCAATGCTTACTCCACATCTGGGAGTCAGCCACCAGTGTCCTCCCAAGAGAGGAGGCCCATCTGGCTGTAGTTACTGAGGTAGCATGGTATTGCTTGTACTGATGTTGTCTGCCCTGAGACAGTTGCAGATAGCAAATCTGCAATCATTCAAACAGAAGCCACACGTATCCAAGAAGATGGTCTCCATTCTGTTGAGCACAACATCTTGAAGGACTTTGTTGTCTGCTGTTGAAATCACATAAAGCTGACATTTCAATTAGCTATTGGATTGCTATTATTGGACAGGACTATACTTAGGTCAATTTAATAATAATTACTAATGGAACTGATGTTGAGAAAGAATCCAACTGACACTCACACTTGATAATGAATTTCAAGTTCACATTATATTCTCCTTTTATTGTACTCAATTGACCCTGAACTTTTGACTGTACGAGTGACCCCCCGTATCTGCGGGTGATACATTCCAAGACCTACTGCATATGTAGTAGATCTAGTAATGGACCCTATCATTTAAATGGGAAATTCACCTCCTTGGTTCTCGCTCTCAATTATTTCTGGAATGTTCTACGTAATATTTTCGGGCCACGGTAAGTGCAGATGACTGAAACCACAGAAACCGAATCTGCAGATGCGGGGGTTCTATTGTTCAGTGCTTCTTCAGTACTGCAGCTGAGACTCAGCTGCGACTTTGTGCTCAAGCCATTGCAGTGGTGAGTGGCCAGGTAATGGTTCTGACTTGTTTTGAGAGCAATACCCAGTGAACTGTGGATGTTGTGGAAATTTTCAGTGATTATACAAAGATTAAGGAATTTTAAAAAATCTGTAAAGCAGAAGTTGTTCAAAATCATGTTTGGAATTGAAAGTGAAGTTTTGTTACAATGGAACCTATTCTTTTTTGTTATTCATTCATGGGATGGCAGCTCCTTCTCCTGTGCCTCTACATTTATGTGGCAAAAAGTAGCTACACAACAACAAATAAATATGACTTTTCTCCTAGAATTATTTTCCAAAATTGGCCAAGAAGCTTCAGATGTATGGTCCCTCATAAGTCTAATTTTATTGCTCCTGGAAGGTAAGTGAAATAAATGGCTAGGCAGCATTTATTGCCCATTCCTAATCGCCCAGAGGGCAGTTAAGAGTCAACCACATTGCTGTGGGTCTGGAGTCACATGTAGGCCAGACCAGGTAAGGTTGGAAGTTTCCTTCCGTAAAGGACATTGGTGAACCAGATGGTATTTTTCTGACAATCGTCATTAGACTCTTAATTCCAGGTTTTATTTTAAGAAATGAATTCAAATTCCATCTTCTGCCATGGCAGGATTCAAATCCAAGTCCCCAGAACATTACTTGGGCCTTTGGATTAACAGTCCAGGGAAAATACCACTAGCTAGAGAGTGTGGTGCTGGAAAAGTCACAGCAGATCAGGCAGCATCCGAGGAGCAGGAGAATCGATGCTTTGGGCATAAGCCTGATGAAGGGCCTTTGCCCGAAACGTCAATTCTCCTGCTCCCTCGGCTGCTGCCTGACCTGCTGTGCATTTCCAGCACCACACTCTTGACTCTCATCTCCAGCATCTGCAGTCCTCACTTCCTCCGTAATACCACTAGGCCCCAGATTGATTTCTTTGCTTCAGTTTGTGTTGAGATCAGCAAACATAAGCAATTATTTCTCTTTTACTGGCAGATAGCCTGTTTTCTAAGTTGTTTTCTGTATATAATATCATAACTTGGCTTCAGAAAGATTATCTTTGTGGCACAGTTAAGTTTTGCATAGCTTAAGAATTAGGGCCAAACCATTCAAGAGAAATATTCAGAAGTACCTCAATACACAAAGAGTGGTAGAGGTGTGGAACTCTCTTCCACAAACAGTAGTTAATCAGTTGTTAATT
Source organism: Chiloscyllium plagiosum (assembly GCF_037043375.1). Lineage (NCBI taxonomy): Eukaryota > Metazoa > Chordata > Chondrichthyes > Orectolobiformes > Hemiscylliidae > Chiloscyllium > Chiloscyllium plagiosum. The sequence continues at coordinate 15,606,421 of NW_028270174.1, forward strand.
TTAAATTTGAAATAGATACATTTTTGTTAAGGATATGGGTCAAAGGCAAGTATATGGAGTTAGGCCTCAGATCAGCCATGAGCTCATTGAATGGTGATACAGGGTCAAGGGGCTGAATGGCCTACTCCTATGTCCCTATATAGATTGTATGAGTACCAGAGAAGTAAACACGTACTTCTTTTGAAAGTGGACTGTGGAATATTGTGTTGCTTGTCCCACCAGCTCTGGATCATGCTGCCAATGACACAAACAAAAGCAGAGCAGGAATGGTGTCCTCGAGGTCCTACCTAATACTTAGCTCTCAATCAGCATCACCAAAACTGACTTCTGGTCATTAAGCTCAGGCTTTTTGAGGTATTTCGCTGTGTGCAAATTGCTGCCACATTTCCTACCCGATAAAAGTAACTATACTTCGAAAAATGTTTTATTGGTTGTGAAGTGTTTTGAGACATTGTGAGGTCAGGTATGGTACTACAGGAATTTTAAAACTTTTCTTTTTTCCCATGTGTTTCAATCCACTCCTACAACTTCATTGGAAATCCAGCTTTGCGATTATGTTCTGTAAAGTTGCAACAGTTAATTGGAAAAAAAATCGAATATATGCAATGACAAATTTTCTCAGCATAAAAATGTAAATGATGTTTCCTTACAAAGGTCAATTGCAGGAAGATTGAGTTCAACTGTTCTTACCTTTGACAGACTATTCTAGGCTAGTGGAGTGTCATTGATAAGGCCAAAGTTTAAGAAAAGATTAAATTAATTTATTTATTTGGTTTATCAAGTACCTCCTGTTTGCAATAGGCAGAGCACCGACCCATACTCAAAATGTCTATGTTTGCAAATTGGCTTAAAATTAATTCAATTTATTAAATTTAATTAAAACACGATTTATTTGGATCTGGAAGAAAGATTCACAAGGAAACGGATTCTTCTTAAATCAATCTTGTTGTGACCAGTCAAGGGAGCTGTGAATAACCAATCCCTTCTCACCTGCGTGCTGAATACTTTGGGATATCCTGTCTGGAATGGTTACAAATTGGGGAAAAGTCATTTGGGGTCTGGACATAACACTGTAAAAAGAAATTGCTGGGGAACCTGTTTTAACATGCTTTACTGTTTAAGATCCTTCTAAACTAGAATGTATAGAGCTTTGTTTGTTTTTTCGTAATGCGTTTGTGTTCTTTTCGTAGAATCCCTACTGGGTGGAAGCTGGTCATTCAGCCCATCCAATCCTCACCAACCCTCCAAAAAGCATCCCACCCAGACCCATCCTATTCCTGTGCCTCTGCATTTACCACAGCTAATCCACCTAACCTGCACTATGGGCAGTTTAGCATGGTCAATTCACCTAACCTGCACATCTTTGGACTGTGGAAGGAAACTGGAGCATCCGGAGGAAACCCATGCAGACACGGGGAGACCCAGGCAATCACTCAAGGCTGGAATTGAACCTGGGTCCCTGGCACTGTGTGGCAGCAGCGCTAACCACTGAGCCACCATGCTGCCCTTTTATTAAAGAACATTGGCTGTCTCAGATGCGAATATATTCAGTGACCAATCACCACAGTAACCAACTTCAAAAATTAAACATATGATTTATCAAGTTACTCTGGGATTTGACTTGTCCAATATTATCATCAGCAAGAGCTGATGAAAGCTTTGGCACAATGTCTCCTTTTCCAGCAATTTTATTTTTACAATAGTTTTGCTTAAATTTCTTATTATACCTTGAAGAATCCATTTCTATCTTTGTTATGCTGTATGGCATTATGTTCCAGTAAATCATTCATAACACTGAATATGTAATTCAAATGTCCTTTTATACTTTGGGGGAACACTACAAAGGATGCCAGTGAATTTTCGGCAATCTTACCACATCCAAATTGTTTTTCAAGAGCAATGAGCCCTGGAATCAGTGAAATCGACCAAGTGGACAGTACCTAGTTTGGTCAGGCGAATATTTATAACTCTAGTCAAATGTAAATATTGTCAGAGCAGAAACGCAAAATGATGAGTCGTTCTGCAAAAATATTATGGTTCAGAAAATGACTGTGAGGTACAGTAAGTCTCATTCTCCTTAAGTTTTCAAGAGTTTACATAAGCGATGGATGTGTTTCAGGAGCCGTGTATTTTAACTGAAGTGTGGTAGCAGGAGGGGACATTGATAGATTAGTGTGTGCTATGATTGTCAATCTGAGGTACTTAACAATCGGGCCAATTTGTTTAGCTGATCAGTCAGACAAGGAATCTTGCTTACATTAGCCAGTTGGTCTGTTCTACTGAATTGTTTGCTTGGAGGATGTTTAATACGATAGATAGCTGCAATGGTAATGATCTGGAAGATTTTTCATCATGATTCATTGGTACTGATAAATGGTAAACTTCTCATGAACTTGTCTGGGTGAACTCAGGGTAAGTGGGTTTGTTTAGCATTGCTTATAAGCTGACGCTCAGAGACTCTGTCTGCACTGTAAAAGTCTGAGGCCTTGGACTGGAATTGAGATCAGTACCTGTGTGAATTCAAACTTCAGGAGCAAGGGCCATGAGTCAAAACAGTGGGAGAATGCCATCAGCGACAAGAACTGTATTCAGTGTAGATTACTGAGAGAACAGCAGAGCTCACCACTGAATCATAGGGATCTCAACACAAACTAAATCACATCTCCTACATTACCACCCAGAACAGAGACAACTGTTACATTAGAGCAGGTAAAATAAGGTTGACTCTGCTCTCCACCCCACCTTCAGCACACATACAATACAGGCTCAGCTCACTTTCACTGAACCACAGGGTAACACGAACACAGTAATAAACACACACAAATATAAATAATATTGCCTGGGAATACAGATGCCACCTCCTCCTCACTAAACCACTAAGCTCCCAATTTTAAAAGTAAAAATAGCTCTTGGACCTACCTACGTTTTCCTGTCAAATAATCACACAGCAACATGAATATTTCTCCCCACCCAGACAGGATAGAGAAGGTCTGTGTATACACAGAGATCAGAATTGTGGATACTTCTCCTGAACTTCGTCTGAACCTGAAGTGATTTGAATCAGACCATTTTAGCCTTAAATACTCACAGCTCATTTGGAATTCTATGCCACTAATGCAGGCGATGCGGAGATCATAGGGGTTAGTGGTCATCGCTGGCTGTCTGTCTAATTGAGAATGAGATCTACTCAGGATCACGGGTTTCTGTCCTGGGTCGTCATGTGACTGAACAAGACAATTCTCGATTCGCGGACATCTGAGCACACGTATCTTAATGCAGGGTTTACTGCCTTTACTGTCCTTTTCTGCCACCGCTCTGCCTCATCATTAAAAAGAGGCTCAAAGTAACTCGATGGTCAAGTCGTCGCCATTTTGAACGATGATAGGAAGCTCTGCCTGGTCATTACTGTCAATGCTTCCGTGTTTCACAGACAGCTTCAATGTGCCTTTCAAGTGTTTACTTTGTCCTTCCCTGGAAAGCTGGCCGTTTGAGAGTTTAGAGAACAGCACCTGGCAGGAGAGATGCTTTCTGGTTGGCCAGATGCGTCGATGTTGATTTTGCCGGAGTTGTGCCTGAACGCTGCGTTCAAGAAGCACACGAGTGTTTTGCGAGTTGTGGTAAAAGATTATTATTGAATGGTGGAGAAGCTTGAGGAGCCCTATTGGTCTGTTGCTGCTCCTGCTCCCAATGTTTTTATCCTTCAAAGGATCGTGTGATTAAAAACTCACTTAGTCTTTGAACAGAGAACACATCAACACATTTCCGTTCCATTCAATGTACTGAGCAATTTCCAGCTTCAAGCCTTAAGTGTGTTTGGGGCCCAGGGCCAGTTCCTCTGTCAGGGGGCCAGGAGAGAATGTGAAGCCAGCTTCTGTTGGGACTTCACTCTATTAGTAGAAGGGCTAATATTGGATCTTCCATCTTTGAATGCGCTTAGCGGCATTTATCAAGGAAGAGTTCCTGGGAATTCAAGTTTTGGAACTTTAACAAGCATCTTTCAAGAAAAGAGTGAGCATTAGAATAGAGGAGGCTCTGAGATAAGCCTCAAATCCTTCACACAAAGGGGCATTTGATTGTCAATGTACACAGAGGAGTCGCTGTCTTCACTAAGGTGTGTGGCTTCAAAGCAGCATGCTAACTCCTGCTCCTGGTTTCTATGCCCAGGTCCCCTTTTCTCAATCACAGGCTGTGGCTCTGGATTGAAACGTATTTGTTTTCAAGGCCTAGGAGGTAGTCTACATCCTCGTATCCAGGCAGATGGCAGTTCTGCTGCACCTCATTCCTGTTGGCTGTGTAAGCCCCAGAGGATTTCAACTAATTAGGTGAATTTCAACCATTGTTAGCTACAACCTCAGGGCCTTTGATTTCATGTTGTACGTTGGTGAAATAAATACTGATTGCTTACTAAATGATTAGGAGTTACGACAAGTTATTGACAGAACACTCTCAGTTTTCAACATTTCCATTTGTGATTAGTTCTTCATTTGTGGAATGAGGGCATTGCTGGCTAGGCAGCATTTATTGCCCACTCCTAAATGCCCAGAGACAATCATATTGCTGTAGGTCTGGAGTCACATGTAGGACAGACTAAAGGGATTAGTGAACCAGATGGGTTTTCCCTAACAATCGGCAATGATTCCATGGTCATTAGAGTTCTTAGTTGTAGATTTTTATTGATTTCAAATTCTACCATCTACTGTGGCAGGATCTGAACCTGGGTCCCCAGAACATTACATGTATCTCTGAATTAACAGAGATAATACCACTAGGTTATTATCTCCCAAGGCCAACTGTTTACCCCAGAGAAGAAAGGTTCATAGATGTGTTCAAAATATCGAACAGGTACATGGTTAGGAAAGGTTTGGAGGCATAAGGACTAATTGCAAACAGTTTTGTTTACAAAACCTGGTCAGCATGGATGATTTGCGCAGAAGGGCTTGTTTCTGTGCTGTAAGACTCTATTATTCTATGATGCTAAAATGATGAGGAGTCTCGACAGCTTAGGGAGGGAGAAACTATTCTTGCTACAGAAGGATCAAAGGCCAAAGGCCACCAATACATGAAGTTTGGCTGAGGTAACATGAGCGAAAAGCTTCTTCTTTAAAGTGAGTGGTTTAGATTTGGAGTGCACTGCCAGAGAGTGTGGTGGACCTAGATTCAACGAAGGCTCTCAAAAGGGAATCAGATAATGATCTGAAGAGAAAGACTTTACAGTGTAATAGGAGTAGGGGAGTGGGATGATTCAAGGTGTAGAGCTGGTGCAGACACAACAAGGCTGAATGGCCTCCTCTCTCCTGTAACATTTCTATCAATTGCTATACAATTCTTTGGTTGTAATAGATTTGGAAAATAAAATGCAAGGCCAACTGTGTTAGTATTCATTCCTCTCAAGTCCCATCTTCGTGATACTCTGTATGAGCATTTGCCTTGCACTTCAGTGATCAAATGCCAATTTGTACCAAGGTCAAGATGCCAGCTTATTGGAAGGCTTTAGTGATGGGCTCTTGGCCAAAGCCAGAAGGTGGGACCTCTCTTTGTCATAACAAGTTGAATTGAATCAGCTTTATTGTCACATGCACTCAATATGAGCACAGTGAAAGGTTTACAAGTCATCTCTTACAGCACCGTCTTAGGTATACAGGTGTCTAAGTACAGATTCTTGAGTACAAGTTCTTAGGAAAAAACATAGAAAAATAAAGAAATAAACATTACAGACCTTCAAAAGTACAAAATCATAGTAATAAATCAGAAAAATAAAGAAGTGGAAAGTTTAGAATAATAGTCCACCCATGATAATATAATAAAGAAAAGAGAGAGAATTTAAGACAAAGTCCATTTAATGGCTGTGGGCTTGAGGATCTGAACCGCCCCCGACTCCTGGAGGAATCCCAGACCGGACCCACCGTGATGTCAAAGAAAATGCCACATGGACAAGTTTAACCTTTGAGAACAATAACTCATGGATCCACTTGACTGATGGTTGCTGGAATATTAATGTGGGAAATTGCATTTCTGTCTGGTGAAGAGTTGGCCTCAAAGGATTTTTTTAACAAATCAAGTATCAAAAAAAAAATCAGCGGTTGCATTTATTTCTTCAATTTACCTCATCAGATATTAACCTCATACTGAACAAGCAACATTGCTTTTTTCTAAGCAATTAATTCTCTGTTCTTTGAGCCAACACAAACTAGTTTTGTTGATTCAGGTGTAACATTAGCTCAACTGGATTTGGACAATTAGCACAAAACCACCTTCTCACGCCACAGAGAAAAGTTGCAATCAGCAAGTGTATTTCAAGTGTGCATATGCGTTAAAATTTTATTGGTTGGTCAGCAGGGGTCTGTGAGATTTCAGACTGCACTGAGTCCACATGTTGATCCTGTCCAAAGTTATGAGATGGTTCATTTTCATCAGTCGGAAAGGTTGGCCAATGTACTCCCAGAGGCTCTGACTGTGAATAGTCAATCATAGTGCTTTTGGAATTCACCAAAATGTGTATCGGACCACAGTTTAAAAGGAATAGTGGACCTTCTAACAGCCTAGGAGAGGACACACTGGGCTAATAGGGGCAGAGTATATCAGAGCATTCAGACTGTGGTGGGAGACTCAGTCACACCCTCGCTTTGGCATCTGGGACAAACTGTGAATGAGATAAAAAAACAAGGAGTAGAAATTTACAGATTCGGTTGGATCGCAGTAGGCCATTTAGGAAGGACATGATTACAGGAGAAAGTGAGGACTGCAGATGCTGGAGATCAGAGCTGAAAAATGTGTTGCTGGAAAAGCGCAGCAGGTCAGGCAGCATCCAAGGAGCAGGAGAATCGACGTTTCGGGCATAAGCCCTCCTTCAGGAATGATTACAGGGGAGGCAATGGCAGAGTGGTATTATTCCTGGACCGTTATTCCAGAGACCCAGGGGACTCAGGTTCAGAATACTCCCACAGCAGATGGTAAAATTTGAATAAATAAAAATCTGGAATGAAGAGTTTAATGTTTGTCAGAAAACCCATCTGGTTCACTTGTACCCTTTAGGGAAGAAAACTGCTATCCTTACCCCGGTCTGGGGTATATGTGACTCCAGACCCACAGCAATGTGATTAATTTTTAACTACACTCTGGGCAATAAATGTTGGCTTAGCTAGCGATGCCCTCATCTTGTGAATGAATAAAAATGAGGAGAAATGTCTTCACCCAGAGAGTGGTGAACCTTTGGACTTGCCGAAAGCGGTTTGGACCAAAAACATTATGTTTTCAAGAAGGTGTTACGTATAATTATAGATTCATTAGAGCTGTACAGCACAGAAACAGGCCTTTCGGTCTACTCATCCAGGGTGACCAGAATATCCTAAATTAATCTAGTCCAGTACTTGGCCCATATCTCTCTAAATCCTTCCTATTCATATACCCATCCAGCTGCCTTTTAAATGTTGTAATTGTACCAGCCTCCACCACTTCCTCCAGCAAATCATTCCATACACGCACCTCCCTCTGTGTGAAAACGTTGCCCCTTAGGTCCCTTTTAATTTTCTGCCCTCTCACCCTAAGTCTGTGTCCTTTAGTTCTGGACTTCCCAACCCCAGGGAAAAGACTATTTATCCTATCAATGCTCCTCATGATTTTATAAACCTCTATAAGTCATCCTTCAACCTCCGACACTCCAGGGAAAACAACCCCAGCTTATTCAGCCTCTCCCTGTTGCTCAAACCCTCCAATCCTGGCAACATCCTTGTAAACATTTTCTGAACCCTTTCAAGTTTCACAACATCCTATCAATGGGAGGGAGACCAAAATTGCACACAATATTCCAAAAGTGGCCAAACAAATGTCCTGTACAGCTGCAACATGACCTCCCAACTCCTGTACTCAACACTCTGATTAATAAAGGAAAGCATACCAGAAGCCTCCTTCACTCTCCTATCTATCTGCAACTCCACTTTCAAGGAGCTATGAACCTGCACTCCAAGGTCTCTTTGCTCAGCAACAATCCCCAGAACCTTACCATTAAGTATATCAGTCTCATCCTGATTTGCCTTTCCAAAATGCAGCACCTCACATTTATCTAAATTAAACTCCATCTACCACTCCTCGGTCCGTTGACCCATTGATCAAGTTCCTGTTGTAATCTGAGGTAACCTTCTTCGCTGTCCACTCCACCTCCAGTTTTGGTGTCATCTGCAAACTTACTAACTATACCTCCGATTTTCAATCCATTTCTTAGGGCTAAAGGGATCAAAGGTTATGGGAAGAAAGTAGAACCAGGGCACTAAGTTGGATGATCAGGCATGATTATTTTGGATGACAGGACAGGCTCGAAGAGACTTTCTCCTACTCCTTTTTTCCTGTGTCTTGCCCAGGATCCAATGGAGTCTTGACACTGCACTGTGTGGGGTATGTGGCAGTGACTTTTTCTGAATTGGTCAATTCCTGACCAGAAAGAGGTCCTATGCTCAATTAAGGATGATGTGTGGGCCTTAAACCTGAAGGGCCAATAGTAGGCTTTCCAACTCAAACAATGCTGCAGTCTGCCTTTTCGGGTAAAGGAGAAAGTGGGAACCTCCATCTTCAGGTACATCCTCAATAATGTCTGAGACCTTGAAACCAGAAGAGAATAAATGGTGGCAGCAGCCAGCCCACCCTTGTGGATATGTGACCTGGAGCTGGGTAAGTAGAGAGAGCTTACCTGGGCTATTCCTTCCACCAAACTCAATCCCAGCTCCAGGAAAATGGCCCGTGGATTGGTGAGGGAACGGTGCTGGGAAACAGAAATGCTGGCTAGCAAAATGGAGTTTTGGACCTGTCCCTCCCCATATAGCCCTCCCTCACCCTATGCCACCATGGAGGGCAGAAGCAATACCCAAAATGTGATCCATATAATTCACCCCAATTACAGTTCGCCAAAATGAAAACTTTCAGTCACCTTGAGGATTATGGTGAAGAGAACTCCTTACTTTAAATAGAAGTGGCTAATTTCAATACTTAGCAAGAGTGTATGCACCAGCACTGCCCTTCAGATTGTCATTACATTCTTTGATGATTGAAAGTTGCACTGATTAAAATACAATAATGATGCAGTATCATCAGCCTTGCGATTGAAGACCCGATTTCCTGCATTTTATAATATTCTTGATGCCATTGTGCTGCTAAAGAATACTTGCAGAAGCTGCAGAGGTAAGGAAAGCATTTGATTTGATTTGAATTATTGTTGTTGTCACACGGACCTAAGTACAGTGGAAAAGTTTTGTTTTGCGAACAGTACAGGCAGATCTTAGCAAACAAGGACATGCAACTCATTACATGCTTAGACAGAATAAGGCATACACTACATGGAAGGTTACAGCTGCTCATGAGGTGCACAAAACAAGGTTAACATTATTTGAAATTACTGACATAGAATTCAGGTTTAAAAGGGTGGAACAGTTAAAAGAAATATGAGACTAAAATCTGCTGTAGAGAGCTCACAATGAGTCACTCAGTGTCGGCTTTAGTTAAGAAAAAGTCTTACTCTGGTTTCATCTTTCCACAAGGCTGCAAAGAGGGAGCAAGATCATGTGGCATAGCGTTACTAACTATGATGGTATATCCTGTACCTTGTTACAAATCTCTAGCAAATTGCACTGAAAATATTCCTGAAGTCATCCCAAAGGTGAACATTTGATTTAACCACTGAAAGCTCAATTTTACTTCCCTGTCTATTTCAGATTAGAAGAATATACATGCCAGACTTTTCCATTAAAACTAAAATAACTATTAAGTATTGTAAAACTGTTTTTTTTACCAATGGCAAACAAATGGATAAGTTGAATTGCTAGTCTAAAATTCTATGACGGAAACTCTATCCTTTCTTAAATGTTCATACTCATACAAACAGACATACAAAGAGACAAATCACAAATATTTTGGGTATGGAAGGGGAAAAAGGAAATCAGATGCACAGTTCTGGCACCAGTCTGGATTACAGACATCAATGAATTGTTTCTTTCAGCTTCTTATTGTTGTTTTACTTATAAGGTTGTGGACACACTGATTCTCAGTCTTTTATTCGCTGGTTGAGGATCACCCTTTCAGTAACCCCGAAGGTGTATTCTCCCCCGTTCCTTTCAATAGGACATTCTCAGAGAGAATAATGTACAAAGAAAGGTGAGAGAGAGAGAGAGAGAGAGAGGAGTTGATGCCTTAGCTTTACAGGCAGGATAGTTCTGCTGGTTTTTTTTCCATAATGAAGGCTGCAGTTACCCATCCAGAAACTAATCAAGTGGTCATCACTCCCCTGAACCCTCCTGAACTCAGAATAACTGCTCCTGATTGAAAAAGCAATTAAAGGACCGTCTCAAGGCAAAATTGTCTTAAACACATACAGGAAGATCATTCTGTCTAGAATTCTCCCTCACTGATTGAACAAGGCAAGGTTGTGGTTACATGGTATTCCATTAACTTATTTTTAAAACCACAAACATCTTACATTATTTCTTTGGTTTAAAGCAGTACTTTTCCCATTTTTAGTCCACATCCTTAGTCAGCTTCAAAAAGTCAAATGCATTATTTTATATCTGGAGTCACATTGAGGCCAGACTGTGTAAGATAACAAATTCCCTTCCCCTATTGGACGTCAGTGAAGCAGATGGATTTTTTACAATTGATGATAGTTGTCATGGTTACTCCTACTGAAATTACCTATCAATTCCAGGTTTGAAGCCATGTCCCTAAAGAGTTGGCCTGGATCTCTAGTCCAATGACATAACTATCACAGTACCAACTCCCTAATGCTCTCTACTTTAGTTGTACCCTATGCATGTATCTATATAAAGACTGTTCAATTCACAAGGGCTCAAGGTGGGAGCCAGGAACAGCGCAAGTGAAATCCAAGACAATAGAACAAGGAATTGGAAATGTGAAACTGAATGGACAGAAGTGGACTCAAGACTGGGTGGGGGAGAGGGGAGGGGCGGTCCCAGAGTTGACTGCATCACAGACTGGAAATGAGAGAGTGTATTTTAGCAAGATGGAATATTTAAGTAGGTAAAAAGCGATAGACTGGGACTGCGCAATTTCCCAATATGTTCTCTCACGAAGCACTAGAAACATATTTACACCCATCATAAGTTAATCTGTCAGAAATCAAAAGCACATCTATTCCTATGGGGAAATGTCTTGGCATATTTCAGCAGAAACTCACAACGAAACAGATTTTAGATTTACATGAACAGTAGATGTTATGATAGGTATCTAGAAAGGAGAATGACAACATTTTGCATACCAAATTATTGTCATTCCATTCCATTTTCTTGTTAGTTTTAAGAAGCCAAAGACCAGTTAAATGAAGATAATATTTAAAGAAACATAATATGCCTTTTAAGGACAATTAATTTAATTGAAGCAATATGTGGGATGAGGATATTCTTGCTCAGTTGTTCATTGGTGATGTGACTTGGATAACTTGAGAAATAAATCTCACAATTCTGCTCGATGCATTGGTGAGTAAAATGTTCATGACCAGTATCAATTTTGAACAGTTACGAATTAATCTTCTTTTCTTTTTCATAATTGTGTTTTATTAAAATAAAGTGTTCTCCACTGACGTGAAAGGTAGAGCATCTGCTCCTGGTTTCCTGCCATTGCCACCTTGAAGGAGGTGTCTGAGTGTTTGAGCAGAGCCTGTGAAAGATCCTCCTGTTCAGCCAAATTGCCCGGCCTCCTCATAGCTTGCTTTTGCAACGGCACAGCTGAGGCGAGACATTTACTCCCCACGTTTATCTATGAACTACTATATGGAGACGGTGTCCGAGGAGATAGGGGAAGCACTAAATGAATATTTTTTATCGGTATTAACACTGGGAAAAGACAATGTTGTCGAGGAGAATACGGAGATACTAGACTAGACAGGATTGAGGTTCACAAGGAGGAGGTATTAGCAATTCTGGAGAGTGTCAAAATAGATAGGTCCCCTGGGCAAGATGGGATTTATCCTAAGATTCTCTGGGAAGCCAGGGAAGAGATTGTAGAGCCTTTGGCTTTGATCTTTATGTCATCATTGTCTACAGGAATACTGCCAGAATACTGGAAGACTACAAAAGTTATCCCCTTTTTCAAGAAGGGGAGTAGAGACAACCCTGGTAATTATAGACCAGTGAGCATTACTTGGTTGTGTGTAAAGTATTAGAAAAGGTTATAAGAGATAGGATTTATAATCATCTAGAGAGGAACAAGTTGATTAGGACAGTAAACACAGTTTTGTGAAGGGTAGGTCATGCCTCACAAACCTTACTGAGTTCTTTGAGAAGATGACCAAACAGGTGGATGAAGGTAAAGTGGTTGATGTGGTGTATATGGATTTCAGTAAGGTGTTTGATAAGGTTCCCCATGGTTGGCTATTGCAGAAAATATGGAGGCATGGAATTGAGGGTGATTTCGCGGTTTGGGATCAGAAATTGGATCGCTGAAAGAAGACAGACAGTGGTGGTTGATTGGAAATGTTCAGTGGGGTACCACAAGGATCTGTTTTGGGTCCACTGTTGTTTGTAATTTATATAAATGACCTGGATAAAGGCAAAGAAGGATGGGTTATGAGGAAAGGCTGAGGGACTTGCGGCTGTTTTCATTAGAGAGAAGAAGGTTCATAGGTGACTTAATTGAGACCCGGGTTCGATTCCAGCCTCAGGTGATTGTCTGTGTGGAGTCCCTTTCCACTTCATCCAGAAAAACACCTGCCTGTGTTTGTGGCCTCCCAGTGTCTGCGTGGATTTCCTCCTACAATGTGCAGGCTAGGTGAATTGGCCATGTTAAATTGCCCATAGTGTTCACTCATCTGTAGGTTAGATGCATTAGTCAGGGTAAATTTAGGGTAATAGGGGAGGGGGAATGGGTCAGGGTGAGTTACTCTTGGAGAGTCAGTGTGGACCTGTTGGACCAAAGGGCCTGTTTCCACGTTGTAGGGATTCTGTTCTATATGTGTGGTACAGTAAGGTCAAATTCACAAAGATTATGAATTCACCTCAAACATTTGACTTTCGTTTCCGTGTCCTCCCTTCATGGAAGGCACCAACAAATGGTTATGATATTGTAAAACAATCAATCAATGAGATCTGCTAAATCGTACGTCAGCTCTTCTCCATACAAAATGCTCCATAAGCAGTTGAAGACAGACATCACAGGTCCTATTCATGCTACTGAGGTTTTGGAACAGCACTTTTGGCCTCAGTTTCTTGGTTTCATCCCACTGGTTTTCCAGTTGGCGTTCGGCAGATAGAGAAGATAATTTGAATCCGGCTGTCCAGCATTGCTCATGTAGAGATCAAAAAAACTGCAGATGCTGGAATCCAAAGTAGACAAGCAGGAGGCTAGAAGAACATGACAAGCCAGACAGCATCAGGAGGTGGAGAAGTTGACATTTCGGAAGGGCTGCACCCGAAATGTTGACTTCTCCACCTCCTGATGCTGCCTAGCCTGCTGTGTTCTTCCAGCCTCCAGCTTGTCTACATGTGGAGATCAGGCAACCTCTCCTCATACTTCTGCCCTGGACACAATGACCACTCACCCCGACATGATGTCCAGTGTCATGAGGTTTGTTGAAGAGTTGTGTTATCATCATTTTGTGGATCTCAAGGGGACTCAAGCATAATCTTCCAATGCACAGATCGGCAAACACACACTCCACCGACAGAACAAAAAATAATTGAGCTTGATAGTGTTGTTTCTGGGTCTGAAAGGGTTAATATCAGGAAGAATGTGATAAGCATTGTCCACTGCAATGATCTCACACCCATCAGTCAGTGGAGAGATGTGGAATTATCATGTGGAAGCTCTGGTAGAAGTTTTCATATAGTTGATATATCTTCAGAAATAAAATAAAATCCTTACTATGTACCCAATACTTTAGATGTCTAGAGAGACAAAGAGGTTGATTGTCTCCATCCACAACAAATCACAACAGGTAAAATATAACTATGGGCACCTCCAGAGGCCATAAACACAGGCAGGTTTTTTTCTGGGGGAAGTGGAAAGGGATTATTGGAAGTCCAATATAAGTTGATTGCCAGTGAAGCGTTTCAATGCTGCAGGAATTGGAGAAGTGAGCTCAAATGTGTGAAGAGTCAGGGATCATTCTTCTTGTTTTGCATTGCAGTTCAAAGGAGCTGACATTGCCATAAGGATAGTTGGACTGCTTTTATTTGTTTTTCAATCATTTACAAGACCCACAACCCTGCAGCTTGGTCATTTACTTTAAAAAAGAGAAACGTTACCAGTGTGGAAATCTGAAATTAAGTCTGGCTATGCTGAAAATGCACAACTAGTCACTACATTTTCACATATGCAAACTTTCATTCAGATCCAACCACTGCCAGGTAATAAGTCTGGAAGTGGGTTAGTTTTGAAGGATACAATTGAGTATCACATCCTCCTTGTAAAAATCCTGATCCAAAAATAATACCACGTGACCTGAGCTAAAATGGTGGCCATTCCTCTTTTAACAAAAATACAAATCTAATTGGGGAATATTTTCTGCTAGGATCCGGATGTAGTACTGGGTTATTATGCTTGGATCCAGGAGTGTACACAGCAGAAGTAAGTGGGAAGTGGTTTGGTGAATTGACATTTTTGAACTTGGGTCAGAATTATGTTTGGATCAGGCAGGTGTTTACCGGGAGATGTCTGGATGTGAACTTCCGGATAGCAAAGCTCATTTAATTTAAACCACTAGAAATCAAATTGCTCCTTTTAAACCTATCACACTTGCACATTCATGAATCTCACACTGAATTTGACTTATATTCTCCTGCTCACCAAACAAACAGAATATCTCTCAAATTAATGCTGAACAGCAAAACACGTGTTTTTATTTGGCATATTTTTAAACCTGATTCCAATTTCTTTTCTCAAAAATGAGCACTGCTGTATCTTATTTAAATTTGTATTCAGTTATGAAAAATACATTTATATTTGCCATAAACGAATACAGAAAAAAATGAACTGTCCAATGAGACTGATATTTCTCAAGTGTTTTCTGGCTGAATACAAGGAGCTGAGATTGGAAGACAGGGTGAGACAGAGAATTGAGCTAGGTGTCACAAGATTAGCCACAGATTCCTATTCCCTTGGTGTTCCAGCAGCACCAGCTCAGCACTGTATTTACTGGAGCAATACTGCAGAGGCCTGAAGTGACCCAGAGTTAAGAGCACAAAGCCCATCATAGCAGCTGGTGAATTGAACTTCAATTGATTAAATAAATAAGAAGCAAGTATCAGTAATATTGACTATGAAAATACTGGATTGGTTCAAAAATGCATTGAGTCTGCCAATGTCTGACCTGTCATGTGACTCCAGACCCACAGCAATGTGGTTGACTACCAACTTCCCTCTGAAATGCCCAAGCAAGCATTTGTGTAGCATTCAAGAACATGGCTTACCACCTTCTCAAGAGCAATTAGCTATGGGCAATAAATGCTGTCTTGCCAGCAACACCCACATCCTATGAATTAATCAGGTTATAATTAGCTCTGTATTTATATGTCAGTGTTGAAGGGGATATGAGGTTCCTGACATAAACATGAAAACCTTGCAACTTCTTTGCTGTAATCCCAATTATAAATCGTATAGTTAAGTAACAGCCTAGCCTTGTCTCCATGTTATTTTAAATGGAGATCATTAATTAGGGTTCCACCAGCAAGTATTCTAATGATAATAACTTTAGATTGCCATGAGTTAATTCACTCTACTAGTGAGTTTCCAATGGCTGATATAAAGAGTTATAACATCCAATCACTGCCATGAGTCATATCATGCATTACAAGCTATGAGCTAATTCTGATAGAGCAAATAGATGGGGACAACTGCTCCACATGGAAATCTAACAGGCATGTGATATTGACAAGGAATGAGATTTTAAAAATTCATTTGAGGCTGATGTGGAGCTTTAATCTCTGCCACTCATCTGCTATGTCTTCTTACAATGCCATCTCTTCAAATAGCCACACAGACTCTGGTGTGCTCGAACATCATTTCCTTATTTCAGGATGTCAAAACAGCGGTTTACCAAGTACAATGTACAGGTCAGCGGGGACGCCTCCATTAGCCTCAGACGATTAAACGTAAGTGACTGAATGTTCGGATTCTCTACCTGTGTATTTTAGTCCACACAACAAGATTCCACTGTAAAAGTGCCTCAAGGAAATTACTTTTACATTCTTTTCAGTACAATAAACAGTATTTGGCTGAGAGCAACCAATAAACAAAAAGCATACCTAAACTCTTGGTTTTTGTTCAGGAAAGATAAGAAGAGGGCGAGGTGACAGTATTGTTTAAGATGTAGTGATGGAGAGAGATGTCCCACACTGGTCAAAAATAAAATCTATTTGGCTAGATGCCTTGGCATTCCTTGGCATTACCACAAGCCCCACAATCAACATCCTGGGGGTTAGCATTGACCAGAAACTGAACTGGACAAGACATGCAAATATAATGGCTACAAGAGCAGGTCAGAGGCTGGGAGTCTTGTGGTGAGTAACTCATCGCCTGTTTCCCCAAAGCTTGTCCAACATTTGCAGGGTCAGGAGTGTGATTGGATATTCCTCACTTGCTTTGCTGAGTGCAACTCTAACAACATTCAAGTGACTCGACACCGACCAGGACATAGCAGCTGGCTTGATTAGCTCCCCACCTACCATCTTCAACATTGACTCCGTTCACCACAGAGACTCAGAGTGGTGGCAGTGAGTACTGTCTACAAGTTCCACTGCAGAATTTCAAGGTTCCTTCAACAGTATATTCCAAACCTCTGATTTCCACCACCTGGCAGGACAAGGGTAGCATGGGAACACCACCAGTTCTGCTCCAAGTCACATACCATCTTAACTTGGAAATATATTGTCACTGTTGCTGCTCCAAAACCCTGGAACTCCCTTCTTAACAGCATTGTGGGCATCTCTATTCCTAAGGACAACAATGGTTCAAGGAGGCAACTCACCACCACCTCTCAAGGCCAATTTGAGATGGACAATAAATGCTGGCCCTGCCGGTGATGCCTACATGTCATGAATGAATAAAAGGAAGGGCTGAGGAGTAAAATACAATGTAATTATGTTACTCAGTGTAGTCTATGAACAACCAGCCAGTGGGAAGAACATAGGGATGAAAATTTGCAAGGTAATTTCAAAACAGTCCAAGAATCATAGAATGTTTAGATTGGTGGACTTCAATTTTCAAAACACGGACTGGGATAGTAATAGTGTAAAGAGCAGACAGGGAAAGAATTCCTAGAGTGTGTTCAGGATAATTTTCCACATCATCAATTTACCAAGAAAGGAGGTATGGCTAGGTCGGACTCTTGGGAGAGAGATGGGCCAATTGGATCAAGTGTCAGTATGGAACATTGAGGAGACCCAAAGGTTATGCCAAAAGGTTTATTTGGACAATTGAAAGGACAAGTGACAATCCAATCTTTGTAATGAGATAGCAATGCTAATTCGCTGTCTTTGATCACAATTCTCTTTCACCCTAGAACTAAATGGACAGCACTTGGCACAACCGTTTATAAGTCATTGCCTTTAGTACCTTTCTGGGACTTTGAGACAATCAGGTTCTGCTCATTGCAAACTCAAAGGTTGCTGACCTTATCTCTTAACTTCTGCCACTTCTTCCCAGTAAAACAATCTGAGCCTTCCTTTGATCATTAACAATGTCCCCATTAATTTCCTTTATGGGAATTAACTCATAGCTTGTAATGCATGGCATGGCTAATAACATTCCAGTGATTGGATGCTACAACTCTTTACACCACCCAGGCTTGCTGTCGGGCAGCCAGTAGAACAGGTCATACGATTCCTTCCATTTAACCTGAATTTGAAAGTAGAGTCCCAAAATAGAATAAACTTCATAACTCTAACCACAATGATTTGCTCTGATCAGGAATGCCTTACCTGAGAGAACAGAGGAAGCTGGGTCAATTAAGATTTTTGAAATGGAATCACTTCTTTTTCTGAAAAGGAAGAGCATATAGAGAAAAGATAGGGTGCGATATGAGGTTAAGTGTTCCATTAGTGGGCCAACATAGACACAACAAACAGAATGTCTTCCTTCTGCGTTGTAACCATTCTTTTGTTGCAGATATGAAGCAAAGCGATACATTTTGTGCTTACAGACGATTAATTGCACACTAAATGGCTTCCTATTAGAAGCAAGCATACAAGCAAAGTCTTTGGGAATCTTATGGTGCTGTGGTTGTGTCTCTACCTCAGAGCTAGGAGATCTGGGTTCAAGTCCCACCCTTTCCAGAGGTATGTCAAGGCATGTCTGAACAGATTAATTAAAAATATCCAAAATCCAGCTGTATTCTGCTGAACATTGTACTGAGAGCTTCAGAAATTCAATCGGCCATTACAATATTATGCAAAGTTGGAGCATGATGTGAAAGAATCTCTGTGCCAATGTGACAGGTTGCATATGTGTTCCACCACCATAGGGTCTGAAGATGGGTGGGTTTGGTAAATCTATTGGACCCCATCTCAATTATACCATATCCCTCACCCATCTACCACTGCCCCACCATTTCAAGCACCTACCTGCCATATTATCCTGTCATTTACTTACCTGCCATCTTATCTCTTCATTCACTTATCAACCCCTCACCTACCTATCAGCCACATTACCCTCTCACCCTCCCACTTTATGCTCTACACCCTTCACTGACACACCTATCACCCTGTATCTCACCCATCCATCTGCTGCCATACTTCCTCACCCACATACCTGCCACCCTAACCCCTCTCTCCACTTGTCAGCTATTTTAACCCCTCACTGAACCATCTGCCACCATATCCCCTCACCGACCTGGGTGCCTCACCTACTGAACTCCAGACAAGTCCCTCACTCACCCACTTGCTGCCTACCACTTCACCCAGCTACCTGCCACCCTATCAGCTCACTCTGCTCCCATACCTACTTACCTATCATCCGCTCCCTCACCCACTTACCTATCACCCACTTCCATACCCATTTACCTATCATCGTTCCCTCACCCACTTACCTACCACCCACTCCCATACCCACTTACCTATCACCCACTCCCTCACTCACTTACCTATCACCCACTCCCTCACCCACTTACCTATCACCCACTCCCATACCCACTTACCTATCACCCACTCCCTCACCCAATTACCTATCACCCACTCCCTTACCCACTTACCTATCACCCACTCCCTTACCTATTTACCTATCACATGCTCCCTTACCCAATTACCTATCACCTGCTCTCACACCCACTTGCATAACACCTGCTCCGTCACCCGGTTACTTATCACCGGCTCTGTCACCCACTTACCTATTATCCGCTCCCTTACCCACTTACTTGTCACTTGCTCCCTTATCCACTTAACTATTACACACCCCTCACACATTTACCTGCTCGCTTACCCATTTACCTATCACTCGCTCTCTCACCCAGTTACATATCACTTATTCAATTACCTATTTACCTGTCACTGGCTCCCTTACCTGCTTACACCCTATCCTGTCAAACCCTCGTCTGCAAGCCTAAACCCTCAAACACCCACCTTCCACCCTAAACCCTTGCCTATAAATCTGCCATCCTATCCCATCCCACATCCACCTTCAGGTGTACTCCCTCATTCACCTATCACCTTTCTCACTTACATTCTCTCTATAGTTTGCCATAGTGGATCTTTCATTTGCCAGAATATGAGTGTGCAAAGGGCACATGATCTGGCCTCCAATGTTGATCCTGTTGTGCACTGGGAGGATCTCAGATCAGGTACAGTCCATGTCCCTGAATTGTCCCAAACTGGAGGCTTGGTCAAAAATGTAAAGCTCCAGAGTGGGATTAGCAAAAAGAAGCAAAGTAGCATTTCACCTACGTTGGCTGGATGACCCATAGACTGTATCACACAATACAGCTATTTAGCTGTTTGCAACATTAAAGGTGAAGATTCCTGAAGAAGGGCTTATGCACGAAACGTTGATTCTCCTGTTCCTATGATGCTGCCTGATCTGCTGCGCTTTTCCAGCAACTCATTTTTAAGCACTATCTAATGAAGGCAAGTAGACCAAGCCCTTTCTTCACTATCCTACCTACCTGCAACTTTCAAGGAACTATGAACCCTAAGGTTTCTTTCCTTGGCAACACTCCCTGAGTCCCACCATTAAGTGTAAAAATCCTGCCCTAATTTGCCTTACCGAAATGCAGCACCTCACATTTATCTAAGTAAACTCCATCTGCCACTCATCAGCCCATCAGCCCATCTGATCAAAGTTCTCTGATCGAGGTTTATCATGGTAATCAGAAATTCTATAAACCAGAATTCCCTTGCCAGTCAATTAGCACTGTCTTCTCATATTGATGATTAGATTAGATTCCATACAATGTGGAAACAGGCCCTTCGGCCCAACATGTCCACACCGACCCTCCGAAGAGCTACCCATCCAGAACCATTCCCCTACATTCACCCCTGACTAATGCACCTAACACTATGGGTAATTTAACATGGCCAGTTCACCTAACCTGCACATCTTTGGACTGTGGGAGGAAACCGGAGCACCTGGAGGAAACCCACACAGACACAGGGAGAATGTGCAAGCTCCACGCAGACAGTTGCCACCCTTAGTATAAAAAGGCTTTTTTTTTCTCTTTACACTGGTATTTATTGAAAATTGGCCTGATGATTACAAGATGAAAGGGTTTGATAAAATGTATCTTTTCAGCAATATTGAACAACTGAGTCAGGAACAATGAGTACGCAAGAGGTTGCATCACTGATATTTCCCAACTCTAATGAAAACATCAATCCAATGTCAATGGGTTTGAGTGAAGGAGGGGGCAGGGGGAGAATGAAACATTTTTCACAGAGTTCCATGGACCTCTTTCAGACAGGATTGCAATAATTGAGGGTGATTGTGAATTGGTTCACACCCCAATCCATTTATTTTCAGGCTGTAGGACAGTAATGTTAGGGCAAACTTTACCAACAGCCTCAACTTAATGCAGGACCATTTTGTTAATCTATCATTGAACAGGAATGGTACAGCATGACAACATTATCTGAAAATTAAATATTTTCAGAAATTCCTTCATAATGCAACTGAAAAGCTGAGGTGGGTTAATGAATGAACTGGGTCTAGCACACCAAGTGAAAGTCTCAGTATAGCCTTTGGCTGTGTTGGCGCCAATGAAGAGTTTCAGAATGTCACATGAATGGGACAAAGGTCATGATTACCTGTTCAGACATGACAACTAAAATCAATATCAACCATAACTGCATTCCTGAAATAGCTTCTTACTTATGTCAGAAATGTCTTGAGGGGTTTGTAGAGATAGGATTAAATGAATAACTAGTTACATTTTTGAGATATGTTGTGACGTAACTGTGATTTCAGTATCATGTGCTCAGATACTGCTGGAAGGTTGGAACCAGTGCAGGATATGGAGCTGCCACAGCTTCATGTACGTATTGCGAATAAACATTGTTCAAACATCAGAATTCTAGTCTCATCTTGTAAGAAGAACAGAAGAATTCATACCATAATAGAATGGGGTCATTTGTTATGATTCCGGATCGGACCACAACATTTATTTATGATCTAGCCAGGGCCCAGTAACTTATATTTAAAATTAGACAAAGTGTGGGATCTGAGGTCCAACTAGTAGAATGAAGCCACAAGGTTATATGGTTTTAAACAAGTAAGGATAGACTTTAAAACACAAAGTTAGATCAACAAAACAATGTACAATATTCAATCAATTTATACTGTTAACATTCAGAATTAACAGGAGGAAGTTATGGGTAAACTGTCATCAGATATCCTGTAAATTACTTCAAGTAGTAAACACTACCAAGGCAAATCTTACTGATTTCTCTGTACTGCTTCATCCCCCACTAGACATTGGTGACACTGTACATCACCAAACCTCATTGTAACGTTCTGAGGAATGGTCACTGGACTCAAAATGTTACCTCTGATTTCTCTTCACAGATGCTGCCAGAGCTTTTCCAGCAACGTCTGTTTTTGTTTCTGATTTCCAGCATCCACAGTCCTTTTGGTTTTCAAAGAAACTTTGTCTCCTCTACAAGAAGGTCTAATTCTTCACTTTCAGAGCTCCATCATGGAATGCCTCCGTGACTACTCATATCCTGGTAGTTCAACCTCCTTTCATGGGGCTGTGCTTTCTTGGATTCTAAATATGGCACTTCAACACCATCTCATGGGCACGATTGCAACTTTTTCATACACAGCCAGCTTTGCTAAGCAGGTACTGTTCATAAGTATCTCCGGGATTTAATGTTTCTCAGTTCCACTAAGTAACTGATGGCTTCCTTTCAGCCCTCTCTCGGCTGCACTGAGCTATCAATGGTTCCGTGCCTCCCAAGGCTTTTTCTGAGCTCTAACTCACAACAATTACTGGCTCCAAGAAGTGCTCCTGTCTACAAATTGCATGGAACTTTTAAACAATTCCTGTGACTTCTTCCTGAGGCCCTCCTGCACAGAGCTAGCTAGTATAAGCCACCTACTCAATCGTATAGGCAACAGCAGCACTTTTGCTGCATGGAACTATTCCTCTGCACCTCTTCAACTGATTAACTAATTAAAACTAATTCTGATTCTTCAACTGCTGTTCAATGACCCTCAAACTATTTTGAGTGACCTACTGCAAACTCGCAACAAGCTCCGCCCTTTATCCTAGGTGGGGTAGAGTGCAACAATCATTGGAACACCATGTTAACTCACTGTCACAATATTGACAGGTTGCTGGCTTATACAGTAAAAATGGATACAAAAAAAATGGATTTTGTCATGCACTGAAAGCCAAGGCCCATTCAATTGGAAATTTGTTACACTGGGAAAGCAAGTATTTAGCCTGCTCCTTTCCATCAACCTTCCACTGGTGCTCTGTAAATACAGTCCACCAACTGGGATTCACTGAGCTTCGCAGGAAGAAAGGTAACGTCACCACAACTAATAATCACCACATGCAACTTGTTCATAATAAGTCAACAAATACCTCAAAAATTCATCAATCCACTCTCTGCTATGGGTTCCCATTCCTAGTTCCATCACTTTTTTCTATAGTTGGTAGCTCCCATAAATACTTACCATGTGTCATTAGGTAATGTGAGAGTCGGAGTGGGATCCTGGGAGATAGTCAGGAAAGAGGTCAGTCTGAGACCAGTACAGTTGGGAAAAGCAGCAAGTCAAACAGTCAGGGCAGGTAAGAACAAAGCAGAGAATGAAGTAGGACTGATAGATTAAACTGCATTTATTTCAATCCAAGAGGCATAACAAGTAAGGCAGATCAAATCAGGGCATGGTTGAGAACATGGGACTGGGACCTCATAGCAATTACAGGGGCTCAGGCATAGACAGGACTGGTAGCTTAATGTTCCAGGGTATAGATGCTATATAAAGTTAGAATTTAGACTGTATTGTCATATGTACTTTTACAAGAAAAATATAATGAAAAGTGTTATAAGTTTCCCTACCATGGTGTCTATATTAATGACAAAAGTCATAAGTAAAATCATAAGGTACAAAAAGGTAAATTTAAGACAAAGGATAGAAAGGGGGCAAGAGAGGAGGGGGAGTGACATTGCTGATATGGGATAACATTATGGCTGTATTTAGGGAGGATATTCTTGGGAATATATCCAGGGAAGTTATTTGGGTGGAACTAGGAAATAAGAAAGGGATGATCAGCTTATACTACAGACCTCCCAATAATCAACTAGAAATTGAGAAATAAATTTGTAAGGGGATCTCAGTTATCAGTAAGAACAATAGGATGTAATGGTAGGGGATTTTAACTTTCTAAACATAGACTGGGGTTGTGATACTGTTAAGGGTATAGATGGATAGGAATTTGCTAAGTGTGTACAAAAAAAATTTCTGATTCAGTATGTGGATGTAGCTACAAGAGAAGGTGCAAAACTTGACCAACTCTTGGGAAATAAGACAGGGCAGGTGACTAATGTGTCAGTGGAGGGGCTCTTTGGGGCCAGTGACCATAATTCTATTAGTTTTACAATAGTGATGTAAAAGGATAAACAGGATCTAAAAGTTAAATTTCTAAATTGAAGGAAGGCTAACTTTGATGGTATTAGGTATAAGTTAATTGGGGGCAGATGTTTGCAGGTAAAGGGATGGCTAGAAAATGGGAAGCCTTCAGAAATGAGATAAGAGTCCAGAGAGAGTACATTTCTGTTAGGGTGAAGGGCAAGGCTGGTAGGTGGAGGGAATGCTGGATAACTCAAGAAATTGAGGTCTTGGTCATGAAAAATAAGGGAACATATGTCAGGTATAGAGAGCAGAGATCGAGTGAATCCCTAGAAGAGTATAAAGGCAGTAAGAGTATACTTAGGAGGGAAATCAGAAGGGTAGAAATGAGACATGAGATAGCTTTGGCAAATAGGGCTAAGGAGAATCCAAAGGGATTCTACAGATACCTTAAGGACAAATGGGTAACTAGGGAGAGAATAGGGCCCCTTAAAGATCAGCAAGGCAACCTATGTGTGGATCCACAGAAGATAGGGAAGATATTAAACAAATGTTTTGCATCAGCTTTTACTGTGGAGATCGACATGGAAGATATAGAACATGGGAAAATTAATTGTGATATCTCAAAAAATGTTCATATTACATAGGAGGAAGTGTTGGGGGATGACTTAAAAGCATAAAGGTGGATAAATCCCTGAGACGTGATCAGAACTCTAGGTATCTAAGAAAGTGATTGCTAGGCTCCTTGCTGAGAGATCTGTATCATTGATAGCCACAGGTGAGCTGGAGATTGGCTAATGTTGTGCTATTATTTATGAAAGGTGGTAAGGAAAAGCCAGGGAACTCTAGACTAGTGAGTAAGCTGTTGGAGGGGATTCTGAGTGACAGAATTGACGTACTTGTAAAGGCTAGGACTGATTGGGGATACTCAAAATGGTTTTGTGCATGGGAAATTGTGTCTCAATACCTTAAGTGATTTTTTTTGAAGAAGTAATGAAGAGGATTGATGAGGGCAGAGAAATGGACATGATTTTTATGGACTTCAGTAGGGTGTTCAACATGGTAGACTGGTTAAGCAAGGTTAGATCATATAGAATACAGGGAGAACTAGCCATTAGAATGGCTGCCAATACAGAACTGGCTTGAAGGTAGAAGACAGAGGGTGGTGGTGGAGAATTGTTTGTCAGACTGGAGGCCTGTGACCAGTGGAGTGCCACAAGGATCGGGACTGGGTCCACTGTTTTTCATCATTTATATAATTGATTTGGATGTGAACATAGGAGGTATGGTTAGTAAGTTTGCAGATGACACCAAAGTTGGAGATGTAGTGGACAGCGAAGAAGGTTACCTCAGAGTACAACAGAATCATGATCAGATGGTCCAATGGGCCAAGGAGTGGCAGATGGAGTTTAATTTAGATAAATGTGAGGTGCTGCATTTTGGAAAGGCAAATCAGAGCAGGACTTATACACTTGATGGTAAGGTCCTAAGGAGTGATGCTGAACAAAGAGACCTTGGAGTCCAGGCTCACAGTTCCTTGAAAGTGGAGTCGCAGGTAGTTAGGATAGTGGCGAAGGCATTTGGTATGCTTTCCTTTATTGGTCAGAGCATTGAGTACAGGAGTTGGGAGGTCATGTTGTGGCTCTACAGGACATTGGGCAAAAGTGAGTCCTGCAGATGCTGGAGATTAGAGTCAAGAATGTGGTGCTGGAATTCCTAATGAAGGGCTTTTGCCCAAAACATCGATTCTCCTGCTCCTCAGATGCTGCCTGACCTGCCGTGCTTTTCCAGCAACACACTCTTGACTCTAATCTCCAGCATCTTAGCCTTACTGCGAATCCTCTTCTAAAGATGCCGACCTTGAAGTTCTCCTCCTTTCTCTAAAAGGATCTCAGTGAGTCTCTCTCTTACTGCAACCCCCAGGTCATCTCCTCTGCCTTGAAGCTTTTCAGCCACATCCCGAAGCAGACTCGCTATCACAGCCACATCTCCTTCCTCAGTGCCTGCCTACGGAATCAACTGATCCCACATGGACTCTGAACCACATTCAGAGCAACACAATTTGGATCTGAACAGGACAACCAGTACAGACTACAGATTCAAAACCACCAGCAACAGTTCTCCTTCTGGATCCTCTGCTCCCACACTCGCAGCCTCCAGTCTGACAAACACCTTACCTCTCTACAGCCAACCCTGCCTCAACTGAGGGCCACACTCTCTCAGAACTGCAAAGGACTGTATTATATCCTCAGAAGAATTCATACACTTAACAAACACTTTTTCCACACCATCCCAAACATCTATCGGACATTAGTTTGGCCACTTTTGGAATATTGCGTGCAATGCTGGTCTCTCTGCTATAGGAAAGATGTTGTGAAACTTGAAAGGGTTCAGAAAAGCTTTACAAGAATATTGCCAGCTTTAGAGGGCTAGAGTTATAGGAAGAGGCTGAACAGGCTGGGGCTGTTTTCCCTGGAGCGTCGGAAGCTGAGGGATGACCTTATAGAGGTTTATAAAATCATGAGGGGCATGGATAGGGTAAATAGACAATCTTTTCCCTCGGGTGGGGGAGTCCAAAACTAGAGGGCATAGGTTTAGAGTGAGAGAGGAAAGATGTGAAGGACCTAAGGGGCAACGTTTTCATGCGTGTATGGAATGAGCTGCCAGAGGAAGTGGTGGAGGCTGGTATAATTATAACATTGAAAAGACATCTGGATGGGTATATGAATAAGAAGGGTTCAGAGGGATATGGCCAAAAGCTGTCAAATGGTGTGGGATTAATTTAGGATATCTGGTCAGCATGGACAAGTTGAAGTGAAGGGTCTATTTCCGTGCTGTACATCTCTATGACTCTATGATTCTGGTTCTTCCTGAGCCAGGCCTTGGTCCCATACACTGTAGCTCCATGCCTGGACAGAATCTTATTACATACAGTCAATCTTATAGTTATTGTGCTAAGTTGTAGGACGTGAGCTTTGAATATTGTTGCACATGGGTGACACTGGCAAGGATCAATTAATTGCCAGTCTATAGTTGAGACAGCTTAATATTTGATGCACTTATTCATGGCGTGATGTGATCAGCTGACAGCTGTATTTCTGCTCAGTTATCAACATTTCTATCATACTTGTATTCCTCTCCCTCTTCCACTCCCAGAAAATAGCTGAGCTGCTGACACACCCTATTCTGTAGAAGAAACTTGCCCTAGAACTGTCTAAACTTTATTTATGAAAGGAGATTAATTTGAATATTAATAAGGGTTATGAGTGACTGCAAGATCAACATTTTGCATATGGAGTTCTTAAACTTCCCTTTGAAAAGTTCCTCTGGTGCCAATTTGTGTGTTGCAACAATTACAGAAAGTCCCCTGGAGTTTCTTCAAATCAAGAAAACATTGTGAGAAAGTAGTAATCTAAAATAAACTGGAAAAAGGAAATAGACAACTTTCATTTTTCTTTTTGAAAAGTTTGCACCTTTCTTTCAATTGTGGTAATATATAGTGATAATAGTGCTAATCCAAAAACATGCAGGTTAGGTGGATTGGCCATGCTAAATTGCTCATAATGTCCAGGGATGTGCAAGCGAGATGGATTAACCATTAGCAATGCAGGGTTACAGGGACAGGTTAGGGGTGGACGGGTGTGGGTGGGATGCTGTTTGGAGGGTCAGTGTGGACTCAATGGGCTGTATGACCTGCCTCCACTCTGTGGGGTTCTGTTATTCTATAATCGGCATGCTAGTGTCATGGAGGGTGTTGCTAACTTGGATGGCTAGTTTGAGATGCAGAGTAATAGCAACAGAATGGGTTCAATTCTTGCACAAGCTGCAGTTAGCATTAGGAACTCTTCTTCTAAACCTTTCCCCTTACTCGAGGCATGGTTTACCCTCAGGTTAAGCCACTACTAGTTGTCTCACTCTCTCTAACCTTATTGTCCAGTAGAGCTATTGTGACATTAAGTAGATCCCATTATTTTTCCAACTTTTTGATGGCATTGACTGTACACCCATTGTTAGATGTTTCACTTTTCACTAAAATAATGAGCAATATGTGAGCAGTACTCAGTGGATGCTAATAGTCGGGGAAATTAGTCTGGTCAACATTTTGAGTTCGGTTTTATATGAGCAGAGTGACTCTAGGCTGACCCGAATTAGTCCTTTAGTTCCTATCCACATTGTCATAGTTGATATCTCTAGAGACTCAACTCCCAAGAAGAATGCATTTCAGACAGGGGCCCTCACATAAGTTCTGGGAAACCAGTTGAATTGGCCAAGAAATGCAAGTTATGAAGAAAAATCTCATCTGTAGGCCATCTCATTACTAAATTGGTTTCCACCATTTTGCATTTGAAAAATGGGAACAAGATATATATTGATTTCTGCATATTACATAGGAATATAGGTACAGAAATGGGCCATTCAATCCCTCAAGCCTGTTCTGCCATTTAATGTGATCTGTGACCTAACTCCACCCATCTGCCTGTGGCCCATATCTCTTATTACCTTTGCTTAACAAAAAAAGTATCAGTCTCAGATTTAAAATTAACAGAAGATCTGGCATCAGCTACCATTTATGGAAGAGAATTCCAAACAGCTACATGCAAAACATGCCCTGGCTACAAGAGCACCTTAGCGACTGGGTACTGCATGGCAACTGATCCATCTCCATCATCTCCAAAGCTCCCGTTACTTATTTAGCACAAGTCAGGAGTGACAATGAAATACTCTCCAATTTGCGAGATGGACACAGCTCTGAAAGAATCAAGATATCCATACCATGGAGGCCTGTGACCAGTGGAGTGCCACAAGGATCGGTGCTGGTCCATTTTTCATCATTTATATGAATGATTTGATGTGAGCATAAGAGGTATAGTTAGTAAGTTTGCAGATGACACCAAAATTGGAGATGTAGTGGACAGTGAAGAAGGCTATCTCAGATTACAACAGGATCTTGATCAGATGGGCCAATGGGCTGAGAAGTGGCAGATGGAGTTTAATTCAGATAAATGTGAGGTGCTGCATTTTGGGAAAGCAAATCTTAGCAGGACTTATACACTTAATGGTAAGGTCCGAGGGAGTGTTGCTGAACAAAGAGACCTTGGAATTCAGGTTCATAGATCCTTGAAAGTGGAGTCACAGGTAGATAAGATAGTGAAGAAGGCTTTTGGTATGCTTTCTTTTATTGGTCAGAGTATTGAGTACAGGAGTTGAGAGGTCATGCTGCGGCTGTACATGACATTGGTTAAGCCACTGTTGGAATATTGCGTGCAATTCTGATGTCATTCCTATCGGAAAGATGTTGTGAAACTTGAAAGAGTTCAGAAAAGATTTACAAGGATGTTGCCAGGGTTGGAGGATCTGAGCTACAGGGAGAGGCTGAACAGGCTGGGGCTGTTTCCCCTGGAGCGTCAGAGGCTGAGGGGTAACCTTATAGAGGTTTACAAAATTATGAGGGGCATGGATAGGATAAATAGGCAAAGTCTTTTCCCTGGGGTGGGGGAGTCCAGAACTAGAGGGCATAGGTTTAGGGTGAGAGGGGAAAGATATAAAAGAGACCCAAGGGACAACTTTTTCATGCAGAGAGTGGTTCGTGTATGGAATGAGCTGCCAGAGGAAGTGGTGGAGGCTGGTACAATTGCAATTGTACAATTGCTAGTACAATTTAAAAAGCATCTGGATGGGCATATGAAGAGGAAGGGTTTGGAGGGATATGGGCCAGGTACTGGCAGGTGGGACTAGATTGGGTTGGGATATCTGGTCGGCATGGACGAGTTGGACCTCTATGACTCTATGACTTTATGCCCTGACAAGACAACAGCTCATTCACTATCTCATTTATTCTCTTTTTCCACCGCTGGGACTTTCCATGGCTACAATATGCTGTC
Organism: Chiloscyllium plagiosum; assembly: GCF_037043375.1. Lineage (NCBI taxonomy): Eukaryota > Metazoa > Chordata > Chondrichthyes > Orectolobiformes > Hemiscylliidae > Chiloscyllium > Chiloscyllium plagiosum. Next base: position 15,636,297 of record NW_028270174.1, read on the forward strand.
CCCTCTGCAGCAACTAGCCAAAACTTTTTCAGCAGTACTCCCCAAATCAACAACATCGAACAACTTACAGGACATTGGAGGCACCATCATTTCTCAGTTGCCCTCAAGCCATTCTGACTTGGACATGTATCATCATGCCATCAATACCACTGGGTCAAAACCCACAGGCTCGTCCTTCATGGCACTGTGAGAATACGTTCATCACCTTGACTGCATGGGGCTCACCATCAATCTTATTAAAACTAGGGCAATAAATTATGTTTTTTGCAGCAATGCCCATATCGCATGAGCGGATAACAAGAATAATGCAGAATAAAAAAACTCTTAACAAAAGGTTCCTCTGGAATGAACAAAAATCACACACTGGACATCAAAGAGTATCGGTTGTAGGCTGGATTGTGGAGGTGAGGCCAGAATCTTATTAAATAGCATTGCAGGCTGGAGTGGCTGAATGGCCTTCACCTGTTCCTATTTGCATCTTCGTATATTATCAAATTCACCACATTCTGTCACCTCTTATTTTGGTCCCTGAACATTATGCCTTTCACAGAGTAGAATGAAAGATTAATGATTCCTTTTAGCATCCAGCCAGAATCTCTCCAATGGAGGAGCCATCCGTGGATATGCTCCATCCACCTGATACCTGCACATGCATAACGATTTGCAAAAGTGTCTTTCACATTCTTATATCAGCCCAAAGCACAGCCTGAGAATAGTGTTGGAACTGCAGTCACTGTTGTTTTTGACAATCGCAGCTTGCGATTTGTACTCACCAGAATCTTACAAAGAGCTATGAGGTAAATGATTAGTTAATAATTTGGATGGGTGTTGGCTCAGGAATAAATATTGGCCAGGACATAAAGAGAGTTCCCCTGCTTATCTTTGGAAAGTGCTGTGGAATCATTTGTATCCATCTGAGCAACCAGGGGATAGGATACAAGATGTACAGGTCAGGTGAATTGGCCGCACTAAATTATCCATAGTGTTAGGTGCATTAGTCAGACGGAAATGGGTCTAGGTGGGTTACTCTTCAGAGGGTCGGTGTGGACTTGTTGCGCCAAATGGCCTGTTTCTACACTGAAGGGAATCAAATCAAACATCTCATCTGAAACATGGCACCTCCAAAAATGCAGCATTTCCTTAGCACAGCATTAGTTTGGTTTGATTGCTCATTCTTTACAGGGGGTTTGAAGTTCTAGATTCTATCTCAAACGGGTAATATCCGTGACGAGACACTTAAATCTATAGGTAGAAGCTCCAGCTCCCTGGAGATACTCAGCTTGGATGTGGGAGGGGCAATTCATTAGTCAGGTTGATGGCATTGCCAAATCTTAATGTCTTCCTGCCTCCAGTGAGAAACCCTAGACAAGATGATCCATAGTCTACTGCCCCATCAACCACCAAATGAGGCCCTTGAGTAGTCCACGTGGAGAAAGGTAGGACCGATGATGCTGGAAATCAGAGTCGAGAGTGTGGTGCTGGAAAAGCACAGCAGGTCAGGCAACATCCAAGGAGCAGGAGAATCAATGCATCGGGCATATGCCCTTCATCAGGAATGAGGCATGTGGGTTTGGGCTGAGAGATAAATGGGGGGGGGGGGGGGTGGTGAGGTTGGGGGGAAGGTAGCTGAGAATGCAATAGGTGGATGAAGGTGAGGGAGAAGGAGATAGGTACAGGGGGGAGTGATGGAGAGCGGTGCCGAGTTGAAAGCTTGGGGCTGGGATATTGTGGAGGATGGGGAAATGAGGAAACTGTTGAAATCCATGTTTACCCATGTGGTTGCAGGGTCCCAAGGCAGAATATGAGGTGATTGTATGAGGTCCATAATGGAATCATTAAGAGGTTCAGGCTGCAGTCACTAGGACTGGCCGAGGGGTATTATCGCTAGCACATTAATCCAGAAACCCTGGTAATATTCTGGACACCCGGTTTCAAATCCCCTCACAGCAGATGGTGGAATTTTAATTCAATAAAAATCTAGAATTAAGAGTCTAATATGACTATGAATTGATTGTCAGGAAAACCCCATCTGGCTCACTAATATCCTTCAGGGAAGGAAACCGCCATCCTTACCTGGTCTGGCCCACACATGACTCCAGAGCCACATCAATGAGGTTGGCTCTTAACTATCTCATGGGAAATTAGAGATGGATAATAAATGCTGGCTTAGCCAGTGACACCCCCATCCTGTGAATGGATCAAAATAAAAGATACATGCAGGTGTGTTGCTATGCAATGTGCAACGTATGGGAGGTTTGTCACCAAGTTGAGGAGGGGACAGGTAGGGATGTTGGTGATGATCACATGAACAGAGACAATCAGTGCCTGATCATGGGATTGTCCTCAGACAAGGGCTGTGTGCTAGAACCCCTCCTTCTTCCCTTGCTACCAACTCTCTCTCACTGCAATCCACCAACCCAAGAACCTGGACTCCCCAAACCACTTACCTTGTTTGTTCCATGATTCTGGGACTCCGGCAGATGCTGTACCTGCAGCAGCCATAGCCCCACTGTGGCGCTGTGGAGCAGATGAGCTGTTGGCCTTTCATTGGCCATCAATTCTTGCTGGGCAGGAACTTAGTCCCCTCAGAGTTTTGTTTTCAGATGCATGGGAGGGCCTGGCCAATAGCTGATGGATGTGTAGTTCTGAGGGCTTCCCCTGCAAGTCCCCCCACCAATGGCTCACCAATATTCCAACCTATGATAAAGGAATTACATTGTCGACATTACAGAGGCTGGCTTATACAGCTGCCCATTCCCACCCATTCATATAAAATCTCATTCCCCTTCCCCCACAGCATTGTTTCACATAGGTTTCCTTGAATGTAATAAATTTCATTAGGATGGACCATCATCCAACTGAGCTGCAAATGGAGTCAGCTAAATATCTTGCCATTCTGGTTATTGATCCATTTAAATGTAATTGGGGAAAAGAAAAGAACATTTCTTTTCTTTGACAGCAATGATGACATTAGCATTCTGCATTAATGCACAGAATTCAAATTATTTGCCAAACACTTTGCTGGCAATCACAATATTCCTTTAACAAGCACAGTTGGAGAAATTGTTTTTATGTCCTTTCCTGGCGGATTGGCTTCTTGTGTTGCTGACCTCAGCACATGGAAAGCATTTTCTATATCTGAAACAGACCGAAGGAGAGAGACAAAGGTAACTACAGGTCAGTTCAGAGGAACACCAACCATCCAATGTTCTATCCTGAGTGTGTAAAAATACTAGTCATCCATCAGTAATATTCCCGGTCACATTGTGCTGAGAAAAATATTTAGAGAGTTTTCTGACTTCAGGAAGATATTAATTTTACTGAAGAAACTTCTTAGTGAGGCTTCATTTTGCCTCAGGGCTGCAAGAGAGAGCAAGATTGGGTGACAATGCATCCCTTCCTATAATAATACACACTGCTTAGAGAGTAATACACCACACAAGAGGCCCTTCGGCCCCTTGAGTCAATACAGATACCACCTTCCAGCCCATGGCCTTGAATGAAGTGCTTATCCAGAAGGTTTGTAAAGGTTGTGAGGTTTTCTGCCTGTACTGCCCTCTTAGCAATCCGGATTCCACTTCTCTGTGTGAAAAACGTTTTCCTCAAATCCCCACTAAACCTCTTGCCTTTCACTGTAAAATTGTGTTCCTTTGTTATTGACCCTTCAATTAAGGGGACTGAAATAACTCCACAGAGGCCAATATCCTGTCACTAAGTCGCACTTTATTTACACAAGAAGAGTCCTTGACTCTAGTACTGCTTCTTCCCAGAGTCTTGTAGGGCTCTATAGCTGTCTCGAGTCTGCATACTGGCAGCAAATACAATGGCTTGCCAGCCAGGAACCTGAACAAAATTTTAACTGTTTGGCTGAGGTTTGGTTTTGTTTTGGGTTTTTGCTGCGGACTGCCCGAGAGTCCCTCCGAACTGCCTTCACTCAAGTGGTCTTCCCAAGCTCAGTCAGACTGGCGAGGGTGGCCACTTCCATCAGAATACTCTGCAACTCAGATGCTCCTCTTGCTGCATTTTCCAATGATAAAGCCAGTTGTAGTGCCTGTTTGAATTCCAGTTGGCCTTCAACTAGTAGGTGTATTTGCATGGTTATGTCATTAACCCCACATACCAAACAGTCTCTAAGCACCTCATTAAGCGTTAAAGGTTGGGTTGGTATGGGGCTCAGTGGTTAGCACTACTGCACCACAGTGCCAGGGACCCAGGTTCAATTCCAGCCTCGGGTGACTGTCTGGAGTTTGCACATTCTCCCTGTGTCTATGTGGGTTTCCTCTGGGTGCTCCAGTTTCCTCCCACAGTCCAAAGATGTGCAGGTCAGGTGAATTTGCCAAAGCTAAATCGCCCATGGTGTTGGGTGTATTAATCAGAGGGGAAATGGGTCTGGGTGGGTTACTCTTCAGTGGGTTGATATGGACATGTTGGGTTGAAGGGCCCGTTTCCATACTGTAGGGAATCTAATCTAAACGAAACTCACATGCCTCTGCCAGTCATCTTAACCTAACCAAAAATCCCGTTATGGATTCCCCGGTACTTGAATTGTTGAGGAAAACCGATAGCATTTCAGAATTAGAGGAGGCTTGGGTCATAATATTACTTAATTATGTCTATCGATTCTTGAAAGGTTTTAGTATCTGGTACCTCAGAAAGAGTCAGGCTCTTACTGACAGAGGAAGCTGCAGTTTCACAGGCTGTCAGGAGAATTACTTGTTGCTTTTCATCTGTCATAATGTCATTTGCCCCAGAAAAAAATAATGCATTCTTTTCATATACTGAACCCAGTCGACAGCAGGATCGAACTAGTCAAGATTCCTAAATAAATGTGTGATGTAAGAAAGTCTTACCCGAACTCAAAGACAACTGTCGTGAGTGTGTTTCTTCAGGAATGTGCTTTTCTCTCATCGCCACTGAAATAACTCCACAGAGGTTGGTATCCTGTCGCCAAGTTAGCTTTGTTAAACAGTCCTTGACTCCGGTACTGCCTCATCGGGTCCGCCATCAGAGTTCTCAAGTATCTCTGACACTCCTGTTTTTATCTGTGACCTATCGAGGTGACTTCATAGAGGTGTACAAGATGATGACATAGAGTGGATAGCCAGAGACGTTTTCCCAGGGCAGAAATGGCTATCATGAGAGGCCATCATTTTAAGGTGGTTGGAGGAAGGTAGAGGTAGTTCTTTACACAGAGAGTGGTGAGTTCATGGAACACACTGCCAGTGGTCAGTGCCAGAGTCAGATACATTAGTGACATTTAAGCGACTATTAGATAGGTACATGGATGATAGTAAAATTTAGTTAGTTTGATCTTAGAGTAGGATAAAAGGTCGGCATAACATTGAGGGCTGAAGGGCCTGTACTGCATTATACTGTTCTATGTTCTATGCTCTATGTTCTATGTTCTGTCAGCTAGGGCTTCCCGATTGGACCGGTTTAACAGCCCCAATCAGAGAACTCACATTCAATGAGGATCAGCTTCATTACAATCACTACAGGGAGCAGCTTCTATGACCTTACACTACAAATTCCAGCAATAGTTATATTTTAGAATATTTATCATTCCTTTCAAATTCTTTCATGGATTTGTCCCTGCTTATCGCTAGAACCTCCTCCAGACTTACAACCAACAAGATTCTGGCCTTGCGTTCATCCCTGGTTTTCAGCCTTACTTTCAATTGCCAAGGCCTGAATTCTGGTAATCTCTACAAACCTTGCTCTCCTTTTTAAAGATGCTCCTTCAAAACAACCTTCCTGACCAATTTTGTACGAATGCCTCCTTTTGTGGTTCATGGTCAAATTTTGTTTCGAAATGGATGAATGAAGGGGGTTTGTGCTGAAATTTACAAGGGTTTTTCATAAACCTGGAGAAACTGCTTTCACCAGTATAAGGAACAGTCGCCAGGTGAAGGAGCTTTAAGGTAATCTCAGTTGGAGAGATAAGGAAATTGTTACGATTTGGAATGCATCGTCACACAATGGGTGATGGAATGGAAACCAATTTCACTTTCAAAAGGGCATTGGGAGGAAATCTTTACAGGTTTATAAGAAAAGAGCAGGAGGTGATTGAATTGAGTGCATAGTTCTTCCAAAAGTCAAGAGCAACAAGCAGCCCAAATTACCACTTCCTATAATAAAATCAAAATACTGCAGTTGCTAGAAATCTGAAACAAATACAGAGAATGCTGGAGAAGCTCAAGGTCTGACAGTGTTGCGGAGGTAGAAACAGAGTTAGCGTTTAGAGCCCCTCTCGCTCTGAGTGCAGAGAGTTTCTCTGTTTTCTCTGTTTTTTTCTGACCTCCTCCTGTGCTACTCCAATTCTAGATTAATGCATCATTATTTCTCTCTTCTGGTATTCAAAGGATGTTCTAAAGGTCATTGCCTCTCTCCCATGTGTACATTACAAAGCCTGCGCATTTATTAACAAGTTTCACATTTCAAGCAGATTGGGTTACCCTGAAAGCAGCAGCAAAGGCAAATATACTTTAGCCGAATCATTCGTTGAGAAAAATTCCGATCTCAATATTTTCCCACAGTCGCAACCATCACCTGCAGAAAGGAATGTTAGTGTATTTAAACGTACCGTACATACCATCCAAAAATAGCCATGTCTTCAATGTGTATACATGCACCTGTTACTTATGAACAACAATTATCTGATTTCCTGCAGGCAATTTTACTTTGGGAAAAGGATTCCAAATGAAAAACTAGCGCCCCCATACTGTAACTTCATAGCGCAGTTAATCTACACCCACCAGCTGGCTGCATTGTTCTGCTTACATGTAGGAAGGCTAAATTGCCAATCTAATCCAGAACTCTATAATTATACCAGGGGAACTAAAAGCCACCTGGTCTATAACATTACCATTCTACTAGCTCATAGTTTTTGTTGCCAACCTAACCAACTTCAGGTTGCCTCGTTGTCTGCTTCTTGGCTTTTTTTTTCTCTTTTGTGTTGTTTTTTCCTTCTTTCTTCTTGGTGATGTGCTGAACGCCTGACCTCAGCATGAACTTCTTCTCTTGGCATCAGCACGGACCCGGTGTGGCGTTCTCTTGGCCTAGTGTGGTGGTCTGCCAGCGTGCATGGTAGGGTCTCTCAGTGATGTGGCGTAACAGTCCCTCAGCTCGGTGTGGTGGCCTCTTGGCCTGGCATGATGGTCCCTTGATAGTCCAGCATGGTGGTCCTTCACCAGCCAATGTGGCAGTCCCTCACCAGCTGAGAATGGCCTCAGCACGGCCTTCTGACCTTGTGATGATTCCTGAGCAGTCTCCCATCCTCGAGAGCCTCAAGGTGGACTGGAGTCAAGGTCTGGTGCTGACTACAGGCTAAGTGCTAGCTTGGACTGAGTTGGATGGACTATTATTCTGAATTTTTAATTTTGTTATTTTTCTAATTTATTTATCTATAATGCTGGACTTTTTATTTCTTTACTTCACTAAATTTTCTTTCCCAAAGAATTTTGGCTCACAGCACCAGGGACTCAGTATATTTGCCTTTGCAGCCTCAGGTAACTGTCTGTGTGGATTTTGTACATTCTCCCCCTGTCTGCGTGGGTTTCCTCCGGGTGCTCCGGTTTCCTCCCACAGTCCAAAGATGTGCAGGTCAGGTGAATTGGCCATGCTAAATTGCCCTTAGTGTTCAGGGATGTGTAGGTTAGGCGTATTAGTCAAGGCAAATGGAGGATAATAGGGAACGGGAATGGGTCTGGGTGGGATACTCTTTGGAGAGTCAGTGTGGACTTGGTGGACTGAAGGACCTGTTTCCACATTGTAGGGATTCAATGATTCAATGAATTTGTACTTAAGAATCTGTACCTTGCTACCTTTGTTCCTAAGATGGTGCCATAAGTAGTGACTTGCAAACTTTTCAATTTGACAATAAAGCCAATTCTAAATTCGCTTTTGCAAGCTACCACTCTGTGGGCTTCCTCTATTATGTTGAGTGGCATTGTGCAGAGCTGCCTAGCATCTCCTGTCCCTCCCAACCTTGTAGATATATTCTAATCAAGCTAATCAGAGATGTTATTATACACCTTTACAACAGGTGGAACTTGAAACAAGGATCCTGGCTCAGAGATGGAGACACTGACACTGTGACACATTACCCCCTTCACCTCCTGCATGGTTTGTTTACCCTTTTAAAACAGAGTACAACCTCCAATCTAGATATTTTATTCATCAACCTGTTCCACGATGTTATTGCACATCTCTGGAGCAGGTTGAATTTGATCGCAGGCCTCCTGGCCCAAAGGTAGGGACACTTCTACTGTACCACAAGAGCCTTACTCACTAGCACTTTGTTGATATTTTCCAATCAACCTGCTTCGAGATGTTATTACATACTTATGAAGCAGCTGGGACATGAACTTGGATCTCCTTGTTCAAAGTTACGGACACTACCACTGCCCCCTAAGACTCCTCAACTTGACCTTATTGACTGGGCACAAATAATGCCACATAGAGTCTAGTGAGAGTTAGGTTCTGAAGGAAATCAGTAAGCAAATGGTGTTGGGGAACTTGATGGGATTAAAGACTGATAAATCCTTAGGGCACAATAATCTACATCCCAGAAGATTTAAGGAAGTGGCTTTAAAATTGAAGATGCATTGGTGGTCATCTTTTAAAATCCCATAGGCTCTGGAACAAGTCCTATGGAAGAAGGGTAGCAAATGTAACCCACTAGTTAAAAGGAGGGGACAGAGAGCAAACAGGGGTTTATATATAGTTCTCATGACATTAGGGAAAATTGTTGAGCCCATTATAAAAGGTTTAATAGCAGAACACTTGGAAACAATGACAAGGTTAGACAGAGTCAACATGGACTTATAAAAGGAACATCATGCTTGAAAGACCTATTGGAATATTTCAAGGATGTAACCAACAGAGTTGATATGGGGGAGCCAGCCAATGTGGTTTTCTTGGGTTTTCAGAAGGCTTTCAGTCAAATCCCACAGAAGAAAAAGTAAAATGTATGGGACTGGAGGTAGTGTACTGATGTGGATAGAGAACTGATTGGCACACTGGAAAGAAGGAGAAGGAATAAACAGGTCTCTTTCTGAGTGGCAGGTGGTGACGTTTGGAGTACCAGAAGGAACAGTGCTTGGATCATGCTTTTCACAAAATGCATTCGTGATTTAGGTGATTTAGGTGTGTTTGCAGACAACACAAAACTGGGTGGGAGGGTGAGTTGTGAGGAGGATGCAGAAATACCTCACTACAATTCGGACAAGCTGAGTGAATGGGCAAATGCCTGGCTGATGAAGGATAATTTGAATAAATGTGAGGTTATCCACTTTAGTGGCAAAACCAAGAAGGCAGATTATTATCTGAATGGCAATAGTTTGGAAAAAAGTGAGGTGTAAAGAAACCTGGGTGTCCTTATACACCAGTCACTGGAAATAAGCATAGACATGCAGCAAGCAGTGAAGAAAGCAAATGGTATGTTGTCCTTCATAGTGAAGGATTCAAGTGAGCAGGAATGTCTTGCTAGATCCCATTCAAGCCCTTGAGAGTTTAGATCAGAGTGGTGCTAGAAAAGCACAACAGGTCAGGCAGCATCCAAGGAGCAGGAAAATCAACGTTTCGGGCAAAAGCCCTTCATCAGGAATAGAGGCAGGAAGCCTCCAGGGTGGAGAGATAAATCGTCCTCAAGACACTATTTGGGAGTGTGATGGAATACTCCCCATTGCCTGGATGTGTGTGATTCTAACAACACTCAAGAAGCTTGATTATTAGTGATAATGTTGTGAGATTCACTGCACAACTTTGTTCCTTGAGGTTGGGTTGTTTATGTTCTAGTAAAGACTATTTTCATTCAGTATTAATGAGGGAAGAACTGGCCATGGCAGTCTGTTTTTGGATGAATTTGAGGGATGGATTTTCATGTTTAACAAGGGCAAAAATATTCATCACCATTTGCAGATTGAGACGAATGATTAAAAATCAGTGCAAGAGAACAAGCACATCAGATTGTCATGGAATATTATCCACTGAGGCCGAGACATTGGTGACCTTCTTTAGAAATGTTCAATCATGCAAAGCTTTTAAAAGGATAACCTTATCTTTCTGAACATGTACATTAGTGGGTTTGTTGGGTTCATCTAAGTACAAGGTAACCTATGTTGTGGTTCTGTTCGCCGAGCTGGAAATTTTTGTTGCAAACGTTTCGTCCCCTGTCTAGGTGACATCCTCAGTGCTTGGGATCCTCCGGTGAAGCGCTTCTGTGGTGTTTCCTCCGGCATTTATAGTGGCCTGTCCCTGCCACTTCCGGTTGTCAGTTTCAGCTGTCTGCTGTAGTGGCCGGTATATTGGGTAACCTAAGACATAGGCATGCAGCTACACCATACAATCCCAAGCCTGCTCTGTCATTCAATTAGATCACAGTTGATCTGATCTCAGTTTTAAATCCATTTTCCCGCCTGATGCTTTTAGTCCTTGGATCCCCCATACAGTCTGAGCACTGGACTCCACAGCTCACTAGAGTAGAGAGTTCTAATGACGAACGACCTTCTGATAAAAGAAATTCCATCCTGTCTCCAACTTAAATGAGAGATGATAGGTGAACTGGACTAGGTGCCAGTGAAGCCATGGGCAGCAGAGTTTTTACCTTTAGGTTTTGGACGGTAGCATATGGAAAGTCAGCCAGTAGTGTATTGGAAAAGTCAGGTCTAGAAGGAACAAAAGCAGAAGCAGCAGAGAAATCCAGTGACCTTTCAAAGATGGAAATAGTCAGCTTCAATGGTAATGCCAATCTGTTGTCAGAAACTTATTTTGGAGTCAGTCATTACAGCAAAGGTTTGAACTGTTGTCTGCTTTAGTCCCACACGGTCTCCAGGGTGATGGGTGAAGATGGTAGCTTGGGAATGGATTTTGGATCAGAGACTGAAAGCAGTGGTTGTGATCTTTCCCATATTTAATTATCTCTACAGAAACTAAATTAGAAAAAATATGAACTTGCGTTTTCATGGGTAGCCTCGATAGGTTCCTTTATAGACCATGGATGAGACCGCTGTACGTTCCGGACCGCTGTACGTTCCGGACCGCTGTACGTTCCGGACCGCTGTACGTTCCGACCCGCTGTACGTTCCGGACCGCTGTACGTTCCGGACCGCTGTACGATTCAGGACCGCTGTACGATTCAGGACCGCTGTACGATTCAGGACCGCTGTACGATTCAGGACCGCTGTACGATTCAGGACCGCTGTACGATTCAGGACCGCTGTACGATTCAGGACCGCTGTACGATTCAGGACCGCTGTACGATTCAGGACCGCTGTACGATTCAGACCGCTGTACGATTCAGGACCGCTGTACGATTCAGGACCGCTGTACGATTCAGACCGCTGTACGATTCAGACCGCTGTACGATTCAGACCGCTGTACGATTCAGACCGCTGTACGATTCAGACCGCTGTACGATTCAGATTGCTGTACGTTCCGACATGCTGTACATTCAGACTGCTGTACGTTCCGACATGCTGTACGTTCCGACATGCTGTACGTTCCGACTACTGTACGTTCCGACATGCTGTACGTTCCGACATGCTGTACATTCAGACTACTGTACATTCAGACTACTGTACATTCAGACTACTGTACATTCAGACTACTGTACTGTCCCACATGCTGTACATTCAGACCGCTGTACATTCAGACCGCTGTACGTTCAGACCGCTGTACGTTCAGACCGCTGTACATTCAGACTGCTGTACATTCAGACTGCTGTACGTTCAGACTGCTGTACGTTCAGACTGCTGTACGTTCAGACTGCTGTACGTTCAGACTGCTGTGCATTCAGACTGCTGTACATTCAGACTGCTGTACGTTCTAACATGCTGTACATTCAGACTGCTGTACGTTCAGACTGCTGTACATTCAGACTACTGTACATTCAGACTACTGTACGTTCCGATATGCTGTACGTTCAGACTGCTGTACGTTCAGACTGCTGTACGTTCTAACATGCTGTACGTTCCGATATGCTGTACGTTCCGATATGCTGTACATTCAGACCGCTGTACATTCAGACCGCTGTACGTTCAGACCGCTGTACATTCAGACTGCTGTACATTCAGACTGCTGTACATTCAGACTGCTGTACATTCAGACTGCTGTACATTCAGACTACTGTACATTCAGACTACTGTACTGTCCCACATGCTGTACATTCAGACTGCTGTACATTCAGACTGCTGTACATTCTAACATACTGTACATTCAGACTGCTGTACGTTCAGACTGCTGTACGTTCCGATATGCTGTACATTCAGACTGCTGTACGTTCCTACTGCTGTACATTCAGACTGCTGTACATTCAGATTGCTGTACGTTCAGACTGCTGTACGTTCAGACTGCTGTACGTTCAGACTGCTGTACGTTCAGACTGCTGTACGTTCTAACATGCTGTACATTCAGACTGCTGTACGTTCAGACTGCTGTACATTCAGACTACTGTACATTCAGACTGCTGTACATTCAGACTGCTGTACGTTCCGATATGCTGTACATTCAGACTGCTGTGCATTCAGACTGCTGTGCATTCAGACTGCTGTACATTCAGACTGCTGTACATTCAGACTGCTGTACATTCAGACTGCTGTACGTTCCGATATGCTGTACATTCAGACTGCTGTGCATTCAGACTGCTGTGCATTCAGACTGCTGTACATTCAGACTGCTGTACATTCAGACTGCTGTACATTCAGACTGCTGTACATTCAGACTGCTGTACGTTCTAACATGCTGTACATTCAGACTGCTGTACGTTCAGACTGCTGTACATTCAGACTACTGTACGTTCCGATATGCTGTACGTTCAGACTGCTGTACGTTCAGACTGCTGTACGTTCAGACTGCTGTACGTTCAGACTGCTGTGCATTCAGACTGCTGTGCATTCAGACTGCTGTACATTCAGACTGCTGTACGTTCTAACATGCTGTACATTCAGACTGCTGTACGTTCAGACTACTGTACATTCAGACTACTGTACGTTCCGATATGCTGTACGTTCAGACTGCTGTACGTTCAGACTGCTGTACGTTCTAACATGCTGTACGTTCCGATATGCTGTACGTTCCGATATGCTGTACGTTCAGACTGCTGTACGTTCAGACTGCTGTACGTTCAGACTGCTGTGCGTTCAGACTGCTGTGCGTTCAGACTGCTGTGCGTTCAGACTGCTGTGCGTTCAGACTGCTGTGCATTCAGACTGCTGTGCATTCAGACTGCTGTGCATTCAGACTGCTGTGCATTCAGACTGCTGTGCATTCAGACTGCTGTGCATTCAGACTGCTGTGCATTCAGACTGCTGTACGTTCTAACATGCTGTACATTCAGACTGCTGTACGTTCCGATATGCTGTGCGTTCAGACTGCTGTGCGTTCAGACTGCTGTGCGTTCAGACTGCTGTGCGTTCAGACTGCTGTGCGTTCAGACTGCTGTGCGTTCAGACTGCTGTGCGTTCAGACTGCTGTGCGTTCAGACTGCTGTGCATTCAGACTGCTGTGCATTCAGACTGCTGTGCATTCAGACTGCTGTGCATTCAGACTGCTGTGCATTCAGACTGCTGTGCATTCAGACTGCTGTGCATTCAGACTGCTGTACGTTCTAACATGCTGTACATTCAGACTGCTGTACGTTCCGATATGCTGTGCGTTCAGACTGCTGTGCGTTCAGACTGCTGTGCGTTCAGACTGCTGTGCGTTCAGACTGCTGTGCGTTCAGACTGCTGTGCGTTCAGACTGCTGTGCGTTCAGACTGCTGTACGTTCCGATATGCTGTACGTTCAGACTGCTGTGCGTTCAGACTGCTGTGCGTTCAGACTGCTGTGCGTTCAGACTGCTGTGCGTTCAGACTGCTGTACGTTCTAACATGCTGTACGTTCCGATATGCTGTACGTTCCGATATGCTGTACGTTCAGACTGCTGTACGTTCAGACTGCTGTGCGTTCAGACTGCTGTGCGTTCAGACTGCTGTGCGTTCAGACTGCTGTGCGTTCAGACTGCTGTGCATTCAGACTGCTGTGCATTCAGACTGCTGTGCATTCAGACTGCTGTGCATTCAGACTGCTGTGCATTCAGACTGCTGTGCATTCAGACTGCTGTGCATTCAGACTGCTGTACGTTCTAACATGCTGTACATTCAGACTGCTGTACGTTCCGATATGCTGTGCGTTCAGACTGCTGTGCGTTCAGACTGCTGTGCGTTCAGACTGCTGTGCGTTCAGACTGCTGTGCGTTCAGACTGCTGTGCGTTCAGACTGCTGTGCGTTCAGACTGCTGTACGTTCCGATATGCTGTACGTTCAGACTGCTGTGCGTTCAGACTGCTGTGCGTTCAGACTGCTGTGCGTTCAGACTGCTGTGCGTTCAGACTGCTGTGCGTTCAGACTGCTGTACGTTCTAACATGCTGTACATTCAGACTGCTGTACGTTCCGATATGCTGTACGTTCAGACTGCTGTGCGTTCAGACTGCTGTGCGTTCAGACTGCTGTGCGTTCAGACTGCTGTACGTTCCGATATGCTGTGCGTTCAGACTGCTGTGCGTTCAGACTGCTGTGCGTTCAGACTGCTGTGCGTTCAGACTGCTGTGCGTTCAGACTGCTGTGCGTTCAGACTGCTGTGCGTTCAGACTGCTGTGCGTTCAGACTGCTGTGCGTTCAGACTGCTGTGCGTTCAGACTGCTGTGCGTTCAGACTGCTGTGCGTTCAGACTGCTGTGCGTTCAGACTGCTGTACGTTCAGACTGCTGTACGTTCAGACTGCTGTACGTTCAGACTGCTGTACGTTCAGACTGCTGTACGTTCCAACATACTGTATGTTCAGAGACAAACTTGATTGGCCTTTGGTAAATCAATGCTGACCATTGAACTTTTCAAAATGCACCTCAGCCAAGATATTTATTTCATTTCCTATCACTGTGAGGACTGCCGCTGTTTATTGTACTTTTCATTTGTTTTTTTCCACAGGACAATAACATTTGGTTACATCTTCTTTCAATCCAGTGTGATGAATTTGGGAAAGTTATAGCTGTTTTCTATTCCTAACATAAATCATATAGTTCCAGATCAAGTCATCTGGATCATGCGATTCATTAGCATTTATTAAGTTTATTAATGATAAATGTATTAAGATTTATTACTTTTTTATTCATTTGCTTGACATAAGAATTGTTGGCTCACCCAGCATTTAATATTCATTCTTAATTGCCCTTGAAGAATAAAACAACATAAGAAAATAAGAAAATGAAATATGGTCATTT
The DNA here is from genome assembly GCF_037043375.1 of Chiloscyllium plagiosum. Classification (NCBI taxonomy): domain Eukaryota; kingdom Metazoa; phylum Chordata; class Chondrichthyes; order Orectolobiformes; family Hemiscylliidae; genus Chiloscyllium; species Chiloscyllium plagiosum. The sequence continues at coordinate 15,651,555 of NW_028270174.1, forward strand.
GGACCATTAGGTACATTCCTTCTATTAGTAAATTCACCTCAAAGTTTATGCGTTCCTGTCTCATTCTCTTTGCCCACCCACGATCTTTACATTCTGCTGTAACTACTGCTTGTTGTATATAAATTGAATGGATGTCTTTGCTACCTCAATCAGTTTTCTCAACAGTTCCTTTTCAAACCCTGGCCTGGAATTGGCTACGTTTTGTTTCATGCCCTGTCAGAGATACTCCCAGAGAGGTGAGAAGAAGAGAAACCGTCAGTTCCGTCATTTTTCCCTGCTTTTGCTAGCTTTTTTTGTTACCTTGTCGAACTCTGTGCGCACTCTGCAAGCTGCTTTAGGGGAGCTACCTTATTTCATTATTTTAAAGCTGAGCAGCTTGTCTCCCTTCAGTCCTGTTTTATTTGTGTAAAATTAAATGAAGTTATCACTGAATATATGCCTTTGTATGAGGCCAGCCTGAGAATGTAGGGCTGAAAGAAGTAAGTATCCAAAATAAAAACCTAACATTTCTGACAGAAACCACCTTGTTACAAATAATTACAGAGTTTTAACCAGATTAATGTAGAGGTGGAATGCTGGAAAATGGAAAATTATGGTCAACTAATAATTCAGGGATCACAGACTTGTTCGGCATTTGAAAGAGTGATTTTGGTTGTCACGATAAATTAAATTGAGAATTCATTCATTCAATTGATAAATACCTCATCTATTATGTTTCATTTAAACAAATACCGACAGAATTAAATTACTTCATGTAACAGCTTAAAAAAGTAATCCCTAAAGTGTTAGTTAATTGTTGCTTACCACTGTCCACACCTGCATTGATCTGTTAAATATCTCTGTTATTATAGAGTACAAGATGCCTATTGTTATACAGGGCAAGATGTTTTTTTTGTTAGACGTGTTCGTGTTGACGGTTGAATATGTCTTACAGTACGACTCTCTCAGGCTGATCTCAGACAAAGACATGTAACTTATGGAGGTTGCTGAACCTCAGGTGGGATCTCGCAGGGTCTGAGTGATGTGGGCTATAGTGAGGTTTGTGGGAGATTCAGGTAAAATGTCTGACATGATCTACCACAACATCAGGAGCAATTCACTGCATGTTTCTGCATTTGTTGAGCAGTGAGGCGTGTTTCTCTCTAGACAGTAAGTAGCGAGCTGCCAGTGAAGGGGGATTAGAGTTTGTTAAATACCTTTATAGCACCTGCAACTCACCACGAGTACTCAGCTTCCTATTGGAATAAGCGTCCTGAATGTCAAGAATGTCTAGATGTTGAGAATTCTCAACATGGAAGACAGAACAGGTACCTGGTGATTTCAGCTGGGCCTCTATATTACTCACCACAAAACTGTACCCCAGGACACAGCTCATGGTCACAAAACACACACAGCTCTCATCCATGGACACTGGCATCTGATGTTTATCAGTTCCTCATGAACTTCATGGCATCTCTCCGATGGGTTGGCATCGAGGGCCAGACTTGCATTGCAGGGAACATCAGTGACGCGCATTGAATGGCTGCTGAACGGACATTTTATACCAGCTCACTGATTGGACCTGGCTGCATCATAGGGCTGCATAGAACATAGATAGAACATAGAAGAATACAGCGCAGTACAGGCCCTTGGGCCCTCGATGTTGCGCCGATCCAAGCCCACCTAAACTACACTAACCCACTATCCTCCATATACCTATCCAATGCCCTCTTAAATGCCCATAAAGAGGGAGAGTCCACCACTGTTACTGGCAGGGCATTCCATGAACTAACGACTCGCTGAGTGAAGAACCTACCCCTAACATCAGTCCTATATCTACCCCCCCTTAATTTAAAGCTATGCCCCCTTGTAATACCCGACTCAATACGCGGGAAAAGGTTCATGCTGTCGACCCTATCTAACCCCCTAATCATCTTGTACACCTCAATCAAGTCACCCCTAAACCTTCTTTTCTCTAGTGAAAACAGCCCCAAGTGCTTCAGTCTTTCCTCATACGATTTTCCTTTCATACCAGGCAACATCCTGGTAAACCTCCTCTGCACCCGTTCCAATGCCTCCACATCCTTCCTATAGTATGGCGACCAAAACTGCACACAATATTCCAGATGCGGCCGTACCAGAGTCTTATACAACTGCATCATGACCTCAGGACTCCGGAACTCAATTCCTCTACCAATAAAAGCCAGTACGCCATATGCCTTCCTCACCGCACTATTTACCTGGGTGGCAACTTTCAGAGATCTGTGTACATGGACACCAAGATCCCTCTGCTCATCCACACTACCAAGTATCCGACCATTAGCCCAGTACCCCATCTTTTTGTTATTCTTCCCAAAGTGAATCACCTCGCACTTAGCTACATTGAATTCCATCTGCCACCTTTCTGCCCAGCTCTGCAGCTTCTCTATATCCTGCTGTAACCTGCCACATGCTTCCTCACTGTCAACAACTCCTCCGACTTTCGTGTCATCCGCAAACTTGCTCACCCAACCTTCTAACCCCTCTTCCAGGTCATTTATAAAAATGACAAACAGCAATGGTCCCAAAACAGATCCTTGCGGAACACCGCTAGTGACGGCACTCCATGTAGAAACTTTGCCATCAACTACTACCCTCTGTCTTCTTCCATCCAGCCAATTCCTAATCCAAACCTCCAATTCACCCTCAATGCCATATCTCCGTATTTTCTGCAGTAGCCTACCATGGGGAACCTTATCGAACGCCTTACTAAAATCCATATATACCACATCTACCGCTTTCCCCTCATCAACCTCCTTCGTCACCTTTTCAAAGAATTCAATAAGGTTTGTGAGGCACGACTTGCCCTTCACAAAACCATGCTGACTATCCTTGATCACATTATTCCTATCTAGATGTGCATAAATCCTATCCCTTACAATTCTCTCTAAGACTTTGCCCACAACAGAAGTGAGACTCACCGGCCTATAGTTACTAGGGCTATCCCTACTCCCCTTTTTGAACAAGGGAACCACATTTGCTATCCTCCAGTCTTCTGGGACTACTCCTGTAGACAAAGAGGACATAAAAATCAAGGCCAATGGCTCTGCAATCTCCTCCCTTGCTTCCCAGAGAATCCTAGGATAAATGCCATCAGGCCCAGGGGACTTATCTATTTTCACCTTTTCCAGGATTTCCAACACCTCTTCTCTACATACCTCAAAGCCATCCATTCTACTTATTTGTGCCTCAGTATTCTCATCGACAACAATGCCCTGTTCCTGAGTGAATACTGAAGAAAAGTATTCATTCAGTGTCTCCCCAATCTCTTCCGCCTCCACACGCAACTTCCCCCTACTATCCTTGACTGGACCTATTCCTACCCTAGTCATTCTTTTATTCCTAACATACCTATAGAAAGCCTTAGGGTTTTCCCTAATCCTATCTACTAAGGACCTTTCGTGTCCCCTCCTTGCTGCTTTTAGCTCTCTCTTCAGGTCCTTCCTGGCTACCCTATAACTCTCAATCGCCCCAATTGAACCTTCACGTCTCATCTTGAGATAGGCCGCCCTCTTCCATTTAACAAGGGATTCCAATTCCTTATTAAACCACGGCTCCCTCGCACGACCCTTTCCTACCTGCCTGACAGGTACATAATTATCAAGGACACTCAATAGTTGCCCCTTGAACAAGTTCCACATATCATTTACACTCTTGCCTTGGAGTCTACTTTTCCAAGCCACACATCCTAAGTCATGCCTCACCGCATCATAATTTCCCTTACCCCAGCTATAATTCTTGCCCTGTAGTACACACTTATCCCTCTCCATCACGAGTGTAAAAATCACCGAATTATGGTCACTATCCCCAAAGTGCTCACCTACCTCTAATTCTAACACCTGGCCTGGTTCGTTACCCAGAACCAAATCCAGTATGGCCTCACCTCTTGTTGGCCTGTCTACATATTGTGTCAGGAAACTCTCCTGCACACATTGAACAAACACTGACCCATCTAACGAACTTGAGCTATAGCTTTCCCAATCAATATCAGGAAAGTTAAAGTCCCCCATAACAACCACCCTATTACTGTCACTCATCTCCTGAATCACCTTCCCAATCCTTTCTTCAATGATTCTAGGACTATTAGGAGGCCTGTAAAAGACTCCCAACAGGGTGACCTCACCTTTCCTATTCCTAACCTCAGCCCAAACTACCTCAGATGGCAAGTCCTCATCCATCGTCCTTTCCACCGCTGTAATACTGTCTTTGACAAGCAATGCCACACCTCCCCCTCTTTTACCCCCACCTCTAAACCTACTAAAACATTTAAATCCCGGAACCTGCAACAGCCAATCCTGTCCCTGTTCTAGCCATGTCTCCGTAATAGCCACAACATCGAAGTCCCAGGTACCAACCCACGCTGCAAGTTCACCTACCTTATTTCGTATACTTCTTGCATTGAAGTATACACACTTCAAACAACTTCCCTGTTTACAGGCACCCTCCTTGGAAATTGATGCCATGTTCCTCACCTCCCTACACTCCAGGCCCTGCACCCTGAAGCTACAATCTGGGTTCCCATGCCCCTGCCGAGTTAGTTTAAACCCCCCCCAAGAGCACTAGCAAACCTCCCCCCAAGGATACTGGTTCCCCTCAGGTTCAGGTGTAGACCATCCTGTTTATAGAGGTCCCACCGTCCCCAGAAAGAACCCCAGTTATCCAAAAACTGGAACCCCTCCCTCCTGCACCATCCCTGAAGCCACGCATTTAATTGTTCTCTCTCCCTATTCCTCGAATCTCTATCACGTGGCACGGGTAACAAACCAGAGACAATAACTCTGTTTGTTCTAACTCCAAGCTTCCAACCTAGCTCCCTGAAAGCCTGTCTAACATCCTCAGCACTCCTCCTACCTATGTCGTTGGTGCCAATGTGGACCACGACTTCGGGTTGCTCCCCCTCCCCCTCCAGGACCCGGAAAACACGATCAGAGACATCACGTACCCTTGCACCTGGGAGGCAACATACCAAACGTGAGTCTCTCTCGTTCCCACAAAACCGCCTATCTGTGCCACGAACTATCGAGTCCCCAATTACTACTGCTCTGCTCTTCTTCACCCTTCCCTTCTGAGTAACGGGGACAGGCTCCGTGCCAGAGACCTGAGCCCCGTTACTTACCCCTGGTAAGTCATCCCCCCCACAAGTATCCAAAACGGTATACTTGTTCTTGAGGGGAATGGCCGCAGGAGGTCCCTGCACTGGCTGCTTCCTCCCAGTCCCCCTCACTGTAACCCATCTATCTGCCATCTTTGGAGTTACTACTTCCCTATAACTCTGATCTATGACCCCCTCTGCCTCCCGAATGATCCGAAGTTCATCCAACTCCAGCTCCAGTTCCCTAACACGGTCTTGGAGGAGCTGGAGATGGGTGCACTTCCTGCAAGTGTAATCAGCAGGGACGTCGATGGCATCCCTCACCTCATACATGTTGCAGGAGGAACATTGCACTGCCTTCACTGCCATCCCTCTAAAGCTAACTGTTTAAACAAAAACTGTGTCTAAATAATACAAGCAAAATTCAGCACTTACCTGCTTGCCACAACAGATGTTATTAATAGGTTAGAGGAGGAGGGCGGGTGGGAGGCACTACCCGTGTAGTGCCTCGGGTTCCTCTCCGGGTCTCGGCTGCCCCTCTGCTTGCCGTCACTTCCTCTGCTGCTCCCGCTCTTTCTGTGAAGGAGAGAGAAAACAAAACACCGATGCCCGCTACAGGTAAGTAATTTTGAAAAAAACTCTTACCTTAGCTGTAGTCTCCCGGGTTCACCTCAACTCGGCCGCTGCTCCCACTCAAATGACCGTTGGTGGTGAAACAGTGAGTATTTATACTCAGTTCTCCTTCCCGGCTGCCCCTCTGCTTGCCGTCACTTCCTCTGCTGCTCCCGCTCTTTCTGTGAAGGAGAGAGAAAACAAAACATGTTTGCTGTCAGCATACTTGCTCACTTAGCACCCATCTGTATACTTCAGCCTCATTGCTGTGCCATGCTGACGTTTAATCAGCCAGGCCCAAAAGCTATCAGTAATACTGTAGTAATGTGCTGTTTTGTGCACACCCATAGTCAGGCTGCTTGGCAGAAGGGATTTGACTGGAAATGGTGGAGGGAGGGATGCAGGGAAGAGTTGATGGGAGTAACATCTTGCTGCTTAACACAACAACACATCAATCTAATACTCACAGCCTGTGCCAGCTGCCTGTGTGGTGAACACCCATTCAACCAAATGACCATGATAGTAAAAAGGTGGGATCCAGACCTCAGTCTATCAAGGGAAGGGGCTGCTGTCTGTCTAGGGGTCTCAGGGCAGTCAGTCATGTATACAGTCTACACTCAGTCCAGAGTCAGAAGGTATATCCAACAGATAATAGTCAGTCCTGTCAGGCCATCAGCAGCAGGAACAGGAATCACTGATCTTCAGTCAGAGAGTAGCAAGCTGCCAATGAAGGGGGATTATAGCTTGTTAAATACCTTTATATCACCTGCAACTCACCACATTAGTATTCAACTTCCTATCTGAATAACCCATCAGCAGCAGAAAGGGGAAATCATTGATCTTCAGTCAGAGAGTTGCAAAGACACTTTTAATCCATTCATGGGATGAGGGCATTGCTGGCTCAGGCAGCATTTATTGCCCATCCCTAAACGCTCAGAGGGCAGTCAAGAGCCAATCACATTGCTGTGGGTGTGGAGTCACATGTAGGCCAGACCAGGTAAGGATGGCGGTTTCCTTCCTTAAAGGACAGTAGTGAACCAGATGGGCTTTTCTGATGATTGACAATAGCTTCATGGTCATCATTTGACTCTTAATTCAGATTTGTTTTTTTCTTTTTTATTGAATTCAAATTCCACCATCTGCCATGGCGGGATTAGAACCCAGGTCCCCAGAACATTACCTGGCTTTCTGGATTAACAGTCCAATGATAATATCACGAGACCATTGCCTCTCCTGTGGTCAGCGGTCTGGTCAGTCATGTCTAGAGTCACAGTCTGTTGGAGATCTGAAGTAAATACAGTCCTGTGGGGGTCCTTCATTGATCATTCAGGAAGCTGCAGGGGAAGCCCATAGGGGCAGTGGGACAATCACTTCAAAAAGGGGTCAGGACAGGGGAACGCGGAGGCCTTTGTAGAGATGGGAACAAGGATGGTGATGGGGGAGCAAGCAGATGATTACGCCAGTAGCGGTGGGGGGGGGGGGGAGGTGTTGGTTAGGCCTAACAGCATATCATAGAATTCCTACAGTGTGGAAACAGGCCATTTGGCCCAATCAGTCCACACCAACCCACTGAAGAGTAACCCAACTAGACCTATTACTCCCTACCCTGTTACTCTACATTTATCCCTGACTAATGCACCTTACCTACACATCTCTGATCACTATGGGCAATTTAGCATGGCCAATCCACCTGACCTGCACATCTTTGGACTGTGGGAGGAAACCGGAGCACCCAAAGAAAATCCACGCAGACACGGGGAGAATGTGCAAACTCCACACAGACAGTCACCTGAGACTGAAATCGAACCCAAGTCCCTGGTGCTGTGAGGCAGCAGTGCTAACCACTAAGTAACTGTGCCACTCCCATGGTCCCCCACTTTAGAGCATGGTAGGCTACATGATGGGAGTTTATCGCCAGTTCCCACCATCGTGGCCTCCACAGAGTGAACGTAGAGGAGCAGGGTAGGCACCTGTAAGGTGCAATGTTGATGTTTGGGGCAGGGAGGTTAGTCAAAGGCAAAATTCGATGTGGTGCATCTCCAGATTAGAAGGGAAATTGGTAGAAATTGACTGTCGAGGTAGTAGGGGACATGGAAAAGCAATATTGATGCAGACTCTGTATAGAACAGTGTGGGATGCTGAAGTGCCTCCTGACTGCCTCAGGAGTAGGTACCCATCCTCTCACAGCAACTGTGAAACCCTCTGTGGCTGGCTCCTTCCAGGGAGAACACATAGACACACAAACACACACACACACGCACACACATACACATACACACGCACACGCACACACAGACACATACACACAGACACACACACGCACATACACACAGACACATACACACAGACACACACACGCACATACACACAGACACATACGCACAAACAGACACATGCACGCACACACACACAAACACACACGCACACAGACACACACACACACAGACACAGACACACACAGAGACACAAACACACACACAGACACATAGACAGACACACATACAGAAACACACAGACACATACACACAGAAACACACAGACACACGCACGCACTCACAGACACAAACAGACACACAGACACACACAGGCACACGCACACATACATGCACACAGACACACACACAAGCACACATACATACAGACACACATAGATTCAGACACACACACACAGATGTACACACACTCAGATACACACAGACAGACACACACACCCACACACAGACAGACACACCCACCCACACAGACACACACATACAGACACACACACAGACATACACACACACACAGACATACACACACACACACACACACCACTGAGAAGGCTGTATCACAATATTGCAGAGTTCACTAACCAAGGGGTTCCACACATGATTCATATCCAGGTGATCTGTGATCACTGTTCCACTTCCTGGAGATGTGACGAAAAGTGTGGCACTGGAAAAGCAGTTCCTGATGAAGGGTTTCTGCCTGAAATGTTAACTGCTCCTCAGATACTGCCTGACCTGTTGTGCTTTTTCAGTGTCACTTTTTCGACCCTGACTCTTCAGTATCTGCAGTCCTCACTTTTTCCTAGGTCCTGGAGGTATGTGCCCGCTGCCCTGGCCGCTGCCAAGATACCTACATCCTGATTACTGTCAAGTATCTGGTGCATTTGAGGGTATAGGGACATTACAAGACTGGTTACTGGTGGACAAGAGCTACCCATTGCCAGCATGGCTCGTGATCCCATTGTGTAGGCCCCGATTGAAGAGGAGTGCAGATACAAAGGTGTCCATATCTCAACCAAGGTCAGGGTGGAGAAAATGATGGGACAGATGAAGATGTAGTTTCACTGCCTTAACCAGTCTGGAGATCCCTTCCAGTATTATCCAGACAGAGCTCATCATCCTGGTTTGCAGTGGTTTTGAAATTCAAGCAGGAAACGAGACAATGTGCCAGGTGCCTCACAGTGCCAGGGAACTGGATTCGATTCCAGCCTTGAGCGACTGTCTGTGTGCCGTTTGCACAATCTCCTGTGTCTGCATGGGTTTCCTCCAGGTATTCCAGTTTCCTCCCACAGTCCAAAGATGTGCAGATTAGGTGAATTGGCTATGCTAAATTGCCCCATAGTGTTCAGAGATGTGTAGGTTTAGGTGCATTAGTCAGGGGTAAACGTAGAGTAAAAGGAGTAGGGGAATGAGTCTGGGTGGGTTACTCTTTGGAGGTCAGTGTGGACTTGTTGGGCCGAAGGGCCTGTTTCCACACTGTAGGGATTCTATGATTCTATGCGATAGATGCTGGGAGGAGGAGAATGAGGAGATTGGGAAGACATGTCAGAGCTCAGTTGCATCAGTTGCTTCAAGCCACTAATTGACACCCATTCTCATCGAAAAAACCTGGACGCAACAGGCAGTCATGGAATGTAAAATAATCATTAGTCATGAATGTTTGTTTGGATTGTGGGGACAACTGCAGCCTCTGTTTGTTTCATTGTTTCCCCTTTGGCTACCCGTAAATAACAGCTCATGTTAAAAATTGTCCAATTGCTTGTCCTACTGGTCTCTAGTGGGCATTGAGGACAGTAGGGTGGCTTAGAGAGGATTTCTAAATGGGATTTAGCTGCAGACAGGTACAGTATGTGGTGGTGGTTAAACAGTAACGAGCGTGAGAGGACAGGTTGCACAAGCAAGGGGTTGCCAGCTATTTGCAGTGAGCCACTCAGCTTTCTGGCTACTGTGACATGATGTAAGGGGGAAAGCCACATTGCCAATGCTTGTCCAGGAGCACAGCGGCCTCTCAGGACTGGTGTGGGTGCAAGGGATGCTGGTCTTTCGTCAGATATCCAGTGACTGGCGCCTTGTTCTGGGAAAGCTGCATGGTAAGCTATTGATAGAATTGGGCATGGTGGAAGCCATTGGACCAGGTTAGCTAGTTCAGGAGGCAAGTTTGATAAGATACTTGTGATGACAATCCTTCCAAAAACTTGGAAGCAAATTACACTTGGGTAAAAAATAGTAAGTTTCAACCCCCTGTCTTGGCTTGACTTGGTTCTAATTTTCTACCACCCAAACCATTGCTGTGAATATCAAGTTCATATCACCTTAAACCTCCCCTCCACCCCCAGGAGAATATTCACCGGTGAGCACAGATTAGAGCACTCACTCTGCAATAAGTAGCTGCCTTTCAAGTGATTTGGTGAACAGTAATACCCAACATAAATGGCATGAGTATGTCACATCATCAATTGCTATCACCATTAGATGGCCATAGGGCAGCTCCACCTGTCACAGCAGCAAGTATCATCTCCATGCGTTAGCTTTGATTCAGAGGCAGCACTCTCCCCTCTGAGCCCAAACATCCAGTTCATCGTGGATCTAGAAGAATTCCTACATACAGTGTCAGAGAAGGTACTCATCCCAAGGTCCAGTCTTGTTGCTGAAGTGGATATATTGGATCCCATAGCAGATTTCAAAGAATAATCGGGGTGCTCTTGCAGTGTTCTGGTCAATAATTATCCCTGTACCAACATTATTATCATAGTTTACCTGTTCATATTTAGTGTGAGAACTTTCAGGGAGCATATTGGTGGCTGCATTTGCTTAGAACAAGGACTACATCTCAAAAAGTACTTAAATAGCTATAAAGGAATTTAGTTAGAGACAAAAAAATTTTGCATATGCTTGCTTGTCTATAAAGGCACTTAGAACAGCTTATAATGTGCCAGGGCGGCATGGTGGCTCAGTGGTTAACACTGCTGCCTCACAGCACCAAGGACCTGGGTTTGATTCCAGCCTCGGGTAACTGTCTGTGTGGAGTCTGCATGGGTATCCTCTGGGTGTTCTGGTTTCCTCCCACATTTCAAAGATGTGCAGGTTAGGTGGATTGGCCATGCTAAATTTCCCATTGTGTTCAGGGATGTATGGGCTAGGTGAATTAGCTATGGGAAATGCAGAGTTACAGGGATAGGGGAGTTGGGTCTGGGCAGTATGCTCTTTAGAGGGTCTGGTGTGGACTCGATGGGCCAAATGGCCTGTTCCACACCATAGGGATTCTATGAAATTTTTCTTCCTTTTTCTGCAAGTCAATATAAATGAGCATTGAACTGTGGACCAGTGACCTAGTATTGGTGAACTTCACAGAGATGGTGGCATATAGAATCACATCAAACCTCATGGAAATCCTGCAATAACAGTTAATCCACTAGATGGAGCACCAACTAGCTTGATGCAGATTTTACAGTCCACATTTGGTTCAAAATTGTTGGCAAAATGAAGTTGTCATTGGCTTATACAGTTCTGACAGCTTATTTTGCAGGATATCATTGTAGTATGGCCACTTCCTGACAACCACCTTGCATCCCAGATTGTCTCATTTAGATTCTTTTGTCCCAGTGCTGGAAGGAACAAAGGAAATTAAACTCTTTGACCACACAGGACACTCTCAAACATCAAGTCTTATCGTACATGCAGCTAGGAGTCAAATACTATCCTTTGATCAGTGGCCATAGTCCAACTCTCTTATTAGAGAGAGGGAGGGAATGACATGTGGTGGTTTAACCTGAGGGTCATCACACCTCAGGGAAGGGGAGAGGATGTGAAGGAGAGTCTTTCATGGTAACCTCAGCTGATGCAGGAATTGAACCCACACTGTTAATGTCACTCTGCATTGCAAACCAACCATGTAGCTCCTGTACTGTTCATATGTCCAATGGGAAAGAGATGACAAATTCAAGGAAAAGTCAAAAGCAGGCTGATAAGGAGAGGTAAAAATGATAGCAAAAAGGATAAAAAGAATGTCATGAGAAGTGCAAGAAGGGAACATATGATGTTAAGGGCCCAACAGTTTTTATAAATATATTTGGAGAAAGAAAGAGAAATGAAGGACAAGGTTGGATCACTTAAGGCATACAGAGATGACAATGACAAATAAGGAAGCATTAAACCACATTTTCCTTCACACTGAATTGTACTGTCATACGGTGGTTATGGAGAGGAAACATTATAGAATTCTGATGTTCCATGCAGATGTCATTCAGCCCATCACGTCTGCACAGACCCTCAGAAGACCACCCACCCACCCTATCCCTGAATTTAGCGTGGCCAATCCACCTAACCTGCATTCCTTTGGTCTATGGGAGGTAACAGAGCACCCGGAGGAAACCTATTCAGACCACAGAGAGAATGCGCAAACTCCACACTGACAATCGCCCGAGGTTGGACAAACGCAGGTCCCTGGTACTGAGGCAGCAGTGCTAACCATTCATAGTTGTCCTTAAAATCACACCTTATCAATATTATCAGTATTTGTTTATATGTGTCTACTAAGAATGCAACCTGATGTAATTCCAATGCAATAGATTTGTCGACATGAATGTTTAATCGCATTTTATCAGTAAATGCATTTTCCTGTGGCCAATGGTGTAATGTATTGAGAATGAACAGTGTATAACATTGACATGGCAGTGACGTCAGTAGACAGATGTAGGAAACTGTGAAGAAAGGATGGAATAGTTTGCATAAGTGAGAGATTTAGTTGGAGAACAGTGTTATATACACTAGTGCCAATAAAGCACCTGCGGAAACCTAATGGAGTCTGACTGTAGACACTGTAAGTAAATGAATAACCATCACAACAATGTGCCGAATGGAAACTGCACCATAAAATGTTCTGGAACATTCATTTGTAGTCCCAGAACCAAAAGGCAGAATCTGGACTACTTGGGCAATGGTGTAATTTGTGGCAGAATTACCTGAGAAGTCCATTGAGACCCATCTTGATGTTGGGAGCAACTTGTTGCATCTTTTATGCATTTGCTGAGTGAATGGGTGACTTTCTTGCAGAGAATGCCAATGAAGGATGAAATTAGAGCTTGCTGAATTGCATTAACAATGCAATTCACCTCACTAATATTCTGCTTCCTATCTTACCAAATACACCGAATCACCTAGACATCGAGCATGGGAGCCAGAGGGGGCACCTGGTGCCTACAGATTGCTGTTTGTTCCAAAGGACCTCCACATTGGACACCGGGCAGCTCAGGGCACACTCCATAGGCACTGGCCACAGTACCCACGCTGGCATCAAACTTGGTTATAATTGATGAGGAGGCATCAGACGCCGTGAAGGCTTCCATCAGTTTGTAAACATAATTTTTATTAAGTACCAGGGAAAGCAGAGAAAATCCAACTGGTAAACTGTATTTGTAGTTAGGGATTAACCAGGCGACTCTCATTTCTGCAGCACCACAATATTTATATTTAGTGCAATTTGGCTTCACACAACTCAATTCCATTGAACGAGGATCATGTAGGAGTCCTGCCTATGTTGCTTTGGCAGATGTTGTTGGGTTGTAGGATACTGAAGATGCTGTCCATTTTGAAGAATGTCCTCATTTCTTTTTAATGAAAACAGGAATTCCTGACAGCATTTGTGAACAGAAAGCAGGGTTAACATTTTGATTCCAGCCTTCAGAACAGACCTTCAGCATCCGCATTGTTTTTTTACTTTTCGTCTTCACATTTTTACTGGGTACAATGCTATGGCTGTTACGGATGCCCATCATTCATCACATTGCCTCAGTGCATCCTATTGGATGCAGCAAAGAATTCAGGGGTTAAGGAGCACTTTCTGCCTATACAGTAATGCAACAAATCCCCAGGCATGGCCAGCATGGAGGACTGATGTGGAGGAGATCACCTTCAACCCTCATTGGTCCCAGTGGATGAAGATGTTGCACTGCAGATCCACTGGCCATCATGACATTCTGACTATCACCTTTAAACAGAGCATAGCAACACTTCCCCACTCCCATTCCTTGGAAGAAAAGGGATTGTGGCTCTCCTGCATTTTCAACATCATGGATGGCACAGTGGTTAGCACTGCTGCCCCACAGTGTCAGGGACCTGGGTCCGATTCCCGCCTTGGGTAGCTGTCCGTGCGGAGTTTGCACATTCTCCCCGTGTCTGTGTGGGTTTCCTCCGGGTGCTCTGGTTTCCTCCCACAATCCAAAACTGTGCAGGTCAGGTGAACTGGCCATGTTAAATTGTCCATAGTTTTAGGTGCATTAGTCAGGGGTAAATATAGGGTAGGGAAATGGGTCTGAGTGGGTTACTCTTCAAAGGGTCAGTGTGGATTCATTGGGCCGAAGGGTTTGTTTCCATATTGTAGGGAATTTAATCATACACGAGCTGGAAAAGCTCAGCAGCATCCAAGGAGCAGGTCAGGCAGCATCCAAGGAGCAGGAGAATCGACGTTTCAGGCATATGCCCTTCTTCAGGAATCATACAGACTCTGTAAACTACCAGTGTTATACCACCTCAGAATACTCTCTTCCAACCTCTTCAGTCAGGCAGAAGATACAGAAGCTTGAACACATGCACCAATAGGTTCAAGAACAGCTTCTTCCCTGCTGTTATTAGACCTTTGAATGGACCTTTTTAACTTCAAATTGAATGTTGACCTTGCTTTTGTGCACCTCCTGTACAGCTGTAACCGTGAATGCCTCATTCTGTAAGCACCCTATGATCTGTGTGTTCTTGTATGTTCTGATCTGCCTGGATTGCTTGCAAAACAAAACTTTGCAATGTGCTCAGGTACATGTGACAACGATAGATCAAATCAAAAAAGAAGTTCCACGTGAGGAGGGTGCTCCACATTTGCCTGAATTTGATGCCGGTCCTGGGTATCTCTCATTGTGTAGAAGATTTTAGTGCAGCGGCTACAGAACTGACCTCTGCTTCTGTCCCTGAGGATGATCCCACTGAACCTGTGTGAACATTAAGGGGGGGCAAAACAACTTTTCAGTAACAGGTTTAGTTAGATTCGATTCGATTCCCTACAGTATGGAAACAGGCCCTTCGACCCAACAAGTCCACACCGGTCTGCCGAAGAGTAGCCCACCCAGATCCATTCCCCATACTTATCCCTGACTAATGCACCTAACACTATGGGCAATTTACCGTGGCCAATTCACCTGACCTGCACATCTTTGGATTGTGGGAGGAAACCGGAGCACCCAGAGGAAACCCCACACAGACACGGGAAGAATGTGCAAACTCCACACTGACAGTCATCCGAGGTGGGAATTGAACCCAGGTCCGTGGTGCTGTGAGGCAGCAGTGCTAACCACTGAGCCACCGTGCAATGAGCAGTTAAAATACACACACACAAAAAAAATTTGAACTTTGTCCTCGAAATATTGAGGAATTGAGGCCTCCACCAGGGAGGTTGTCTCTTCACGGATTTTGAGTTGATTCATGTGTTTGCTGCACAAACCTTTCAGCACACATACAGGGTAGATGTGGGAGTAATAAGAACAACCTCTGCTAGCCCCTCAGCCTCACCCCAACCCCTATAGAACCCAAAGAAGGCAGCATGGCATATAGGATAATAGTGTAGTCAGTATATAGTCCAAGCTGTCAATTGAAGAGTTCTTGCACCTTCTGCAGTCTATGGAATTTTGGAAAGTGGCTATTATTTTGGAAACTAAGATGGCTCTTGACAGCTTGTCTGACATTCCTTGTGCTTCACAGCTTCACATGCCCTCACTAGCATTGATGTGTTATGTTGAATGGCATGATCAGCATATAGTCATCGCAGTTGGGTCATTGCAGAACGTTGTGACAACAGAAGTCTGTACTGTATGAGTTTCTGTTTGATGCTACTGCCTTTTGAATCGCACTCAAGTAGATCACCCTCAGAGAAAAACAAAATGCTTACTCTGCACACTCAGGGTGTGGTGCCAGCCATTTCTGTTTAGATTGTGCATTAGGGTAAGGATGGGAAGTAACATGGGAAGTGCTTCACAGAGTGAGTCACAGGTTCAGCATCTCAATACAGTTGACCCCCAAAACCATCATGTTCCTTTCTGCTCTGCCCTTCCTGTGAAGCCCATTGATTTAGTCTTCCCCATGCTCCCACCCAACTCTTTTCTCCCCATTTTGACCACTGACTCCCAGGCATACACCTCAATCATCTTAAAGCACTGTGTCCCCTTTGCGACACCGTAGTGGTGACCATCAATGACACTGTGGGGACATTTCTGCATCTTCAAACTGAATATAGTCTAGCCATAACTTTACAAATCACTCAACATCATCAATGCATCCTCAAGATATAGAGAAATGATGATAGGGCTTTTGCCATGTGGAGGTAGTGTCCCTATCTCTAGACTAGAAGACCTGGCTTCAGGTTCCACCTGCCCTGGAGACATGTCATATCATGTCCAAACAGATTGATTACAAATAATTACAAGGAACTGATTAAGAAATGATTTACAAGGATATTGCTGGGGTTGAAGGCTTTGAGCTATTGTGAGAGGCTGAATAGGCCGGGGCTATTTTCCCTGGAGCATCAGAGGCTGAGGGGTGTCCTTATAGAGGGTTATAAAATCATGAGGATCATGGATTTTATGAAAAGTCAAGGCCTTTTCTGCAGGGTAGGGGAGTCTAAAACTAGAGGGCATAGGTTTAGGGTGAGAGGGAAAAGATATAAAAGGGACCTAAGAGACACCCTTTTCATGCAGAGGGTGGTGCATGTAAGGAATGAGCTGCCAGAGCAAGTGGTGTAGGCTGTTACAACTACAACATTTAAAAGGCATCTGGATAAGTATTTGAATAGTAAGGATTTAGAGGGATATGGGACAAATGCTGGTAAATGGGACTAGATTAATTTAGGCTATCTGGTCGGCGTGGATGAGTTGGACCGAAGTGTCTGTTTCCATTCTGCATGATTATAAGACTCTATGATTCTTTTTCATCTAAACTTCAATGGGCACAGGCCCATGCTGGTCCAACCATTCCTCATAAAATAACTCTACTGATCCCAGGAATCAGTAAATTGAAATGAGGGAAAATGGGAAGCTAAGCAGCAGTGTCTATGCTGTACAACTCTGTGCCTCTAAGTTCTGAAGGATTTTAGAAACTGATTTCTTTGCAATATTTTTGAAAATAGATTAAACTATCACCTACTTCCAAAAAACGTAAGGATTCATTTGATGAATGAACATCTCTGCTTTCAGAACCACTCAACGTACAGTTTCTACACTCCAATTAAAAAGCCCAATTGATTAATTGAGTTCAAGTCTATCAATTTAATTTGTCCCTCCAGATACTAAGCTTATCCTGAAGAGCTGCGTCAGCTACTTTTATTATTAGATTCAAATTGCTTATGACTGATAGCTTCTTCTGCCCTTGAACAGCTCTCGCTGCATCACAATTTTAGCATGGAAAAAAAAAGTCTAAGCAGATCTCTCACTTCTGATTACTGTTCAAGAGCCTTACCCAACTAAATTGAGACTGTGCCGCATAAGGTGATACACGGATTTGAGGTGTGCCTGAAAAGGAACTGCGGGAAGCAAAGAAATTTAAGAGGGAATGCCAGGGATTAAGCAATGAAAAGCATATCTGCCAATTAGGGAGTGATGAAGCTAGATGTACAAGAGGCTAAGGGGGGGACATAGAGATCTTGGAGGCTATTAGGGCAGGGAGGTGTTATGGAAATAAAGAGGGATGAAACCATGGAGGGATTTGAAAAGCAGGGTTACCTTTTAAAAATTGAAGAATTGCTGGCCCAGTAAGCACAAGGGATATTTGGTGAACAGTACTCAGCGCAGGTTGAGCTTTGAATGTGTGCAAGTTTACAGAGAGAAGCTCAGCTTAGAGAGCATTGTGGGCTGGTGTAAGAAAGGCCTGGATGGATGGTAGTCCAGCAGCAAAGGAGATGAGGCCAAGGTAGGGACGAGTGATGCCATGGATTTTCTCAGACAAGGTACAGAGAGTGAATGATAATCCAAAGAGGAGAGCTCAAGAAATGAGAGGAGGGAAGAATATTGGCAAGGTGAAAAGATGTACAAATGCCCAATTATATCCCATTCAAAATGAGATAAGCACTCAATTTCTCTCTCTTCATTTAAGATGCCGGTTTCAGTTGGTGAGTTAACTGAGGTTTAAAGGTTTTACCGTCACCGTTTTTCTGAAGGTTGTCTGAACATTAGACTCTGCTTTTGTCTTTGCAGAGATAAACACAGGGCCAAATGGGTGAACCCTTTGTCTCAAGCACTTATTATTTGGCCAAACCACTTTAGACAGAGCGTACTTCAATGCTCTTCTCTGACAAGCTTTGCTACTTCCTTCTAATCATTACTGAATATGTTTTATAGGAAATAAATTGCTGCCTCTACATTCATCCTAATAACACAATAAAGTTGGTGAGTCATTCTTCCTCTCCTTGATTCTGTTCTGACATGGTCAATTACTGAAAGCAAAATGCATATTGCTGGAATATTTAGTGAAGACCAGAGACGATTATTCATCTCAACGAGGTGACTGTGAATGCAGGGCTCTTAAGAGGAAATGTGATTTTCAACTAAAATCAAACGTGATTTTGCATAAAACACAAGCACGATTGTAATATGAAATCGACCCCAGGGAGCCTTGCTTCCACCATGTTGGATCTGAGTGTCTTGTTTGGTTAACAAGGCAGGGATGAACCAAAGGAATATTATGCAAAAATCATTTACTTACTGGAATGTATTATAAATGTGTTTTATTTTAAATCAGAAGGCGAAACATAATTGTACCAGAGAAAAGTTATTAATTCAGCAGACACTAAAAGCACCGACACAAAGTGGAGCACTTAACTGTCGGACAGGACAATTAGCAACCTGTGATACTGTTTCAAAGGGAACTTCTCATGAAAGTAAATTACGCAATATTCTGAATTTATATAGAATAAATAAAAGCGTGGTCTCTATAATTGACTGTCCACCGCACTGTTTCTGCTTTTGAAGCACCACTATTTTACGGCAATTAGTATTTTGCAAATCAATCAGAAAGTATTCTCTTAACACCAATTAGTCCCTGGTCATTCCAGATTCATCCTGAGCTGACTAGGCACCCGTAAGACTCTTCTGGTATTTTGCAAAGATCAAAACAAGTTAACTTAGACCGCTGAGAATGTGACTTGTAAATGACAAAGGACTAATTGAATATATTTCTGGAATGACCAGGGATTAATTGGAGTTAAGATAATACTTTCTGATTGATTTGCAAAATACTAATTGCAGTAAAATTTTGTTGCTTCTAAAGAAGAAACAGTGCGGTGGACAGGCAATTATGTAGGAGATGGGGCAGATACTAAATGAGTATTTTGCATTAGTACTTACTGTGGAAAAGGACATGGAAGATATAGAATGTAGGGAAATAGATGGTGACATCTTGAAAAATGTCCACATGACAGAGGAGGAAGTGCTGGATGCCTTGAAATGCATAAAAGTGGATAAATCCCCAGGACCTGATCAGGTGCAGCCGAGAACTCTGTGGGAAGCTAGGGAAATGATTGTGGGGCCTCTTACTGAGATATTTGTATCATCGACAGTCACAGGTGAGGTGCCGGAAGACTGGAGATTGGCAAATGTGGTGCTACTGTTTAAGAAAGGTGATAAGGATAAGCCAGGGAACTATAGACCAGTGAGTCTGACGTCAGTGGTGGGCAAGTTGTTGGAGGGAATCCTTAGGGAAAGGATGTACATGTATTTGGAAAGGCAAGGACTGATAGGGATAGTCAACATGGCTTTATGCATGGGAAATCATGTCTCACAAACTTGATTACGTTTTTTGAAGAAGTAATAAAGAAGATTGATGAGGGCAGAGCGGTAGATGTGATCTATATGGACTTCAGTAAGATGTTCGACAAGGTTCCCCATTGGAGACTGGTGAGCATGGTTAGATCTCATGGAATACAGGGAGAACTAGCCATTTGGATACAGAACTAGTTCAAAGGTAGAAGACTGAGGATGGTGGTGGAGGGTTGTTTTTCAGACTGGAGGCCTGTGACTAGTGGAGTGCCACAAGGATCGATGCTGGGTCTGCTATTTTCATCATTTATATAAATGATTTGAATGTGAGCATAAGAGGCATAGTTGGTAAGTTTGCTGTTTACTCCAAAATTGGAGGTGTAGTGGACAGGGAAGAAGGTTACCTCAGATTACAACAGGATCTTGATCAGATGGGCCAATGGGCTGAGAAGTGGCAGATGGAGTTTAATTCAGATAAATTTGAGGTGCTGCATTTTGGGAAAGCAAATCTTAGCAGTGCTTATACACTTAATGGTAAAGCCCTAGGGAGTGTTGCTGAACAAAGAGACCTCTGAGTGCAGGTTCATAGATCCTTGAAAGTGGAGTGGCAGGTAGATAGGATAGTGAAGAAGGCGGTTGGTATGCTTTCTTTTAATGGTCAGAGTATTGATTACAGGAGTTGGGAGGTCATGTTGCATCTGTACAGGACATTGGTTAGGCCACTGTTGGAATATTGCGTGCAATTCTGGTCTTCCTATCGGAAAGATGTTGTGAAACTTGAAAGGGTTCAGAAAAGATTTACAAGGATATTGCCAGGGTTGGAGGATTTGAGATATAAGGAGAGATTGAATAGGCTAGGGCTGTTTTCCCTGGAGCGTCGGAGGCTGAGGGGTAACCTTATAGAGGTTTATAAAATCATGAGGGGCATGGATAGGATAAATAGGAAAAGTCTTTTCCCTGGGGTGGGGGAGTTTAGAACTAGAGGGCATAGGTTTAGTGTGAGAGGGGAAAGATATAAAAGAGACCTAAGGGGCAACGTTTTCACGTAGAGGGTGGTATGTGTATGGAATGAGCTGCCAGAGGAACTGGTAGAGGCTGGTACAATTGCAACATTTAAAAGGCATCTGGATGGGTATATGAATAGGAAGGGTTTGGATGGATATGGGCCAGGTGCTGACAGGTGGGACTAGATTGGGTTGGGATATCTGGTCGGCATGGATGAGTTGGACCGAAGGGTCTGTTTCCGTGCTGTACATCTCTATGATTCTACAACGTGCTTCACATTGATTACCCAAAGCATTTGGGGTGCAAAACCACAGTGCATTAAAAAAAAGTCATCAATCTGTAGAATGAGTTCAGATAATTCCAGTTCTAGCCCTAATCTCTCAATCCTCGTCAAATAGAAGCGTAGTGCCAGTAAACCAATAGACTGTTAATGTTGCACTGTTGTTCAAAAAAGAATAGAATGAAGCTGGAATTACAGGCTAATTAGTAGTTAGCCAACTTGATGATAGAGACATTTATGGAAACAAGTCTGGAATCTTCTGGATCCTCAGGTGGCAGACTGGGAGGCAGGAGGGTTGGCACATAACAGAGTATCTAAGGGGAGGTATGTCAGATATCTTCACACCACTGTGCTATGTTGCCAATGCCATGGAGATTGGCAAATTGGATGTCCCACTGCATGAGAAATTAAGAAGCACTCCCTGCATTTGCAAGAGAGCCACCTGCCCTTTGTGGAGACCACCTCTCATACCTGGCAACCCTCCCAGCAGGTTTCAGGCATGCCCCCTTTATGGGCACTCCAGACCCCACAGAGGGACACACCATGGTAATGGATACTCCTGCACCAAGGTCTTGATTCTAAGTGCATGGGAGCTGGCCACCCCCCAATCATTGGGACCTCTCTGCCTTTCTTAACAACTCTTACCCTCTTTGAGAGCATCCCTTCATCAGTGCAAATCTCTCCCTGGAGTTGCAGCCTCAGAATCGACCACCTCTTTTGCATCTTGAAGAAGGACTTTTACAGTTCTAAAGAGCCTTGTTGACCTGGAGTACTCTGCACATACTCTTTCGTTGTGTGTTTTTTGTGGCTTGCGTTCAAGACTGAATGGTCGATAAGGATGCAAGGTCAAGAACTGTCTTTAGCTTTGAGCTTCTTACATGTTAAGATTAAACAATCCAAGGCATGGTATAATTGCAGGCACATATGTATATTATCTTTCATAGATGCGTGGTTGTTGTCTGGCATTATATCATCAGATATGAAGTCCTGTGTGATGGGCCTTTCTGCACAGGAATTGACTATTACTCATTATGGCATATCACCTCGTCAAGGTATAATTACATAATATCTTTCTACAAGCATATTCATTTTTATGAAAGTCTCAACCTCATACCTGGTTCAAGCTGGGATAACTGTATCACACTCATTGATCATGCCAATGTGCCAGCCCTCCCTTCCAACAATGCACTGTGCCCATATGAATGGGTGGTGAGACTGTGGAAGAGGAGAACTGTGTGGTTATGTCCAAACATAAGAGCTGCCAGTCAGGTTAAATGCCACTAGAGGAGAAGCACCGAGGTTTAATATAGCCATCTGAAAATCTTGGGAAGTCACTTCACTTTTCATGACTTTACAGCACAAATTCTGCAAGTGTTTGACCGAGGATAGTGAAGAGAAGAGGCAATAGCTTGAACAGCCCATTTCCCGCACATTCCTTGGAAAAGTGCACTTGCTGCTGAGTTAGCAAACACAGTAAATATGGTGGTCAGTACATTACCAACTGTTACGCCGGTGGTATCATTGATTTGACATATAAAAGGAAATATCAATCACCAGAATGTAATTGTTTCGTGAACACAGAAAATATTAATAGCGATGTTGCCTTATGGCTCAGGTGGAATTTTGTTTTGAGGAAGACATTCTCTCAATTGTTGAGGTTGGTGGAGTTGAAGGCTTCACACAACTTGGATCAGTTGATTGATGTCTTATTGATGCCAAGCCCCACAAATGGATTCATGCCAATCTTATGGCTTTTTCTGTAGCTATGTGCCTATACATGTATGGTCTAGCATGTCTTGAGGTGAATCTGGAGGAAGTAAGAGTCTGCTGCTTTTGAAAATGACACTTTTGGAGAGTCCGAGTTTGTCTTTCAATAACCAGACAGAATGTGATAGCTTTTAGATGCATTTAGCTCACTCACTAATGATGATCTTTTTTGAGCTGTTGCACTGGTCATATCTGATTTGCATAATCTGCTCTGCTTTCACCAAAATATATGAAATCAATGTTGCAGCCTGGTACATTTACTATCGAACTGGCGGGTTCGGTACCTGATGAATCATATGAATTTATGGATCTGTGCATAGAGATAAAGTAAGGATAGGTCATCTGTCTGTTTCAATGAAACAAAACGTTTTGAGTATCCATACCAAGATCTGTATTGGCATTTAAGATGGGTAATGTATGGGGCGTCAGATATGTTGTAAGCAGTTGGCCTGTTCTGTGTGAATCATACCATACTGTGCCAGTTTCCTGAGTACATCTCATGTAAGATGCATAAAAGGATGATATCTGCACATACACCGATGTCAATTTTGGTATTTGTTGCATATCATTCATTTTTTTGCGATATATATATACATGGAATGTGGAAGCAGGCTATTCAGCCCATCAAATCCACACTGATCCTCCAAACAACATCCCACCCAGACAAACCCCTTCCCCCCCCATCCCTGTAACTCTACATTTCCCATGGCTAATCCATACCTCCCTGGACACTATGGACCATTTAGCATGGCTAATCCACCTAACCTGCACATCTTTAGAATGTGGGAGGAAACTGGAGCATCTGCAGGAAGCCCACTTAGATATGGGGAGAATGTGCAAACTCTACTCAGACAGTCACTCGAGGGTGGAATTGAACTCAGGTCCCTGGTGCTGTGGGGCAGCAGTGCTAACCACTGAGCCACCATTCCACCCATTTCATTTACATTGTACAAAACATTAAGGCTTTTTTGATGGCTGACAGTTGTCAAACTGACCATATTTACAGTCTGACTGAAGTGTAGAACATGCAATGTTGTGGTTACATCTACGACTTTGTGGATTTGCTTGTATACCATTGTACAAAGACAGAATGAAGAGGCTATCAGAATCTCAAACAGGGGAATTGAAATCACAGTTAAATTAAGCCTTGGGAAAATGATAAAAACAATTCTCCCTGGTGTGAGTACAGTAAATGAATGGAGTTGGGAACAAAGGGATTGTATATTACCATGTGTTTCAACACTTTTCACCTTATGTTATATGCAAATAGTGAAGTTTCCTGTGCAAGACTACATTGTTAAAAGTAAAAACACAAAACTGTGATCTATCAAGCCGGATTTCAGCTTCTGATCTGATTGGTCCAGTAATAACATCAACTGGGCCGATAACAGCAGAGAGAGAGATTGACTAAGCAGGTAGTTTTATACTGGAAGGTCACATGTCATGTAACCGTCATAACAATATGACAACAGGGTGTCATAATACAAGTGATGATCAAAATTTCATGTTTACTCAAGCAAATTTAAATCACTAGCCCTTTGAAGTTACTCTCACCCTCACAGTTCTGACATTTTCTCTGCAGCAGTTTGCTTGCTGGAGCTCACTAAACTAATATTTCACAACATCCACGACCGGTTAATCCATGGTTCTCTCCATTATGAGTGTTATTGGAGCTAAATTTCCAATAGGTCAGTCAAAACAGCATAGGCTAATTGTTGTGACATCGTCTTTCCACAATTATTGGCACGAAGCATTACTAAACACTTACCTTTCTTCAACAAACAAAATAGCTCTTGATTAACTTTGGATAGAAGCCATGATGTATTAGGTAAAAACAATGACTGCAGATGCTGGAAACCAGATTCTGGATCAGTGGTGCTGGAAGAGCACAGCAGTTCAGGCAGCATCCGAGGAGCAGTAAAATCGACGTTTCAGGCAAAAGCCCTTCATCAGGAATAAAGGCAGAGACCCTGAAACGTGGAGAGATAAGCTAGAGGAGGGTGGGGGTGGGGAGAAAGTAGCATAGAGTACAATAGGTGAGTTGGGGAGGGGATGAAGGTGATAGGTCGGGGGCGGGGGGAGGGTGGAGTGGATAGGTGGAAAGGAAGATAGGCAGGTAGGACAAGTCATGGGGACAGTACTGAGCTGGAAGTTTGGAACTGCGGTGAAGTGGGGGAAGGGGAAATGAGGAAACTGTTGAAGTCCACATTGATGCCCTGGGGTTGGAGTGTTCCGAGGTCGAAAGATGAGGCGTTCTTCCTCCAGTCATCTGGTGGTGAGAGAGCAGCGATGAAGGAGGCCCAGGACCGTCATGTCCTCGGCAGAGTGGGAGGGAAAGTTGAAATGGGCCACAGGGCGTTGTGGTTGATTGGTGCGGGTGTCCCAGAGATGTTCCCTAAAGCGCTCTGCTAGGAGGCGTCAAGTCTCCCCAATGTAGAGGAGACCGCATCGGGAGCAACGGATACAATAAATGATATTGGTGGATGTGCAGGCAAAACTTTGACGGATGTGGAAGGCTCCTTTAGGGCCTTGGATGGAGGTGAGGGAGGAGGTGTGGGTGCAGGTTTTGCAATTCCTGCGGTGGCAGGGGAAGGTGCCAGGATGGGAGGGTGGGTTGAAGGGGGGGGCGTGGACCTGACCAGGTAGTCACAGAGGGAATGGTCTTTTCGGAAGGCAGAAACGGGTGGGGAGGGAAATATATCCCTGGTGGTGGGGTCTGTTTGGAGGTGGCGGAAATGTCGGCGGATGATTTGGTTTATGCCAAGGTTGGTAGGGTGGAAGGTGAGTACCAGGGGCATTCTGTCCTTGTTATGGTTGGAGGAGTGGGGTCTGAGGGCGGAGGTGCGGGATGTGGACGAGATGCATTGGAGGGCATCTTTAACTACGTGGAAAGGGAAATTGCGGTCTCTAAAGAAGGAGGCCATCTGATGTGTTCTGTGGTGGAACTGGTCCTCCTGGGAGCAGATACGGCAGAGGCGGAGGAATTGGGAATACGGGATGGCATTTTTGCAGGAGGTGGGGTGGGAAGAGGTGTAATCCAGGTAGCTGTGGGAGTCGGTGGGTTTGTAAAATATGTCGGTATCAAGTCGGTCGTCATTAATGGAGATGGAGAGGTCCAGGAAGGGACGGGAGGTGTCAGAGATGGTCCAGATAAATTTAAGGTCAGGGTGGAATGTGTTGGTGAAGTTGATGAATTGCTCAACCTCCTCGCGGGAGCACGAGGTGGCACCAATGCAGTCATCAATGTAGCAGAGGAAGAGGTGGGGAGTGGTGCCGGCGTAATTACGGAAGATTAACTGCTCTACGTAGCCAACAAAGAGACAGACATAGCTGGGGCTGTGCCCATGGCTACCCCTTTGGTTTGGAGGAAGTGGGAGGATTCGACGGAGAAATTGTTAAGGGTGAGGACCAGTTTGGCCAAACGAATGAGAGTGTCGGTGGAAGGGTACTGTTGGGGATGTCGGGAGAGGAAGAAACGGAGGGCTTGGAGGTGTAGAGGGATTGGATATCCATGGTGAAGATGAGGCGTTGGGGGCCGGGGAAACGGAAGTCTTGGAGGAGGTGGAGGGCATGGGTGGTGTCTCGAACGTATGTGGGGAGTTCCTGGACCAGGGGGGATAGGACAGTATCGAGGTAGGTAGAAATGAGTTCAGTCGGGCAGGAGCATGCTGAGACAATGGGTCGGCCAGGATGGTCAGGCTTGTGGATCTTGGGAAGGAGGTAGAACTGGGCAGTGCGGGGTTCCCGGACTATGAGGTTGGAAGCTGTGGGTGGGAGATCTCCTGAGGTGATGAGGTTCTGTATGGTCTGGGAAATTATGGTTTGGTGATGGGGGATGGGTTCATGGTCGAGGGGGCGGTAGAAAGAGGTGTCCTCGAGTTGGCATTTGGCTTCAGTGTAGAGGTCAGTGCGCCAGACTACCACTGCGCCCCCTTTATCTGCTGGCTTGATGGTGAGGTTGGGATTGGAGCAGAGGGATTGGAGGGCTGCGCGTTGTGAGGGTGAGAGGTTGGAGTGGGGGAGGGGAGTAGACAGGTTGAGGCGGTTAATGTCCCGGCGGCAGTTGGAAATGAAGAGGTCGAGGGTGGGTAATAGGCCAGCGCGGGGTGTCCTGGTGGATGCAGTGTGTTGGAGGCGGGCGAAGGGGGTCCTCGGAAGGTGGGCGGGAGACCTGATTGTGAAAGTAAGCTCGGAGGCGGAGGCGGCGGAAGAAATGTTCGCTGTCACGGCGTGTATTAAATTCATTGATGCGTGGATGGAGGGGGATGAAGGTGAGCCCTTTGCTGAGGACTGATCATTTGTCCTCAGTGAGGGAAAGGTCTGGAGGGATGGTGAAAACTCAGCAGGGCTGGGAGCTGGGATCTGGTGTGGGTGTGGAGCTGGGAGTGGGGGTGGAGCCGGTAACTGGAGTGGGTGTGGTGGTGGGGGGAATGCAGTTGGAGTCATGAGCAGGGGTGGTGTTCCCCTCAGGGTTCTGGGGGCCGGGAATGGTGACAGTGGGGTCTGTGGGGGTCGTGTCAGCAGAATGCAGGTGAGTGGCGTTGGTGGGGGCAGAAGTGGTGGCAAACACGGCAGTGGGGGGGGGGGGCGGAAGTCACTGAGCATGATGTATTAAAATAGACATACTGAGCACAGTAATATGTTTCATTTGTATTATCTTTCAGTGTTGAATACTGAATTTCTCTCTCTCTCTATCTTTGATTATAACTCTTGAGACCCTTGTCTTTGAGATTATTAGAATTCTTTATCTGTTGTGTGTTTTCATTATCAGTCATGAAGGATCTCCTTTCAGCTATCCAAAACAAAGCTGATTTTCCTTTATTAACCTTTCGTTTTAGAATATCAGGTTTTGTCTAGTTGCAGTGCAAACATTGATTAGGAGTTTGCAATGAAACTGTTCCATGGATTTTCACCAGGTCAAATTCTTCTGCTGTCATTAGTACTCCATATAAAAGTTAATATAACAAA
Source organism: Chiloscyllium plagiosum (assembly GCF_037043375.1). Lineage (NCBI taxonomy): Eukaryota > Metazoa > Chordata > Chondrichthyes > Orectolobiformes > Hemiscylliidae > Chiloscyllium > Chiloscyllium plagiosum. The sequence goes on from NW_028270174.1 coordinate 15,679,350, forward strand.
TGTGATTCCTGTGTTGTAAATAATGGAAGACTACAAGCTCATAGAATAATGTATCGATTGTTCAAATTGTCCCTGACAATAGTTGTATTATTAAAAACCTTTGGAGTGGGTCGGGAAGTCAAAATGAATTTTAATACAACCACTGCTGCAAGATCATGTACTATTTATTCTCAAAGAGGCATGCCCAGTATAAATGCTATTGACAAGAACACCACTGTGCATTGCAAAAGGGGTTGATACTTGGAGCTATATGCAAGCTTGGAACACTTACTTTCAATAAAAAATTAAATATGAATTGTGAAAGGGGCTTGGAATTTCACCTCCCTGACCTAGTCTGTGCCAAAGAAGCAGATCAGGAATAAATGACCTTTTTGGCAAGCCCTTTTTAAATGTAGCCAGCCTGATTTGGTACAGACTAGAAAGCCTCACAAAAATATTGACTTTTGCACTCATTTTGCACCTGGAAAATGGCTGACTGCGGGTTTCATTCTACAGCCACTAGATTTGGAATTTTTAAAATTCACTTGTGGGGCATTTAGTGTCCGTCCCTAGTTGCCCTTGAATGCCTATTGGGCTGGAAATAAGAGGATACAGTATTAAAACAATATAAGTTAGATTAAATTCCAGCTATAAATTGAAATTATTTTCAGTTTTAGATTAGATTAGATTAGAGGAGCTTTAAGAATAAAATGATGGTTAAAAATGAGGTGGAAGCACCAGTGTTGGACTGGGGTGGACAAAGTTAAAAATCAGAGTTGGAGAACGTGGTGCTGGAAAAGTACAGCCGGTCAGACAGCATCCGAGGAGCTGGAGAATTGACGTTTCGGGCATAAGCCCTTCATCCTGATGCCCAAAATGTCGACTGTCTTGCTTGTCGGATGCTGGAAGACTAGCTGTGTTTTCCAGCTCCACACTTTTTGACTCTGACCTCCAGCATCTGCAGTCTTCACTTTTTCAAAGTTAAAAATCACACAGCACTAGGTTATAGTCCAACAGGTTTATTTGGAAGCACTAGCTGTCAGAACACTGATGAAGGAGTACTGGTCTGAAAGCTAGTACTTCCAAATAAACCTGTTGAGCTATGACCTAGTGTGTGATTTTTAACTTTGATTTAAAATGAACTAGGTCTAGTAAAAAGGGGAGAAATGTCAATTACTAAGGGACATAGGTTTAAGGCAAAAGTTTAGTGGAGATGTGAGAGGGAAGTTTTTGACATCGAGGGTGTTAAGTGCCTGGAATGAGCTATGAGAGGAGCTGGTAGAAGTAGACACAATAGTGTTTAAGAGGCGTTTTGACAGATACATGAATAGGCAGGGAATAGAGGGAATATGGACTGCATGGAGGAAAGATGTTCTTCATTTAGAAAGACATCAGGTGTCAGTGCAAGCCTGGAGGGCCGAAGAGTCTGTTCCTGTGCTTTTCTATTCCTTGTTCTTTGAAACAATGATCAGTTGATGGTAAATAATTTGAGTATTACTGAAAAAAGACATTTGATTGAACCTTTTTGTCTTGCACTCATCAGGACAATTAGCAAGAAACTCAATATAAATGGCAAACAACATTTCTACTGTATGAAAAGAGGGTGCTGCTTGGTCAGTAAGTGGTAAAGTCTTGGTATATGCACCCTTTATATGATGACTGATTGGTAACTATCAAGCTTTGTTCAGATGTTAAACCAAACTCTGGTCAGGCCTGAGTTATGAACCAGAGAATAGCTGTCGCCTATTTTGTTGAGTTGAAGTAGACACCATGGGTGATTTAAGTTCTTTCTATCTGCAATGCACAGGAATCTGTGTATTAATTCATATAAATTCCTGTATGTTCAAGTACATCAGACTGAACATCCAACTAACAACTCTAAATTGGTTGTCAGTGTAGCTCTTCATCATGTGTTGCCCAAGTACAGAATCATATTTAATGCTGGACATAATGAACAGTGAAAGGGATGTACTATTTGAAAAGATCCTCCACTCTTTGTGACGTATGGCCTACGTACCACCCATCACTAAAATTCCTACACCACGTTCGTCATTTGTTTAGGCAGAACATCCTTTTGCCTGACAGCAGGATTCTGTTGGGGGCAGACACCGCCATTGTAGCAGCATAAACCAACTAGCTTCACCTGCTCCTCAAACCTTTGCTATACTTTTACCTTCCAGGGTAACCGGAGGGTGAATTTTAGGTCCAACAGTGAACGGATATGCAGCTCCATTCACACTCCATTATGTCCCATTTGTGTGCCATTTCGGTACACCACCCTGCTGCCATGCTCACACTTCTGCCCTCGATCTGCTGCAGTGTACCAGTGAAGCCCAATACCCGATGGAGAACTGGACACAAATTTCTGACTGGACACAAAACAGCCTACTGGACTCAACTCTGAGCTCAGCAACTTTAGACCATGAGCTCCATCCTAAATTTTGATTTCCCAAAACCCAAGTATCTGTATCTTGCTTTTCTCAGTTTAGCTTTCAGTCAAAGCTCATCTTTATTCTGTCATTAGCAGCTTCTCTGGAACCAAATCTTTTCTTCACTACAATTACCATTCCATTCATTATTTGTTGACCAATTTGATCTCTAATCTCCCTTAATCTTCTCCTGACCTGCCTTTCTATCCCACTTACCCCCTCTGTCCTTTTCAACTGCATGAAAGCCAAGACCTTTCCACCTCCCTCCAGTTCCATAGAAGAGACATAACAGACTCAAAATGTTAGCTCGGTTCCTCTCTTTGCGGATGTTGTTGAGTTTTTCCAGTTCTTTGTTTTTATTTATTTTTGAAATTGATGGAGCTGCCTTAGGCAAATTCACAACTCTTCAATGTGCTATTTTCCACAGGAGCGTAAAGACACTGAGTGGGTGGTAGAAATGCAAGATAGTTAACCACTGGGCAAAACTACCTGGCATCCATAGCTAGAGGGTAGCACAAGTAAATTCGACAATAAGCCATGAAGTATATCAAACAGTATTGTGAAAAGGAGAAGTAACGTCCTGCACTCATCAGGACGGAAACGCAAGACGACAAATTTTAGAAAGGAAGCAACAATTGATACAGCATGGGAAAGGAATATATTACAGACTTTGTACCTTTTTCACTGTGTAAAGGGCAGAGCCAATCCATTTTGTTGCCCCATGATCACACTCTGACCAAACAGAGGCCCGTGACCTGTCTTAAATGTAGGCAGCTAACCAAGACAGTTAACAGTTTCTGCTGCATCTCCTTGCCCACTGTGGTCCAATGAAATCAGCTCCTTCTTTTTACCCTATTACTTTCTCCATCTTCTGTCTAGTTCAGACCTTCTTTACTGGCCTCCTTTGTCATTTTGGGTGAGAAGAAGAGGACTGAAATAATTTCATTTCCCCTTAAATGTAATTTGCTAAACTGTATCATGTGATTGACAGGTGCACCTTGTAACCACTCTCTTGGTATCGACTGTTCTCCCGAGTTTCCTAGTTGATTTATGGGTGACTATCATTTATTGATGAACGCCAGTTTTGGATGCCAGTTTCCCCAAAAGGGAACACAATGTCTCCACACATACTTGATAGGTCTCCCCTCAGCCTTCTCCTTCTGGACTAAAGACTGTTCAGTCTACCTTGGTGAACTTATAATAAGTAATGTGGCTACAGATAGGATATACCACAAAAGAGATGTGAAAAATAAGACCAGAAGTTAAGAATTAATACAGAGTTATCAGGGGTTCAATATGAACAAATCCAAAACCTCACAGGTTTGATTTTGCACTAAGCTAACCAATCATTGTTAAACTGATGATGGACCTTTGTGTAACTGGTTCTTGATCAGTTCTCATTCCTGATCAAAGGGGAGTGATTTGTTGCTTTGAAGCTTACAGATGCAGTCATTAGACAAGAGTTGAGCTGAATGCAGGCATAAAAATTGCTAATACTCACTCCTCCATGTAATTTGATTGACTCAAAATACAAATGTCGCAGTTTCCTGTGCTCAAATCCTCTCCAAGACCCGATTTTTGATTTGATTTTTAGATTAGATTCCCTACAGCGTGGAAACAGGCCCTTCTACCCAACCAGTCCACACCGACCCTCCGAAGAGTAACCCACCCAGACCCATTTTCCTCTGACGAATGCCCCTAACACTACGGGCAACTTAGCATGGCCAATTCACCTGACCTGCACATCTTTGGACGGTGGGAGGAAACCGGAGAACCCATACAGACGCGGGGAGAATGTGCAAACTCCACACTGACAGTCACGCGAGGTTGGAATCGAACCTGGGACACTGGTGCTGTGGGGCAGCAGTGCTAACCACTGAGCCACCATGCCACCCCAACTTTCCATCAACACGACCACCAAAGATTTCTGGACTCTTCCAACTATGAATTCCTCTTCTGGATCTTCCTTGCTTTACCAATGATGGCCGTGCCCTCAGTGATTCTGCCCTAAATACTGGGATTATTTCCCTAATACTTGCTACTTCCTCCTTTTAAAACTTCCTTAAAACCCACCTCCTGGATCAGGAGTTTGGTCATGTCTCTTCATGTGGCTTCCATCAAAAAATCTATCTGGTAAAGTTCCTATGAAGTATTTTGGTGAGTTTTAATACATTAAATGCACAATCAAAATACAAAAGTGTTACCTACTGCATAGGCAGCGTGCCACAGCTTTGCTGGCACTGATGTCAGAACTTATCTGAGCACAATCATCACTGTCAAGCTGAACAGCTCAGAAATTTGGAAAGCAATTAATTTATAGGTACCCAATCCTAGAGACAGTTTGAACACATTCTGACCTCATGTATGATCAATACAAGTACCACAAAGCTACCATAACTTTTACTGAGGAGCAATTGTTTTAAGGCACACAGTTATTACCAATGCCACACTTAGGTGACTCAATGACCACACACACGCCTTGGAGTCAGACTCCAGAGTGTTGAATCACAGAAGTCAATAGACATTCCAGTCAAGCAGAGTTGACTTTTCAATGCGTGGTTTTTTATTAAACTTGCAGCATTGTATAGCTAAGGCGCCTGTGCATGAGGTGTCCCTGAAATGCAATAGAAAGCTATTGACCCAGAAGCGCTGTCAGGATAAGCGGGTCAGAAGTTTCTCACCCGTCACTTCACACATTGCAGCACTTCCTAAGCAATGTAATGAAGCCCTACAGCCAGGGATACTCCTAGTAGCAAAGGATGCGGCGCTGGGGGGTAGGGGTCGAGTGAGGAAGGTGGTCAGCGGAGAACAGTGAACGGGGAGGGGTCAGGGGCAGCTGTGAGGTGGAGTAGCGATCACTATAGATAAGTGGAGTGGCAGGTAGTGGCTGGGGTCTGGTCAGAGGGCGCTGTCATGGCAATACGATGTCATCACCGCCATCTGTACAGGCAGCCATCATCACCAGCCATTTTGGCATTGGCAGCACATGCTGCATTTTTTGCTACAACACAGAAGGAGGCCGTTCAGCCCATTGTGCCTGCATGAGTTTAATTATCTAGTGCCAATTGCTTGCCTTTTTTCCTATACCTGCACACCATTCCAATGAAAAGTACTCTTGCATGCCATAATTGAACCTGCCTCCATTTTCATGCAGTGCATTCCAAACACTAGTTACTCTCTATGTGACAAAGCTTTTTTCTCACATCACTCTTGCTGCTCTTCCATGTTATTTTAAATGTATGCCCTCTCACTCTTTTCCTTTTTATAAATGTAATTAGCTTCTCCTTATCTACTCTTATAATTTTGGAAACTTCTACCTAATCTCCTCTCAGTCTTCTTCTCTCCAGGGAGAATTGCTTCAACCAAGTTTCTCATACCTGGAACTATTCTAGGTCTATCGACAAAATGCACGACAGAAGTTCACCAGAGATCCTCAGACAGCACCTTACAAACAGACGACCACTTCCATCTAGAAGGGCAAGGGCAGAAGATACATGGGAACACCATCACCTTCAAGCTCCCCTCCAAGCCACTCACCATCCAGACTTGGAAATGTATCGCCGTTCCTTCACTGTCACTGGGTTGAAATCCAGGAATTCCCTCCCTAACAGGCATTGTGGGTCAACCACGGCATGTGGACTGCAATGGTTCAAGAAGGTTGCTCACCACCACCTTCACCTTAAGGGCATGCACCCAGCAGCCTGCCATCAACCTCAGCCATCAAGGTTATGGTCACAGCGAGTCAGAATGGTGAAAACTCAGTCCTACTTCATTCTTTATTGCCTCTTCAGAATGAATACTGACATATGATGCTAAATGTTTCAATGCCTTTGTACTACTAAACATAGTTATATGTATGGGGAGAAAGTGAGGTCTGCAGATGATGGAGATCAGAGCTGAAAATGTGTTGCTGGAAAAGCGCAGCAGGTCAGGCAGCATCCAGGGAACAGGAGAATCTGAGGTCTGCAGATGCTGGAGATCAGAGCTGAAAATGTGTTGCTGGAAAAGCGCAGCAGGTCAGGCAGCATCCAGGGAACAGCAGTTATATGTATGGCCAAACTGGTATTATCACTGGACTAATATTTCAGAAACCAAGATAATATTCTAGAGGACATGGGTTAAAATCCTACCACTGCAGATATTCGAACTTGAATTCAAACATATTTCTGTAATTAAGATGATGGCAATGAACCCATTGCCATTTGCCAGGGAAAAGGCCATCTGATTCATTAATGTCCCTCAGGGAAGGAAACTGCCATCCTTACCTGGTCTGGCCTACATGTGACTACAGACCCACAGCAATGTAGTTAACTCTGCCCTCTGGCAATTAGGGATGGGCAATAAATACTGGTGGGCGGGCAATGGCACAATAGAGCAGGGAGGGGGTTGGTGATAGGCATGGTGGGTACCATGTGGCACTCAGGACAGGAAACAGTTGGCATGGGGGGGGTTGAGGTTGTGATAGTGGTCAGGTGGTCAGTTCAGGGTGGGCAGCTGGTTTGGTATTTGGGAGCAGAACTGGGTGGGGTTGGGAAAGTAGTTAGAAGTGAGGTGGTGTCAAAGGGATAGTCAGGAGATTGGGGGGCAGATATTTGGATAGTCAGTTGTGTAAATTACCAATAGTAGATTTTATTCTGTCAAACATCCTTGTATCTGGGTAACTTCCCAGGTAAGAGATGGCCAAAACGTTGAACAAAAATCAATAAATCTAATGCAGGGTTTCAAAATGAGAAGAAAGGATTTTAACTCTGGGGTAGATGATACATAAAAGATATAAAACTTAGGACATGCAAGATGGATCTTCAGTTCAACTTACTTTGACGGAATAATGTGACAGCGACATGGATTATTTAAGTATTAAACAAAATTTCTAACCCAGCATGACAAGATCGTTATTAAGATGTAAAATTATTGCCTCAAGTGAACATAAAGAAATGGCCAACAATTGACCAGTGGGTTAATGGTGTTATTTTCTGTCAGATGTGTAATTTCATTGCAGTACATGCAGTCAGACCTATTCTGTTTCTCAAGCATATCACTACACTGCAACTGAACAAGTGTCAAAAGTTATTAATAGATCTTGCTGAATGGGACTAATGTCTTGCCATGAGGAGTTTATCCCACTCATAAGGACCTCCTCAACGTGGCTTTCTGTTGTGATTAAGTGGGTGACCTTCCACATCTACTGATTGCAGCTAGATCCACTCCAAAACAAGCAGGCATTCCTGCTGGGACATTTGGATTACATTACAATAATTCTGCTCATGTGAGGAGATATAATTCACCCGATGAGGAAAACAGCTTGAGTCGTGTCTAGTTATTAACCTTGCATTGAATGTGATTTATGGTGAATGGAGGAGAATGATCTTTAAGGCAATACATTTCCCGTCTTCGTCCTCAGTGTGAATGACCCAGATAAACTCAAAAACCACAGTGTAAGCTCCTATGCAACTGCAATTACTCATATCCTGCTCTTGCAAGCGATACACACTAAACATACATTTTTCACAACCTACAATGTGCAAGGTCACAGTGATTTTCCAACTCTGTCTTCTTAACTATTAGTCTCAGCTAATATCATCAGATCTCAAAATAGGAGCGCGTGCTCAGGCACAATATAAACTGGTCGGATTGTTTCATTTGCTGTGGAAGATTAGCTAGGTTACTATAAGATATAAAAAAAATCAGGTAGCAAAATAAGAATCAAGACTAAACAACAACTAATAATCAAAACAGTTTGAGGCATCAACCTAAAAAACAATTACTGAAATATTTAAAATCTACCACAGACACTAAATGCATGTAAGAGGGTACAATGAGTTACAATGAAGTTCGGAAGCTAGAACAAGGGATACAGTTTAAAGAGTTCTTCTGATTAAATTATTAATTGCCTGTTGCATCCAATTGTACTGGGCAAGGGAGCAATCTGAATTACAACATTCAGAGTACACTCAGTCCCAAGAGATGCTATTTTCTGCCAGTTATATGAGAGGTGCTTATTGCAGGGTTTTCTCACAACAGTTCAAGAGTGACTGAGGAAGACTTTGAAGGTTACAGGCAGTAGGGAAGGCCAATGAGTATGGGAAAAAGAGACACAGAAACAGACTCCACATTGGATGGGTACATGAATAGGAAGGGTTTGGAGGGATATGGGTCGGGTGCTGGCAGGTGGGGCTAGATTAGGTTGGGATATCTGGTAGGCATGGACGGTTTAGACCGAAGGGTCTGTTTCCATGCTGTACATCTCTCTGACTCTATACAGGCGTGGAGTGTAAGCAGACTTAACGTTTTGAGTCCAGTGATGCTGCAGTTCTGAAGAAAGATCATTGAGCCTAAACGTTAACTTGGCTTTCTCTCCACAGTTACTGCTGAGATTTCTCAGCAATTTGTTCTTTTTTTTCTAATTTCCAGCATCCACAGTCCTTTTATTTTGCAGATTCTGTGTAAGAGAATCAGTGGAAAGTCAAGAGCAGTTGGATAGCTTTGTGCTGTTAAAGCTCAGGAGAAGATATAGGATTTAGTAGGCAGCTAAACGTTGGAGTCTGAACTCAAAAGTCCTCACGGAATTAGAATTGGGGCAGGTCGGTGTTGACAGAAGCCAAGAGACATTCTGAAGAAGCCAGCTAGCATTAAGACATGGTGCAGCTGCGAGGGTGGGGGGTGTTGCAAAACCAAAATCAGTATTCGCTTCATGTAACTGAAAAAGATTAGAGCTCATGGAGACAACGGGGAGCAGGTCTTGCTGGGTGAAGCCAGCTGTTGTTGAAGAGCTGGAGTTATGCTTTTGAATGAGGACTGTTTCAGAGTCCAGCCAAACATAGATGCAGAGAAGGACGTTGATCACACAAGCGGTATCAGATGTTGAGGCATTCCATGATGAAGGGTCAAAAGTCAAAGATTGTCAAAAATAAAGAATTGTAATCCCTTGTGAAGTTTAACAAGATTCTGCTTGGAATGAAGGAGTTTAAGTGGGGCATTGTGATGCATATAATAATGAGGTATTTGCACAGGGTAGACAGAAAGAAACCTTTCCCATTATTGGAGGGATCAATGATCAAGGGTCATAGATTTATGGTAAGGAGTCGATGGTTTATGGTAAGGAGTAGATGATTTACAGTAAGGAGTCGATGGTTTATGGTAAGGAGTAGATGATTTTGAGAAGATGTGAGGAAAATCTGTTTCACCCAGAGGTTGATGGGAATCTGAAACTCACTGCCAGCAAGGATGGGAGAGGCAGAAACCCTTATAACATTGAAGAAGTGTTTAGATGTACACTTGCAATGTCAAGACATACACAGCTATATCAAGTCTGTATTCCTCATTTTGTCCATGGCTGATTTCTCTGGGTGTATGTACATATTGCACTTCCAATCTTTTGCTTACATCCCTCATTTGTCCTTTAGCTTCTTTGTCTGTCCTCTGTGTCTGCCTTTTGTCAACGTCTTTTCTGTTACTATTTCCAGCTCAAGGATTGGAGGCTCACATTAATCAATATTTCTTATTACTTGATCCATTTACAATTGATGCAAGTCCTTTTCAAATATTATTTAAAACCTTCCCAAGACATTTGAACAAAATTGCCAAATTTCCTTGATATAAACTACTTCTGGATCAAAGTTCATTACAACAGGCAATCATAGCCAGACCCACAAGCAAAATAACCTGGTGCAACTGGACAATTCCATTAAGCAGCCCCTCAATTTCTGAGAATTCAAGAGGTCATCAATGCCACAGATGTACTTCTCTCCTCTCTTATCTTTGGGCTGGGCTGACCGTGAAATTTTCTTGTCCTTGCCATTTAATCCCATTGAACTCAGCTGTTAGGTACAGCAGCCAGAGAGGCTACACTCCAAACACTGATCAATTAAATAATTTCTCTGAAAACTCCATACAGTAAAATACTGGATCAACTTAAACAAAATACTTTTGTTATGATATTAATACTTTAGATTAATTTTGTTTCACCAACTTTCATTCTGGAATTTGACATTCCAGTTATGGAGATCATTAATATCTCAAATGAAAGCCAGGCACAGAATGGGGAGAACATCCCATACTATAATAGTGCTCACAATCCTAACCATCATCTACAGTGTTCTATTGACTTGTTAGGATCAGTAATTGCTCATCCCAGATCTTGGGCTCCAACCTTGTAACGTAATCGAAGCAATAGAGGGTTATTAAAGTGCTTTGCGCAGTGCATTAATCTCAAGCTTCAAACTACTTTTTCAAAACTAAAGTACAAGTTAATTAAAAAAGAAATTGGATGACACATCACAAAACTATTTTGACTAAAGACACAATGAGTTTGCTATGCTTTGAACTACTATCTTTTAGATGTAATGTTAAGTAGAGGCTTCATCTTCCTACATGGCTGCCATGGGAGATCCCATGTCACTATTTAACGAGCAAGTGACTTTTATCAGTCTCCTGTTAATTAAATATTTCTCAGACAACACCAAAAATACCCATGAAATGTCTGTCTCTGGGACTTCTTTGTACAGAAATCTGCAGCATTCCCAACTAACGCCTCAGCTTTGAAAATACTTCATTGGATGAAAAATACTTTAGGGCTTCCTGAGATTGTGATATTGAATAAATGCAAGTTCTGTCTTTATTAGTTTGCATGTTTCTGCTCCAAGCCTGTGTAAGCAAGAACCAGCAAGATGGGTCTGAGCTGAATCTTGCAGAAGAGCAATATACTGATGTTGCAGTCCACTTAAGTTATTACAGTGAAGCTGAGAGTTATTTTCATGCACTTGGAGAAGATCCCATACTACACCTCAGAAATCCTATTTCAATCACTTGAAAGTAGCAAGCAAGCAGATCTCATCAAGCATTCTTAAATAAACTTTGACCCAGCATTAGAATGACTGTCCATGCACTATTGAGGTGTTGACATTTGGAATGTCTTACTTATGGTTCAGAAATTACTGTATACAACGTATTAAGAGCCAAATATTTAGCTCAACAAAAATGCAAAATTAAATAATGTACACTTCATAGAGGATACTCCTTGATGAATCACTATAAAACTGAGCGAAAGCCATATTTCTTGTTGTAGAATCTATCATAAAGACCTGCATTCATGTTGCTGGATGTAGGCAGGTCAAACAAAACGCCAAATTCTTTCACACTTTGGCATTCAACACAGTGGACAATTCCCTTTGTACAAGATGCTTTATTGATCAACTCTTCAGGTCAGTAAAAAGGTTATTCCAATGTATCACACAAATTCGAACATTTTACATCCAAGACAAAATATCTGAAGGAGAAGTTTTTTTTGATAATTATTCTAGGTTCTGCATAATGTTTCTCTTGCGTTTCTAGTCTCTCTCTCTTAGATAATATCAGGAGATTCATGGTTCATTGTCCCTCTCAGACATTGTCTCATTGACTTTCAGATTTTACTTGGAGTCAATGTTAACAGTGCCAAAAAATCTCATCGTTCTTTGACTTATTGAGAAATTTTCTAGATGAGTAGGGCTTCCTTTTGAATGTTAAATCTGAAAAGAATAGGCAAGCTCAGAATATTCTTCTCTAAACACCGCATGAAATGCAACACAACCAATTCACAGAAAATATTTGTCAATGACTTCAGTGGATATAAGTGGTCCTTACATTTGGCAAAGAATCATTCAGAAGTTACTGCAGAGGGTATGAGGTTAGCTGAATGGCAACACTCCCGCTCAAGTCTGAAGGTAGCGGGCCCAAAGCCCAAACCACAAACTTAAGAGAAACCAGACTAAGGCTCAAATGCATTTTGCTGAGGGAGTGCTGTACTGCCAAGGTGCTGCTGCTCAGATGAGATGTTAAACCAACGCTCTGTCTGCACGCTGAGGTGAACGCTAAAGATTCTGTGTCACCATTCGAAGAAAGGCAGTCTTCCTGGTATCTTGGCACTCGAAAGTCACAGATGTAGAGGTATTTCTGGGATCAGTCTATGTATAAACTGTTTTCAGTGTTTCCACACTGCAGAAGTTTCACCATTCTAAATACTTACTGCATATATTTGTGTACAAGTCAATCTCATATAGAGGTTGGCCCTTATTTTTGGCCAAAAAACCTTATGTTTTTCATATATCTCATGTAAAAATTGACCCTACTATATCATATTATAAACTTCTTACAAAGGAAACTGCATCTTCCCATTAACCCACTTAAATGAAATTGCATTCATTCATTCATACCAGCAACTCTATTGCTTACTATATTGTGTCCGTATTCATTCATTCATTCATCCCTCTACTTAGCCCACTTAGTTTACAACAGCACGTTTTGATTCATTCAGACCAAGACTTAGCGCAGTTTGTCCACTGTACATCCAAAAGTTAATATTGTTAAAAAGTTTACCATTTTAAGTGTGCCGTTATATCTGAATAAAAGCGAGACATATTAGCTACGTATACCTTTAATTCTTTGTCAAATTTGTTAATGTTGCTGAGGTTCATTACATATGAGAGTAATTGGGAGGGAAACGGAAGAATTTGGCAGGCAAGTTCAAGATGTGTACACAGTCAGAATTGAATAAATGTTTCATTTTAAGCATGCCATTATACCAGGCCATGACGATGTTGAACAGTGTGAGTTTGCAGGATTTCAATGAATCTTTGACATGTTTAAATTTTCGTACCGGTGTGCATAAATAAAATTTACTACCAGTAATTCATTCTTGTTGCTCTCACTTTTATCAGGTAATTACTTTACCGTAATAATACGGTATTTCGAACTGCATGAATTTCAGCCCCTCAAAACTAGTGCGCATGTAATCGTCAACCCTATGAATTGAACTTTTAAACATCTGACTTTTACATGTATATATGCAGTAATTGTTGTAAAGCACTTTGAGAGATCTGGAGGTCTTGAAAGATGCATATAAATGAGAGTCTTTCTTTAGATTGTCAATATGTTGATTAACAATTTATTTTCAAAATTCTGAAGGCTTATATTAACTGAAGGGGTAAGGATTATTTCATCTTTCTGGACTTTCAGAGTTGCAAGAGTCATTAGTTTAAAATGTTCACTTATATAGTGAGGCAAGGGGCTGGGGAAACCTCTTAACACAATGGAGTTTTGGATTGTGAAATACTTTGTCAGAAGAAATAGTTAGACACAAATTATTGCATCTTTCTGAGGGAGATTTGGGTACATGTTTGAAGCAATGTTGATGCAGGGTTATGGGGAGAGAGCAGAGCAGCAAAGTTAGTTTTGTATTACTCCGGCAGAGTTAGCATAGATGATACAGTAATTATGTACACATATATCAGTGTGCATGTGGCTACATGTATGTATACCTGCATATGCTCTTCATTTATGCACGTATGTGAGTGCATGTCAAATAATAAGGACGGTAAAATCAGAATGCGAAAAAGCTAGCTAGAAATATAAAAATAGATAGTAAGAGTTTCTACAGATATATTTAAAAATAGTTAACATAGTGTGCATCTAAGGAATTAATGCAAAATAAAGAGATAGCAGATGACTTGAACAGGTATTTTACATTGGTCTTTACTATAGCAGAAACAAGTAACAACAGAAATAGACGTATGTCAGGGAATGGAAGGTAGAAGGACAATTCACAAAAATTACAATTACTAGGGAAGTTGTACAGAGCAAATTGCTGGAGCCATGATCAGACAAGTCCCTGGGTCCTAATGGACTTCAAAGTCTTAAAGGAAATGGCTACTGAGATAGTTGATGCAGTGCTCCAAAATTACCAAAATTCAGGGAAGGTTCCATTAGATTGGAAAACAATAAATATAATTCCTTTGCAGGAAACCTACAGGCCAGTTAGTCTACCATCTGAGATAGGGAAGATGTTAGAGAAGTTATTGTTAAAGATGCAATGACAAAGCACATATCAAGGTTCAAGGTAATCAGGCAGAGTCCACATGATTTGCAAAAGGGAAATCATATTTAATCAAATTATTGGTGTTCTTTGAAGTACGCGTGCTCTGAAAAAATGGAAAACAATAGATGTACTGTATTTAAATTTCTAGAAGGCATTAGATAAGCTGCCAATCAATGTTTATTGTAGAAAATGAAAGCTCATGGCTTAGAATATTGACATGGATAGAAGTTTAGCTCACCAACATAGGCATAAATGAGCCATTTTCTGTTTGGAACAAGTGTCACAGGGATCAATACTGTCATCTCAGTTTTTTTTTTAAACAATTGACATTAGACAGTGTGTGTGTTGCCAATGGAAGCCACCATTCAAGATGGCCACTGACAACTACCTGCACATGCCAGGTTTAACAACGTCAATCTCCAGTGACAGGAATCTCGGGTGTGCCAGTACGCCTCTGCATATGACTAGGTGGAGAATCGGCAATTTTCACACCAGCTTTCCCTACAAGAGCAGCAAAGCTGTGTAAGCTTGTCTTGTTCAGCAAATGTACTACAAGATGGTATGCAACAAGTTGAGGCGAAACATGATCCACTAAGCTGCAGATGGAATGTCACCACTGAATGGCCAATCTACTGTTCTGATTTCAAACCCCACGTTTGCTCTGATGCAAAACTTCAGTTCTTATGAAGTCCGCATTTTTGCAGGCGAAGCTGCAGTTTGCTCCCACATTGTGAACATAAGGGCTACATCGTTTATATGAGAGACCACTGTTCCTCTGCCAATTGGGGCAGCGCATGCTTGGTGCTTCACCTAGTGGTGGCATTGCCCAGGGCCGCGGCCATAAACAATTTGGTCAAAGGAACTGATGACCAGATTGCTAAACTTACTAACAACAGAAAGGCAGTAATAAAAGTAGGTTGTGACTGTGTCACTTACAGAATGAGGGGACCCTCTGAAACTCAGATGTGACAGAATCTCTTCTTTGGAGGATAGTGAATGCATGAAATTCCCAATCTCAGAGTTGTGGCAACTAGATCACTGAAATTATTTAAAGAGGAAGCAGATGGGTTTTTGAAATGTCAGGGAGTGGAGGACTATAAGGAGCTGGCATAAGAGTTAAAACTTGGCGCAGATCAGCCCTGGTCTTCTTAATGACGAGGCAGACCTGAGAGGCTGAATGGCCTGCTCTTGCTGCTATCCCTTACATTCTTGAGTATTGTTGGAGCTAACCTCATCCAGGCAAGTTGGATGTATTCCATCATACTCCTGCCTTGTGCCTTGCAGATGAAGGACAGACTTTGGGGAGACAGAGGAGCAGTTATCCTGTACAGTATTCCTAGCCTCTTGCTTGCTTTTTTAGCCACTGTATTAACATGACTGTCCTGTTTGGATTCTGGTTTACTCTCCAGGATATCGACAATAGGAGATTCAGTGATTGCGATGACATTGAATGTAAAGGGGAAGTGGATTCTCTCTTATTGGAAGGTCATTGCCTGACATTTGTTTGGGATGAATATTATTTCCCCCATTTCAGTCTAAGCCTAGATATTGATCAGGGCTTGAAGTACCTGAGGAGTAGTGAGTGGTGCTGAACGTCGTGGAGTAGGGGCAAGCCCCAGCAACAAGTTCAAAAAGGAGTTATTCGGAAAATGAAAGAAGATTGGATGGAGATTCCAACGTCTGCCATAGTTTTTAGATCAGGATATTAAGAAGTTAGTTTAATAACTTTAATAAGAACAAGCATGTCATAGCACAAAACATGAGAAAATGTGAATCTGTCCATTTTGACAAGAAGAATTTTAAAAAGTGAAGCACATGGTCTAAACCCTGAGGTGCAGAGGGATCATGATGTTATACACGTGAATCACAAAAGGTTAATCTATAGGTTCAGCGAGGAATGTTATTGTCTAGTGCAAGGGAAATTGAATTAATTGTACAGGGCATTGGTAAGGCCATATCTGAAATAATGTATACAGTATTGTTCTCCTTATTTAGTTAAAAATCATACAACACTAGGTTATAGTCTAGCAGGTTTATTTCGAAGCATTAGTTATCGGAGCACTGCTCCTTCATCGGGTAGAGATTAAGGTGAAAGTGGGTACTGCAGATGCTGGAGATCAGAGTCTAGATTAGAGTGGTGCTGGAAAAGCACAGCACAGGTCAGGAAGCATCCGCGGAGAAGGAAAATTGATGTTACAAGCAAAAGCCCTTCATCAGAAATGAGGCTGGGAACCTCAGGCGTGGAGAGATAAATGGGAGGGCGGTGGGGCATGTGGGGGGGAAAGAGTGCAATAAGTGGATGAGTTGGGGATGAAGGTGATAGGTCAGAGAGGAGGGTGGAGCGGATAGGTGGGAAGGAAGATTGACAGATGAGACAGGTCATGAGGACGGTGCTGAGCTGTAAGGTTGGAACTGGGGTGGGGGTGAGGTTGAGGGTGGGGAAATGAGGTAGCTGGGGAAGTCCACATTGATGCCATGGGAGTGGAGGGTCCAGAGGCGGAAGATAAGGCATTCTTCCTCCAGGTATCAGGTGGTGAGGGAGTGGCAGTGGAGGAGGCCCAGGACCTGCATGTCCTCAGGAGAGTGGGAGGGGGAGTTCAAATGTTCGACAACGGGGCGGTGGGGTTGATTGGTGCCGGTGTCCCAGAGGTGTTCTCTAAAGCACTCAGTGAGAAGGCGTCCAGTCTCCCCAATGTTGAGGGGACCGCATCAGGAGCAACAGATACAATAAATGGATGAGTAGAGGGATCTTGGTGTCCATGTACACAGATCTCTGAAAGTTGCCACCCAGGTAAATAGTGCGGTGAAGAAGGCATATGGCTTACTGGCTTTTATTGGTAGAGGAATTAAGTTCCGGAGTCCTGAGGTCATGTTGCAGTTGTATAAGACTCTGGTGCGGCCGCATCTGGAGTAGTGTGTGCAGTTTTGGTTGCCATACTATAGGAAGGATGTGGAGGCACTGGAACGGGTGCAGAGGAGGTTTACCAGGATGTTGCCTGGTATGGTAGGAAGATCGTATGAGGAAAGGCTGAGGCACTTGGGGTTGTTTTCATTGGAGAAAAGAAGGTTTAGGGGTGACTTGGTAGAGGTGTACAAGATGATTAGGGGTTTAGATAGGGTTGACCATGAGAACATTTTTCCACGTATGGAGTCAGCTATTACGAGGGGGCATAATTTTAAATTAAGGGGTGGTAGGTATAGGACAGATGTAAGGGATACATTCTTTACTCAGCGAGTCGTGGGTTCATGGAATGCCCTGCCAGTAGCAGTGGTGGACTCTCCCTCTTTATGGGCATTTAAACGGGCATTGGATAGGCATATGGAGGATAGTGGGCTAGTGTAGGTTAGGTGGGCTTGGATCGGCGCAACATCGAGGGCCAAAGGGCCTGTACTGCGCTGTATTTTTTTCTATGTTTCTAAATGATATGTGGAAATCTCCTTTGGAGCCTTAGATGGAGGTGAGTAAACAATTGTTTAAATGTATCACATCTCCATGACACTGGACCACTGGCTATAAATTCTGTGAGCATGATCTTAACCTCCACTTTACATAGTACATAGAACATAGGACAATACAGCACAGAACAGGCCCTTTGGTCCTCGCTGTTGCGCTGACCTGTGAACTATTCTCAGCTCATCCTCCTACACTATCCCAAAATCATCCATGTTCTTATCTAAGGATTGTTTAAATCTCCCTAGTGTGGCTGAGTTGAGTACATTAGCAGGTAGAGCATTCCACGCCCTTACCACTCTCTGCGTAAAGAATCTGCCTCTGACATCTGTCTTAAATCTATCACCCCTCAATTCGTAGTTATGCCCCCTCGTATATGCTGACGTCATCATCCTTCTGAAAGAGCAGCGCTCTAAAAGCTAATGCTTCCAAATAAACCGATGGAACTATAACCTGGTGTTGTGTGATTTTTAACTTGGAATGGATGGGTTATCTTATGAGGATACGGTTAGATAGACTAGGTTTGCTTCCGCTAGAGTTTTGAAGAATAAGGGGCAACTTGATCGAAACATACAAGATCCTGAGGGGTCTTGACTGGGTGGAAGTGGAGAGGATGTTCTCTCTGGTGGGAGAATCTGGAAGTATGGGTGACTGTTTAATACAAGGGTCAAAAAATATCAGGTGGGGAGCAGGAGAGTCAGCATTTCGAGCATCAGCTCTTCATCATGATGAACAGCTCTTCCTGATGAAGAGCTTATACTTGAAACATTTATCCTCTTACTCCTCGGATACTGCCTAATTGCCTGTGATTTTCCAGTGCCACACTTTTTGACTCTAATCTCAAGCATCTGCAGTCCTCACTTTCTCCTAATGTAAAACAAGGGGTCATCCATTGGAGACAGCGATGAGGAGAAATAGTTTCTCTCAGAGGGTCATTGTCTTTAGACCTCACTGTCAAAAAATGGTGGAAGCAGAGTTATTGAATATTTTTAAGGCAGAGGAAGAGATATTCTTGGATAAGCTAGAAGGTGAAAGGTTATTGGGACAGGCAGCAACACGGAATAATCAGATCAGCCACAATCTTATTAAATAATGGGGAGGGTTTAAGGAATCGCAAAATATTCACATTCGGATATATGAGCAGAGATATAATGCATTCTCAATTCTCCAATTTTTAACCCACGACATATACATCCTTGTCTTTACATCAGCATTACTTCATATCGCCTTCAATGTGCTTTTCTGATAACAAGATATTGTGTTACTTTAGAAAAAAAAGAAAATACAGCAGCGAATTACCAATTCGTACCCTACTTGTAAAACAACTTTTTGCTTAAGGCTGTCAGATATAAAGCTAAACATCCAGGATACAAATACTGTAGTGTGCAGGGAGTTTACAAAACTCTAATTAAGTTAAGGTATTTCAACGGATTTATGGACACAAGCAGAATCTAGAGATCCAATTATGGCAGTGATTCTCAGCAAACCAATTAATATGTTAATATATACTGAATGTATCAACCACAGCTTGGAAGAATGATAATCGAATAGAGACATATTATGGCACTAATGTTACTCATTGAAGTACTGGAATTGATAAGAAAAATGGTCAGCAAACATTTCAGATCAGCTCTAGGTCACACAGGATATAAAGTCAGAAGGTATCCAAGGCAAAGTTGGAATAGTTGAATCCAATGGTAACAAAGGCTTGAATGAGGGTTTCAGCAGCAGCAGATATGTCAAGGCAGGGAAAGTTAAAGGTTACGTTCCTGATGACAGAGAGTCTCACAACTTCCATTAGTTAAATCCAATTTTCTACATGATCTTCTCATTGTGAAATCCCAGTCTGCATTTATGCTGGCAGCCAGTTGAATTTGATATGCAGCTACCTGTAATTTATTCCAGCAACTTAGACTTTATCTTTGCACCCTGGTAGCCATGACCTTGAAAGGATGCTATGGTTACAAGATGTGGGCATTGCTGGCTAAGCCAGCATTTAATTTCCATCCCTACTTACCCTCCAGGGCTACCTCCTTGAACTGCTGTGGTCGAGCTGTTGTAGGTACACCCACAATGCCAATAGGAAGGAAGTGCCAGGATTTTGGTCCAGTGCAAGGCAATATAGCTCCAAGTTAGGATAGTGAGTGGCTTGAGGAGCAGCCTGCAGACGGTGGCATTCTCATGTATCTGCTGCCCTCGTCCTTCTAGATGGTAGAGGTCAGGGGTTTGGAATATGCCGAAGGAGTCTTGTTGAGTTGCTGCAGTGTGTCTTGTAGATGATACACAGTGTGCACCTGTGCTGTAGGGAGTGAATGTTCTAACCGTCGGTCTACTTTTTCTCGAATGGTGTGAAGTTCGCACTCACCCAGGCAAGTCTTTAGTGACAATCCCACCTCTGCCCTTACGATGGAAGGAAGCTTAAATGATGCAGTGGAAAATGGTTGGTCTTAATGACAGCCATTAAGCACAGACACTTGGAACTTCCATTTCAGATTCATTTTTTCCATTCATTCTAGAGGAGGGAATTTGTCGATGAATTTGAAGGGGGTTAATGCTTCCATGAAAACAGCAGAAAGGATCTTCAGAAGAACTTGTTCAGCAGTTAAAAGCCTGCCACAGCATAATTTCAAGGTCCACAAGATTTTAAATGGTTCTTATTGAGGAAATCTCCAGCGCATGAGGAAACACCACTTACTCCAAGTTACAATCAGCTGACAGATACTACAGTTAAATCCCATCACTGACGTGGAACCTCTGAAAGATGCACAGTGGCAGTATGGAACTTAGTAATCATTGGAGGTTTTTTTTCCCCTCTCTGACTGCATTGCAGAAAGTGGATGCGTTTCTCATGTGGTTCCTCAGAAGCAACCCAAAAATGGATGCATTTCTTATCCTAAGAAATAAAATTAAAGTTTCTCCTTAAACACCATCCTCCAGAACTGCTCGGTTGTAAAGTTTTGGTTCAGTTCCACGAGACGTCTTAATGCAGCAGCTTCGCGTTTCGACTGGTGGAAACTTGGCATCCACAGCTCTCGCATCACTGATGCCCCCAGCGAGGAGGGTATGAAGGTGAATGCCACAGGCTCTGGGCAGCTCAAATGATTGGCTCGTGCCTGCCACTGAATTGGCGGTAAACCCTGTTAATAAGGCAAAGAGTGATTTAAAAAAAAAAAGAGAATTAGTAAGGGCTAAGGAACGAAATCCAGCTACAGCTCCAGCTACCTATTGCCGACATCAAACATCACCTAACTCCAACCCAAGCCATGTCGGCCTGTATTATCATTTCTGTTTGTCCCAGCCAACTCTTCCACTGAAGCCGCGGGACTGATCTCAAAGTCTAAGGAAAGGATTCGCAAACGTTTAGATTCCCAGTGAGTTCCACCAGGTTCCTACATAAAAGCAAAATGTTGTAGATGGTGGGAGCCTGAAATGAGAACAAAAATGCTGACCTTTCTGTCTAGGGTTGGCAACACTGATCCAGTATGATCCAACGTAAGCTTAACAAACTACATTTCAAAGTGGCACTCTACAGCCTTTCGGTCTCCACGCTCAGTTCAAAAACTTTATAGATCATAACTACCTTGGTGTTTGTTCTGCTGAGCTCAGCTTTGCCTTGTTTCTTTTAAAAATCCTTCATGTTGCATTTTTATTATGGAGCAATTCACACTCACTTGGACACAACACATGCTTCAACATATCCACAACAGCTCCTTTTGGCTGTTGCACCATGAGACACTTTGTTATTTAATCTCCCCTGATCCCCACCCTGTCACAGATGCTCTCCTTCATTCTTCCTATCTTCCCTCCCCACAATGCCACTGGCTTAAAAACTCTCCTGTTTGGCTTCAGTTCTGATAAAGGTCATCAATTTGTAACATTAACTCTGTTTCTCTCCACAGATGCTACCTGATCTGCTGGGTTGGAGGAGCAGCACTCCGAAAGCTAGTGTGCTTCCAAATAAACCTGTTGGACTATAACCTGGTGTTGTGTAATTTTTAACTTTGTCCATCCTACTCCAACACTGACTCCTCCACATTAGGGATTTTTTTCTCGCCTTTTTGTTTGTTCTCATTCCAGTACATCCTGGCAAGTGGTCAAGACATCAGAGTAGATTTAGAAACATCTACACACACCGCTCCCAATCCCTCCCATCACAAGTGGAATTTTTAAAAATCTGATTTAAATGGGAAATAATCCCAGTATTAGAGTTCTGAGCCCTCTAAACTGAAAATGGACTGCTTCCTCTCTCAACAATTTTAGGACTGTACTGTCAACGTAAGCCTTTCAGCTCATGAAACAACAGAGAAGAAGTTATACACATAAAATACCTCTTCCTTTCTTCTGAGATTTTCCCACACTCTGTTACACACTAGACATTCAAAGGCATCAATGTAATTGTCCTGGGACAGATCTTGAACACCCCACTTGCGTTCCTTCATGGCAGTCAGCAGCTTCGCATTGGAGATGGGACCCTTCCATTTCCACTCGAGGAAGACCTCATACTCTTGGTCATTGCCATCCAATTGCAAGATGTACTCAGCCAATTCCTTGGGGTGTGAGAAACTCTTGACAAGAATAGCGCTTTGATTACTGGGAAGCCAGTCAGCTATACTGGGGGAACCAAAATAAACTGGAACCACGCCCAGCTTGAAGGATCTCCACAACTTCTCAGTGATGTAATCATCACAAACAGCGTTCTCAAAAGCGAGGATAAATTTGTACTGAGCAAGAATCTTGTAAAGTCCATCATCATCCATGGATGTGGGATCTTTCAGGTGACTGGGAAGGTCCTTGTTATGCAAACATGTCCCGTAGGAATCCACTGGGATGTATTTCATCAATTCCTGAACGTAACTGTCTCTGTCTGAAGGTGGATCACAGTCAGACTGTACATACGCTAATGGTGCCAGATGTTCCCTCAGCTGATTCTTGCGAGACAGCGGGATCAAGTACTTGTGGGTTTTCAGTTCCTCGATGCTCTCCAGGTACTGGGTGGTCAGGGGCATATGAGAGTTGCGACTGAATGTGGACGTGTAATTAAATAAGGTGATGGCAGGCTCGTGAAAAAGCTTGTAATTGTTTTTCGGGGATTCTTCATGGAACAAGGCCCAATCATGGTGGTGTTTCCGAGGCAACGGTAAACTATTGATCTGGAAGTCTGTACCTATTCAAATTAGAGATGTGGAAAAAAAAGGTTAACGTTTCAAATAATGCTCATAAAACAGACTGTTAATTCACACACAAGCTCAATGATAATGAGCACCAATAATGTCTTGATCAGCAGAATGTCTCTATATCTAGGAGTTGTAGAAACTGTGATTGAAGTGACCATTGCCAGTTCCAAGAGGATTAGAATAAACTCTGGTTTCATCTTCTGAGCCACATATTGTTGTTTATTCATTCATGGGATCGAAAATCTGTTGGCTAGTCCAGGCTTTATTGCCTGTCTCTAATTGCCCTGGATCGGACTGCCATTTGCTCAGCCATTTCAGAGCGGAGTTCAGAGTCAACCACATTGCTGGTGGTCACTTGTAGGCCAGACCAGGTAAGGATGGCAGATTTCCTTCCCTGAAAGACATTACTAAATCAGATAGCTTTTTACGATAATAAACAGTGACTGTGTGGTCACCATTAATTTCACCATCTGCCATAGTGGGATTCAAACCCAGTTCTCCAGAACATTAGCTCCCAGTTTTCTGGATTACCAGGTCCACTCCCATTACAAATTTGTCACACTTCCGCAGACCAAAGATTAGTGACAGGGGAGATAGGATGAGGAATGGGGTGCAGGGGAGAAATCGGTGAATCCCTGCCCACTATCCCCCCATCTCCAATGTATGGACACAATCAAAAGACCTCCTTGTGTGATATACCATCTGGATTAAACGTAACACTTCCCTTGGTCAAACAGCAGGGTTCATGCTCACTAACTGGAATCACATAAGACAACTGTGCAGTGAACTGAGGCACAGATTAGTGGAAATTTATATTAGCAGGTAGATGTCGTCGGGGGAAGGGGAGAACTGGAACAGAAGGGGGAATGATTATGTTTTAAACCCCACCATAAATTGGGTATAGATGCAAAGCAACTTTAGACCAAACAAAGCAATTTTTTTCTGTGATTTTTGTTCTGACATGAAGCAAGGTCCCATTTAAAACTCATATGCCAATTTACACGTTACTGTATAATTTACTTTAGAATGTACCAATAACACGTTAGCCCTAATGGATTCATGAAAAAGAACAGCAATGTAACAGAATGAAGGGTTACACAGCACGAGTGAAGGCTCCTCCAGCAGCCGCTCCCAAATTCTCCCACCTGGAAGGATAAGGACAGCATGTGCAGGGGACAACTTGGAAATACATTGCCATTCCTTCACTGTCAATAGGTCGAAATTTCAAGCCTTACTTAAGTGTACTATGTGAGTGCCTTTACCACATGGACTGCAGGGTTTCTAATGGCACAGCACTACCCTTCCAAATGAAATGGGCAAGAAACATTGGACTGTCAAGCAACGCCCACATCCAATGAATGAATAAATTAAAACTAAATTAAATTTTTGACTTATGGTGAATAATGTCATTAGATCCATTAACCGGAGGAAAGACAAAGCAACCTTCAGAGTAAATTTCAAATCAGGAGATGGGGGAAAGAAGGAGGAGTGTTTCAGTTCTACATTCTAACACCTCACTACACAACAAAGTAGAGACAACTGTTTAGTTCATCACATTTTGCAATAGTATGATTAGATTAGATTACTTACAGTGTGGAAACAGGCCCTTCAGCCCAACAAGTCCACACCGACCCTCCGATGAGCAACCCACCCAGTCCCATTCCCCTGTATTTACACCCCTTCACCTAACACCATGGGCAATTTAACATGGCCAATTAACCTAGCCTACACATTTTTGGACTGTGGGAGGAAACCGGAGCATCCAGAGGAAACCCACGCAGACACGGGGAGAATGTGCAAATTCCACACAGACAGTTGCCTGAGGCGGGAATTGAACCCGGGTCTCTGTTGCTGTGAGGCAGCAGTGCTAACCACCGTGCCACTGTGTCGCCCTTTAAAAATAATTGGTGTAGGTTACACAGGTAAAACACAAATATGGAAAATGACTTATGATACAGTTGTCAAAAATACCTCATGAATATTTAAGTTAATTTTTAAAACAGCTCTCAGACAAACCAGTACACAATTTGATGCTGCAGCCAATTAGCCTTACAAAGTAATGGTCTATCACAATGCTAATAAAGTGTGACTGAACCCTTCTTATATCTCGCTCATGCCCAACAGAGTATTATAAAGCTGCTGATGTGCACAGAGTATTCGGACTACACTGAGGCACAGGATGGACCACACTGAGATTAGTCATGGTCTTACTCCATGGTAAAGTAGTCAAGAGAGGTTGAGTGGCCTACCCCTGTTCGTAATTCATATGCTGTGAGAAGGGAGGGGGTCAGCTAGCTCAGTTGACTGGATGGCAGGTTTGCAATGCAGAATAAGACCAATGGCATGGGTTTAATTCCTACACAGGCTAAAGTTACTCCCCTTCTCAGCCTCTTCCCTTGACTGAGGCATCGTGTCGCTCAGGTTAAGCCACCTCCAGTCGTTTCTCTATAACGAGAGAGCAGCCCTATGATCCAAAACAAAAGCAGAAAGGACCTGTTCCGGTTCCGAAGGGTCATTGGACCTGAAGCTTTAATTCTCATTTCTCTTCACAAATGCTGCCAGACCTGCTGATTTTTTCCAGCAATTTCTGTTCTTGTTTCTCTAGTTTCAATATCCTCAGCTCTTTGAATGGGCACTTTAAAATTACATTGCTACTTTTTTTTTTACTCATTCAAGGGATGAGGACATTCCTGGTTGGGCCAGTATTTATTGCCCATCCCAGAGGGCAGTTAAGAGTCAACCACGTTGCTGTGGGTCTGGAGACATGTGTAGGCCAGACCAGGTAATGATGGCAGTTTCCTTCCCTAAAAGGACATTAGTGACCCAGATGGGTTTTTCCAATAATTGGCAATGGATTCATGGTCATCATTAGACTCTGAATTCTAGATTTTTATGAAAATAAAATGCCACCATCTGCAGGATGCAAACCCAGGTCCCCAGAACACTACTTGGATCTCTGGATTAACAGGCACTAAGCCATTGCCTCCCCAATATTTTCTCAACTTGCTTTTAATTAATTTGTAGGACAAGGGCTAGAACTTGTGACCGAGGACCCAGAATGGGTCCTTTCTGTTCTGAAGCAGGGTCACTGGACCTGAAACGTTAACTTTGCTTTCTCTTCACAGATGCTGCCTGGCATGCTGAGGTTTTCTAGCTATTTCTGTTTTTATTTCTGATTTCCAGTATCTGCAGTTGTTTTTTTTTTGTTTAGCCCTAAGGTTCTGTAGGGCAACAGTGACATTACCTTTCCTGTGTGTATCAGAGTTTGCAAATTTGAATTCCTGTTCTGTGAAAATAAAATCTAGACTGTCGAGTTGGCATCAGGCTAAGTGTGTGTGCGTGTGTGTGCGCGTGTGAGTGAGAGAGAAGAGAAGGCGAGGGAAGAGAAGGCGAGGGAAGAGAAGGCGAGGGAAGAGAAGGCGAGGGAAGAGAAGGCGAGGGAAGAGAAGGCGAGGGAAGAGAAGGCGAGGGAAGAGAAGGCGAGGGAAGAGAAGGCGAGGGAAGAGAAGGCGAGGGAAGAGAAGGCGAGGGAAGAGAAGGCGAGGGAAGAGAAGGCGAGGGAAGAGAAGGCGAGGGAAGAGAAGGCGAGGGAAGAGAAGGCGAGGGAAGAGAAGGCGAGGGAAGAGAAGGCGAGGGAAGAGAAGGCGAGGGAAGAGAAGGCGAGGGAAGAGAAGGCGAGGGAAGAGAAGGCGAGGGAAGAGAAGGCGAGGGAAGAGAAGGCGAGGGAAGAGAAGGCGAGGGAAGAGAAGGCGAGGGAAGAGAAGGCGAGGGAAGAGAAGGCGAGGGAGGAGAAGGCGAGGGAGGAGAAGGCGAGGGAGGAGAAGGCGAGGGAGGAGAAGGCGAGGGAGGAGAAGGCGAGGGAGGAGAAGGCGAGGGAGGAGAAGGAGAGGGAGGAGAAGGAGAGGGAGGAGAAGGAGAGGGAGGAGAAGGAGAGGGAGGAGAAGGAGAGGGAGGAGAAGGAGAGGGAGGAGAGAGAAAGAGAGGGAGGAGAAAGAGAGGGAGGAGAAAGAGAGGGAGGAGAAAGAGAGGGAGGAGAAAGAGAGGGAGGAGAAAGAGAGAAGCTGCTTTTTTTTGCTGTAGTAGAAACATAACTGGTTCACAAATGCTCTTTAGGGAAGGTAACCTGCCAACTTGACCTCGTCGGACTGAAAGTTCACCATCATTTTCTCAAGGACAACTAAACGAGCAGTTTTGTAAGTGATAGCTCCACCCTGAACCTGGAAAGCGACGCCTTGAAACTGCATTCCTCCACTTCTTCGTGTAGACTGAGCATATCATTCTTGTGACCCAGTTAGTAAAATGAATTTACTGAAGTGTGCAAGATGTCAGCTATTGGCGACAACCAGATCCCAGTTGCAAAATTTTCAACCTTTTCAAAATTTTCAAAAGCATGCACAGGAGACCAGCAACGGAAACAAAGAGTGGTGCAGACTGCTAAAACGGATACTGGTGCAGGATTCAGGAATTACAGGTTTGGACGGCGTAAATATATACACACTCAATATAATTGGGTGGCACGGTGGCTCAGTGGCTAGCACTGCTGCCTCACAGCGCCTGGGACATGCATTTGATTCCAGCCTTGGGTGACTTTCTGTGTGGAGTTTGCACTTTCTCCCCGTGCCTGCATGGGTTTACTCCCACGGTCCGAAGATGTGCAGGTTAGGTAGATTGACCATGTTAAATCACCCCAAAATGTTCAGGGATGTGTAAGTTAGGTGCATGAGGCATGGGAAATGTAGGGTTACAGGGTAGGGGGATGGACCTGGGTGAGATCCTTGTCCGAGGGCCGGTGTGAACTCATTGGGCTGAATTACTTGCTTCCACACTGTAGGGATTTTATCTGTATATAATCTCACACACATATGAAGGTATACAGTAAATCATGTATGCATGCATTCTCCCCCACCCCCACCCCACTGTGTGTAAATGTTTCCCTGAGTAAGTTTGGCACTAAGCTTTTTAATGTAAATATTTTGCTACTTGCACCCACCATAGAAGGTGGGGTTGGGGGGAGGGGGAAGTTTTAGTCATGTCAACTTTTGTTCTGTTCTTCAGTGCAAGCTGTATACACAAACAAGGAGAAACATGAATCTTCCACTCATGATAAATCCACAAAGCTAACACATGACTTTCCTCCTTTCGCCTACACTTGGGTTTTTAATATTAAATACGCAACAGAGCAATCACAAAATACATTAACCAACTTAATGTTCTTCAGCCAGCACATAAATTCAATGACTCTGCAACAGAACCCATTTCTGCCATGTCAGCTAGACAACAGTACCGAGAGAAAGCTTGCACTTGTGTTCAGTGAACTATTGAGGGTCAGTTCAGTCTCTGTCTACCACTTATATCAAGACTTTGTTCAGATTTGTTTAGAATGAGAGTTGTGTATTTTAGCTTCAGTACACTGGCTGACTTCAAACCCCCGTATCAACCATAGAACGTAGAACATTACAACGCAATACAAGCCTTTCAGCCCTCGATGTTGTGCCGACCTGCGAAACCAGTCTGAAGCCCATCTAACCTACACTATTCCATTATCATCCATATGTTTATCCATTGACCATTTAAATGCCCTTAAAGTTGGCGAGTCTACTACTGTTGCGGGCAGGGCGTTCCATGCCCTTACTACACTCTAACTAAAGAACCTACCTCTGACATCTGTCCGATATTTATCACCCCTCAATTTAAAGCTATGTCCCCTCATGCTAGCCATCACCATCTGAGGAAAAAGGCTCTCACTGTCCATCCTATCTAATTCTCTGATCATCTTGTATGTCTCTATTAAGTCACATCTCAAGTTTCTTCTCTCTGACGAAAACAGCCTCAAATCTGTCAGTCTTTCCTCACAAGACCTTCCTGTCATACCAGGCAACATCCTAGTGAATCTCTTCTGAACCCTATTGAATGCTTCCACATTGTTCCTATAAAGCAGTGACCAGAATTGTACGCAATACTCCAAGTGTGGCCATACCAGACTTTGTACAGCTGCAACATGACCTCATGGCTTAGAAACTCAATCTCTCTACCAATAAAAGCTAACACACCACATGCCTTCTTAACAACCCTATCAACCTGGGTGGCAACTTTCAGGGATCTATGCACATGGACACAGAGATCTCTCTGCTCATCTACACTACCAAGAATCTTACCATTAGCCCAGTACGTTGTATTCCTGTTACTCCTTCCAAAGTGAATCAGCTCACACTTTTCCGCATTAAATTCCATTTGCCACCTCTCAGCCCAGCTCTGCAGCTTATCTATGCCCCTCTGTAACCTGCAACATCCTTCCATGTTGTCTACAACTCCACTGACCTTAGTGTTACCTGCAAATGTACTAAACCATTCTTCTACACCCTTATCCAGGTCACTTATAAAAATGACAAATGGCAGTGGCCTCAAAACAGATCCTTTTGGTACACTACTAGTAACTGAACTCCAGGATGAACATTTCCCATCAACCACCACTTCTTTCAGCTAGCCAATTTCTGATCCAAACTGCTAAATCACCCTCAATCCCATGCCTCCGTTTTTGTACAATAGCCTACTGTGGGGAACTATATCAAATGCCTTACTGAAATCCATACACACATCAACTGCTTGACCCACATCCACCTTCTCAAAAGAACTCAATAAGGTTTGTGAGGTACGACCTACCCTCCACAAAACCGTGTTGACTATCCCTAATAAAATTATTCCTTTCTAAATGATTATAAATCCTATCTCTTATAATCCTTTCCAACACTTTACCTACAACCGAAGAAAGACTCACTGGTTGAAATTACCAGAGTTGTCTCTACTCCCCTTCTTGAACAAGGGGACATTTTCTATCCTTCAGTCTTCTGGCACTATTCCTGTAGACAATGATGACAAAGATCAAAACAAAGGTTCTACAGTCTCCTCCCTAGCTTCCCAGAGAATCCTAGAATAAATCCCATCCAGCACAGGGGACTTGACTATTTTCACACTTTGCAGAATTGCTAACCCCATCTTCTTCTGAACCTCAATCCCCTCTATTTTAATAGCGTGTATCTCAGTATTCTCCTCAACAACATTTCTTTTTCCAGTGTGAATACTGACAAAAAATATTCATTTAGCACCTCTCCTATCTCCTCAAACTCCATGCACAACTTCCCACTACTGTCCTTAACTGGCCCTAATCTTACCCTTGCTATTCTTTTATTCCTGGCATACCTATAGAAAGCTTTAGGGTTTTCCTTGATCCTACCTGCCAAAGATTTCTCATGTCACCTCCTGGCTCTTCTTAGCTCTCTCTTTAGGTTCTTCCTGGCTAACTTGTAACTGTTTATTGCCCTAACTGAGCCTTCATTTCTCATCTTTACATAAGCCTCTTTCTTCCTCTTGACAAGATATTCAACTCCTTTAGTAAACCACAGATCCCTCACTCGACCACCTCCTCCCTGCCTCATCAAGGACCCGCAGTAGCTGTTCCTTGAACAAGCTCCATATTTCAATTTTGCCCATCCCCTGCAGTTTCCTTCCCCACCTTATGCATCCTAAATCTTGCCTAAACTCATCATAATTGCCTTATCCCCAGCTATAACTCTTGCCCTGTGGTATACATCTATCCCTTTCCATCACTAAAGTTAACGTAACCGAATTGTGGTTACTATCACCAAAGTGCTCACCTACCTCCAAATCGAACACCTGGCCTAGTTCATTAACCAGTACCAAATCCAATGTGGCCTCACCTCGTTGGCCGATCAACAAACCGTCCTATACACATTGGACAAAAACTGACTCATACAAAGTATTCGAAGCATAGCATTTCTAGTCAATATTTGGGAAGTTAAAGTCCCCCATAACAACTACCCTATCACTCTCACGCCTATCCAGAATCATCTTTGCAATCCTTTCCTCTACAGAATGTTTCAGAGGCCTGTAGAAAACTCCCAACAGAGTGGCCTCTCCTTTCCTATTTCTAACCTCAGTAGACAAGTCCTCAAATGTCCCTTCTACCACTGTAATACTGTCCTTGACTAACAATGCCACACCTCCCCCTCATTTACCACCTTCCCTATTCTTACTGAAACATCGAAACTCTGGAACCTGCAACAACCATTCCTGTCCCTGCTTTATCCGGGTCTCTGAAATGGCCACAACATCAAAGCCCCAGGTACCAACCCATGCTGCAAGTTCACCCACCTTATTCCGGATGCTCCTGAACACACTTCAAACCACCTTCCTGCCTGCTGGTACACTCTTGTGACCTTGAAACCTTATTCATGACCTCACTACCCTCAACCTCTTGTACACTGGAGCTACAATTCAGGTTCCCATCCCTTTGCTGAATTAGCTTAAACCTCCCAAAGAGCATTAGTAAGTTTCCTCCGCAGGATATTGGTACACCTCTGGTTCAGGTGAAGCCCATCCTGTTTGTAGAGGTTCCACCTCCCCCAGAATAAGCCCCAATTATCCAGGAATCCAAAATCCTCCTTCCTGCACCATTCCTGCAACCATGTGTTCAACTGCGCTCTCTTCCTATTCCTTGCCTTGCTAGCACGTGGCACGAGTAGCAAACCAGAGATAACATCTCTGTTTGTTCTAGCTCTAAGCTTCCACCCTAGCTCCCTGAAATCCTGCCTTACATCTCCATCCCTTTTCCTACCTATGTCATCGGTACCAATGTGGAATGGGGCTGCTCCCCAAACTCTTAAGGATCCTGAAAAACTCAATCCGAAAAATCATGGGCCCTGGCACCTGGGAGGCAACACACAAACACGACTCTCTCTCGCTCCCACAGAATCTCCTATCTGTCCCCTTAACTATGGAGACCCCAATGACTAATGCTCTACTCCGCTCCGGCAACAGTATCCAAAACGGTATACTTGTTATGGAGGGGAACGGCCAGAGGGGATCCCTGCACTGTCTGCCTGTTCCCTTTCCGCCCCCTGACTGTAACCCATCTACCTTTTTCTTGGACCTGAGCTGTGACTACATCCCTATAATTCCTCCCAATTGCCCCCTCAGCCTCCCGAATGATCCAAAGTTCATCCAGCTCCAGTTCCCTAACGCAGTTTTCGAGGAGCTGGATTTGGGTGCACATCCCGCAAATGAAGTCAATGGGGACACTAGTGGTGACCCTTACCTCCCACATTCTGCAGGAGGAACATTCAACTGCCCTAACATCCATTCCCACTATTCTAAATTCCCAAAGAGACTACTGAAAAAAAAACTAATAACCTTATCAATCTGGCACACAGAACCTTTTTTTGGTTAGAGGTGGAGGAAGGGTGGGAGTTTTGCTTTGGGTAAAGCAAACACCTCACTTACTCAGCTATCCTGCGTGTTCTTGCTCAGCGAGCACTCCACCCATACATGAGATAAGTTTTTAAAAGGATTAATTTACCTTCCCGGCAGCCCCCTGGTGTTCCCTCCAACTGCTGCTGAAAATGGAGGCCACTGACTCTCAAAGTAAGTCCTTTTAGAGGGAAATTTATCTTCCCGGCAGTCCTCTGATCCTTGCTGACACCACTCTCGCTGCTGTTAAAATTGGAGCATGTGAAAGAGAGCCATGTCCTTTCACTGATATAAATACTGGGTTTTCGCTGAAGTAAGCTCAATGCTTTATTCAGTGCCTAGCATTCGACATTTTAAGTGGAGCTGCTAGTGAGCGGTTCAGTCACTGGATCAGAAATCTAGAGGCCCAGATACTGTTCTGGGGATCTCGACTGGGAATCTACCGTGGCAAATGGCAGAGTCTGAATTCAACACAAGTTTAGAAATCCAAGTCTAATTAGATTAGATTAGATTCCCTACAGTGTGGAAACAGGCCCTTCGGCCCAACCAGTCCACACCGCCCTTCCGAAGAGAAACCCACCCAAACCCATTCCCCTACATTTACCCCTGACCAACACACCTCACACTGTGGGCAACTCAGCATGGCCAATTCACCTAACCTGCACATCTTTGGATTATGGGAGGAAACTGGAGCACCCGGAGAAAACCCACACAGACATGGGGAGAAAGTACAAACTCCTTACAGGACAGGCGGGAATCGAACCCAGGACTCTGGTGCTGTGAGACAGCAGTGCTAACCACTGAGCCACCGTGCCGCCCTGGCCGTGATGACTGTGAACTCATTGTCAATTGTTGCAAAAACCCATCTGGTTCAGTAGTGTCCCTTAGGGAAGGAAATCTGCCATCCTTATCCAGCTTGGCCTACATGTGACTCCAGCCTCACAGCAACATGATTACCCAGAAAGCAGTTCAGAGTTAATGAATTCTGACCCGGTCAGCAATGCCCATGTCTCAGGAATGAATTAAAAACATGTTGAGACAGCAAGTAGCAATGTAATTTCACAGCAGCGTTATATTTCTGAAATGTTGGAGTTTTTTGACACTGAAAGGATTTGTAAAGAGGGTCACTGCGAATAGTGAGCTTTTAAAAAGAAAATGAAAAAGGTTAACATACAATAATGCTTACTGACAGATATCTTTCCTACAGATTGTAAACAGTGTACAATGAGGTCTTCATAAATTGAGAACATATCAGATCCATTGTGCTGGAAAATCTTTGGACCTAATGTTTCAGAGAGCAGAAGGGAAAACTGCAAAGACATTCACAGGGTCTAAAAGATTGGATAAACCAAAAACTGATTAGAGTCATAGGGTCATAGAGTTGTACAATATGGAGTTGTTACAACCCTTCCATCCTAACTCATCCATGCCAACCAGTTATCCTAACCTAATCTAGTCCCATTTGTCAGCACTTGGCCCATATCCTTCGAAGCCCTTCCTATTCATGTACCCATCCAGATGCCTTTTATATGCTGTAATTGTACCAGCCTCCACCATCTCTTCTGGCAGCTCAGGTGTTCTGGAGTTTAATTCTGAAGAAGGGTCACTGGACCCGAAGTTGTTAACTCTGCTTTCTCCGCAAAGATGCTGCCAGATCTGCTGAGTTTTCACAGCAATTTCTGTTTTTTTTAAACTGATTTGGAGGCATTCAGTTTAGGTCAAGTAAGACGATCGATTGCTGTGGGGAAGCATGACTCATTTATTGTTTTGCACAACACTATTATTATTGGAAGAAATTAATCGGATCATAACTACCATTTATATCTTCACTTTCCTGGGAAATAAAATTGGTTATGACTCATATTGAACATGTTCTCCACATATTTGTTCAAGTCACCTTTGCAGTGAATAAGACAATCCTTTGCAAAAGACATCACTGAATTCATAGAGGGGCTGATGTGTTTCCACTTTCTTACAAACACACAATGGAGATCTTATGGCACAGTGGTAGTGTCCTTACATATCGGTTATGAGGTCTGGGTTGCAGACCTACCTACCCTAGAGGTGTGCAGAAATGTCTGAACAGGTCAATTAAAAAGAATTTGCAAATTGTAGCTGGTACAGTCAAATTCAAACCCATAAGTGTGAATTCATTTCCCACAGTAATCAAAACAATTAAACAAGAGAAAGCATTGAGGCCAGACTTCAATCCAAAAGCAAACACAAACAAAACCAGAAATTGCGGGAAAAACTAAGTTCTGAAGAAGGGCCACTGGACTTGAAATGTTAATTTCTCTGCACAGATGCTGCTAGATTTTCCAGCAATTTCTGTTTCAGTTTCTGATTTCCAGCATCCCCATCTGCATATACAAGGTATTCGCCAAAAACGGATACCCGCGCAACTTCATCAACAGATGCCTAAGAGAAAGACCACGGAACGAGGACATACCACAACCAAAAGGACTAGCCACACTACCATACATCAGGAGCATCTCAGAACGGACAGCCAGACTACTGCGACCCCTAGGACTCATAACAGCACACAAACCAACAGCCACGCTCAGACAACAACTCACCAGAACGAAGGACCCGATACCCAACATGAGCAAAACTAATGTAGTGTACAAAATACCATGCAAGGACTGCACAAAACACAATAGAGGACAAACAGGAAGACAGCTAACAATCCGCATACATGAACATCAACTAGCCACGAAACGACACGACCAACTATCCTGAGTAGCCACACACGCAGACAACAAGCAACATGAATTCGACTGGGACAACACTACTATCATAGGGCAAGCCAGACAGAGAACAGCCAGGGAATTCCTAGAGGCATGGCATTCATCCACAAACTCCATCAACAAACACATCGACCTAGACCCAATATACCAACCACTACAGCGGACAGCTGAAACTGACAACCGGAAGCGGCAGGGACAGACCACTATAAACACTGGAGGAAACATCAAAGAAGCGCTTCGCAGGAGGCTCCCAAGCACTGATGATGTCGCCTAGCCAGGGGACGAAACGTTTGCAACAAAAACTTCCAGCTCGGCGAACAGAACCACAACAATGAGCACCCGAGCTACAAATCTTCACACAAACTTTGAGTTCTTTCGGGTTTTTTTCTGTCTAGAATCGCAAGAGTTTTGGAATTTGCCTTCACATTTATTCCTGGTCAGAAGGGGTAATAATGACACTTAAACAAGAGGAAAAAAATAAATCCCAGGATACCAACATTGGCTCAGCCACAGAATGTAATGTAGTCCTTCAAAATTTAAACAGATATCAGATCCTTCACTGAAGCAGTGCTCAGGTACACATCACTTCGGACCAGAACTGTGAAGTCAACGTAGTTTAAAATAAACAAAACTGGCTTTTACAGGCCGTGCATTCCATCAAATTCACAATCTGATCTCAGTGACACAAAATCAATACCAAGCTCTGAGAAACATAGTACCAGTCAAATTCAATTCCGAACCAGTGAAACATTTATTTAACCCTGTCTTTTGCTCCCTCTTGATGGTATCTCTCGGCTTCAGGGGATTAATTGCCCAAGAACCGTATGCCTTCTGGTCATAATGATGAGGGTCACTGGCACCTCTAGGGTAGGTTTCCTGGCTCTCCTCTCTCTGCCAACTCAGCCCCCTTTCTCTTTATCTGTCGTTGATCTCAGGGCTGATGAAAATGTGTCCAACCTGCTACAACAGTTTCATGTCGTTTTCAATACTGAAGTCAGTGTCAAATGTGGGGGTGTAAAACCAAAGATTGGGCAAGGTGTTAATGATGGCGGTGTCACTGGAGACAGCAGCACTTTCTCTGCCCAAGGTACAAAGAGATGCAATGCCAAAGCTGTACAGCCAACGCTGGGCTCTAATCTCCCTACAAATGGTGGAAAGCAACCACCAACTATCACCTTCTTGAAAGCGTTCAATATTTTGGCCTCAACCACTTCCTGTGGCAGAGAATACCACAGGATATCCACTCCCTGGGTGAAGAGAATTCTCCTCATCTCATTCCTAAATGGCCTATCCCATATCCTTAGATTATGTCCCCCTGGTTGTGGATTCCCTAGTCATTGGACACGTCTTTCCTGTGTTTACCCTGTCTTGGCTTGTTAGAATTTTCTATGTGTCTATAAGATCCCCCCTCATTTTGTAAACTCCAGCGAACATAATCTTAACCGGATAAAATACGAAAGAACTGTGGATGCTGTAAACCAGAAGCAAAAACAGAAGTTGCTGGAAAAGCTGTGAAGAAAAATCAGAGTCAATGTTTCAGGTCCCGGTGACACTTTCTCAGAACTCAGATGATCAGATAATCCTAACGGATCCAGCCTCTCCTCATATGTCAGGCCTACCATCCCAGGAATCAGTCTGGTGAACCTTTGTTGCACTTCCTCTGTAGCCAAAATATCCTTCCTCAGGTAAAGGTGACCAAAACTGTACACTATATTCCATATGGTCTCACTAAGGCCCAGTACAACTGTTGGGTGGCTCAGTGTAACCTAACAGCGCCAGAGACCCTGGTCCGATTCCAGCCTCAGGCAACTGTCTGTGTGGAATGTGCACATTTTCACCATGTCCTCCACATGCTCTGGTTTCGTCCCACAATCCAAAGATGTGCGAGTTAGGTGAATTGGCCAGACTAAATTGCTCACAGTGTTCAGGGATGTGTAGGTTGGGTGCACTAGTCAGGGGTTAAACGTAGTGGAATGGGTCTGAATGGGTTACTCTTCAGAAGGTGGGTGTGGACTTGTTAGGCTGAAGGGCCTGTTTCTATACTGTAGGGATTCTAACCTGTTCCACCATTCAGGGAGACCGTGTCTGATCTGCGGCCTCACTCCATACACCTGCCTTTGGCCCACTGCTCTTAATACCTTTGCTGAAGAGAAGTTTATCGATCTCGGTCTTAAATTTAAAAACTGATCCAGCATCCACTGCCACTTGTGGAAGAGAGTTCCAAACCTTTCCCTCCCTTTGTGTGTAGAAATGCTTCCTAACACCTCTCCTGAACAGGCCAGGCCTAATCCTCAGGCTGTGCAAACTGTGCCACTATTAGTATCACAGATTTCAGACAGTGCACAGGGAGGCCATTGGGCTGGATGTTCCAATGCCACCCACTCTACATTTTCTCCAGGCAAGTTCCTCACTACTGGCAAGATATCCATGAGTCACTTCTGCCCACACGCCCAGAGCATCCAGTTTGAGAAGCAGTGCAAACAGCCAGCTGTGATTCCACTGCCTGGGGAACAGAGTTGAAAGTCTGTAATCTGTAATTAAGTGAGAGTAACAGTAACCATGCACACATGACTGGTTGCAGCTTGACATCTCAATAGCAAGGTCAGGGGTCAAGTGCATTAACCACTGCATTGGCTTCACTTCTGCACCTTGTTCTCTGTCAGCAATTAAAACTCACACCACACCAGGTTATAGTCCAACAGGTTTGTTTGAATGTACAAACTTTCAGAGTGCTGCTCCTTACCCGACGAAGGAGTGGTGCTGCAAAAGCTTATACTTGCAAATAAACCTGTTGGACTATAACCCGGTGTGGTGTGAGTTTTGAAACTATGTCCACGCCAGTCCAACACTGGCACCTCCACATCTGTCAATAGTGCCTTTTCCAAAATAGTCACGTGCACCATGCAAATTCAAAACAGAACAGTAGGATGAAGTAAGCCTCTCCAAGAGGGCCCAACACAGACAGGAAAGGCTTACTCCCTCGTTGATTGCATCTGGTGCCATCCCTTCTTTGGATTTGCAATGCAAAGGACAATGTAGAGAAAGTGCCTCTCAGCTCACTACACAATCAGGAGGAATGGACAGTTTGCTTAATTCAACAACTTGCAGGAGCAGCAATCCCCTGAGGAAGGAGGGCTGGAGAATCCAGCGGACTGTTTAATCACCATTATAATTATTCACAATGTCAAAGCTAACTGCCTTAATTAACTAAGCAATTTCTCTGATGCATGCTAAATCATTCACAGTTACAACGGCACCTTAACTAGAATGTTGATGTTCCTGCATTAACTTTCACACAGCAGACATAAATCAGTTAATTTACTGAACTGATTGCAAAATTGGAATCCCCTTCGTTTGGGAGATTTCGGAAGTTTGCTTTTCTCAGTCAGGGGCCACCACGTATTTTGTTGAGAAGGTTAGCAGACGTGACAGCTGTTGCCAGTCCTGTAGTACACGCCCATGACTTTTGCAAAGCAACACGTTCACACTAGTTCTACCCTGTAACCGCATCAGATGCATTTGATGCAATGCTACTGGATTTAACACCCGCTTTCTTATGTGAGATAATCGCTACTCACTTTCCATCAGCAACGCTGGGCGATCGTGAGAATCAAACTCCTGAGCAGAGGTCTCTTCAAAACTGAGGAAGTCTTATGCAGGGGTAGCATCGCTTCCCGTGGACTGGGAGGTCTGGGTTCAAGTCCCACCTGATCCAAATGTGTGAAGTAACATCACTGAGCAGGTTGATTTGAAAAATAGATTAAATTTTTTTAAAAATTGCTGATGGAGGACCCTCTTGTGGTGCAGTGATAGTATCCCACCCCCTGGACCAGGAGGCCTGGGTTCAAATCCCACTTGCACCAGAGGTGTGTAATAACACCGCCACACAGATTGATTAGAAAAGAGAATGAAAAAACTGCAGATGCTGGAAATCAGAAACAAGCAGGTCTGAGGAAGGGTCACCAGACCCTAAACGTTAACTCTGATTTCACTCCACAGATGCTGCCAGACCTGCTGAGCTTTTCCAGCAATTTCAGAGGTTGATTAGAAAAGTACGTTATTAAATCTTTTTTAAAAACTTTTGGCCACCTTCCGAAACAACCACTAATTGTTCATCAGACACTCGATTGGTGGGGCAGGAGCTGAATGGTCTCCGAGTGCTATTCGACCACACCCACCCACAGTCTCCAGTCAGAGGTTGACATCCAGATGACTGACCATGTGTTCAGCTGCTCCCAATCCATGGTCAGCAGGGATGGTTTTGGCCGTTACTCTCTCCAACCCTCGTGACCAGAGACTGGAGTGTTGGTTCCAACGGCTCGATTGATATCCATTGGGTGGTCCTCAATTCCAATCTGCATAAACCACCCCTCTCCCGACATCATCAGTCATCGGTGAGGGTCTCCAGCCTTACTCCCAGCCCTGGTGGGAGGCTGCTCTGAAAATAACAACCACACTGGGAAACTCTCCCAGCTACTGGAGTGGCACGGTGGCTCAGTGGTTAGCATTGCTGCCTCACAGCGCCAGGAACCCATGTTTGATTCCTGACTCAGGCGACTGCGTGGAGTTTGGATATTCTCCCCGTGTCTGTGCGGGTTTCCTCCGGGTCCTCCCGTTTCCTCCCACAATCCAAAGATGTGCAGGTTAGGTGGGCTGGCCATGCTAAATTGCCCGTAGTGTTCAGGGATGTGTAGGCTAGGTGCATTAGTCAGGGGTAAATGCTGAGTAGTTGGGGAGTGGGTCTGGGTGGGTTATTCTTTGGAGACTCGGTGTGGATTGTTAGGCTGAAGGGCCTGTTTCCACACTGTAGGAATTCTAATTTTAATCCTATTCTTCACTAGTAAGTAGTTTAAGGAGTCTCGGCCGTGGGAACGTAGACCTGTGCTGGGGCACCACGCGATGGAAAAGTGTCAGGTTAATGTTAAAAACTGCCTCCAAGGAAAGGCAGATACTATGTCCACACCTCCGTTGCACAGTTAGCTAAATCACGACAGCTACCAAGTCTGGAGTGAAACATTTAACTACAGGTTCCACATGGTGAGGAAAGCAGCCATTCGGCACATCAAGCCTGCTCTGATCCTCTGAAGAGCGACCCACCCCTGCACCCTATATCCCAGTAACCCTGCATTTCCCATGGCTAATCCACCTAGCCTGTGTATCGCTGGACACGATGGGCATTTTTGCAAGGTCAATCCTCCTAACCTGGTCAGAGGCCCAAAAAAAAGCTGCTGATGCCTCCACATCTTTGGACTGCGGGAAGAAACCAGAGCACTTGGAGGATATCCATGCAGACACGGGGAGAATGTGCAAACTGCACACAGTCACCCCAGGTTGGAATCGAACCCAGAACCTTGGTGCTGTGAGGCAGCCATGCTAACCACTGAGCCACCAAGCCACCCTGGGAATCACTGTTCAAGCTTAAGGTCCAGTCTCAACGGTCACTGTTTCAAATGTTCTTTTATATCCTGTAACTTACATGTGGGCAATGTAACCTTTTATCCATTTAGCCCACTTCCCTATTTCTAATAATGTGAGCCTCTTCAGTTCCTACTTGTAAAGCCATTTGTGTTTCTTGTTTTCTCAGTGGGGGACGGTACAGACTGTCCCATGTACTCATCATCCATTCAGTGAAAGGCATCGACTCATGCTTTATCTTTCAGTTCACCTGATGCAGCAACATCGCGATGTGATCAGGATTCCTGATGAAGGGCTTTTGCCCGAAATGTCAATTTTCCTGCTCCTTGGATACTGCCTGACCTGCTGAGCTTTTCTAGCAACACTCTAATCTAGGCTCGCGATGTGATCAACTCAGAGTGAACGGACTAAGGAACAACTTACGCAACGGGACTGTGGAGTATCAGAACTGGTGGCACGCAAGGTCCAGCTCAACCAAGGAATATGGATCTGGGTTTTAAAGCAAATTCATTCACGATGATGCATGAGGCTAAGTAATTGACCTGACCTGGACTATTCAGCCAGGATATCCACTGCTGTTAATACCAGCCCCAGATCAAACAAATGATAGGTACACTTGGGTTAGTCCTGTCACGAAGCAGGACTTACTCAATAACAACAACTTGCAGTTATATAGCTGGAACTCTTATAGCTGGAACTCTTACAGAGACTGTGGAGCGATTTACAAATGAGAGGTGGGACCTCATTCAGGATTTCTGCCCCCATTCTGGGCGTCCATAATTTCCAGGGGTGTGGGACAAGGACGTGTGTAACAAGTCAGTATTCAAACCCTGCCAAGCCACCTGGCTTTTCTTTTGGTGGGGGGGGGCACATCCATATTTGCCATGACTCAAGCCCAGTCAATGCCAACTCGTACCTCCCACCTTTTCTCTCCCCCATTGGTTTTGGATCAGAGATTGCCACACAAGGCAGATGCATTTCATAACTAAATTCTAGTGTGTCTCCTTACCTGTCTAAAGGGAAGTTTCTTGCAAGCTAGCTGTTTTGGCCACAACCAGTACATAGTTTGAACTAAACACTTGCTCATTGTATTTTCAAATGACAACCTGCTCTTGAAATAGATATTAAGCTGAACACCTCCCTCTAGTGGCCAAATAAACTAAATGTAATTGCAACAATGCTTTATTTACAAAAAGTAAACTTTATAACTTACATTTCTGCTCAAATTTGATTTATGCAGAATCACATACAAGGGAAGAATTGAAACACAAGGTTTAGTCTACCGTTTAAAGATGACCATACAAATCCAAATAAAGCACCAATCAAATTTTCTGATGAGTCTGCCCTAAATTATTTCAAGAAGACCAGAGTAAGTTACCACCCCCCCCCCCCCCTCCACCCACCCCGCCACTCCTGGTCAGCAATTAACCCTGAATCAATAACAAAAATTATCAGCCATGTCACGATGCATGTGAGTGGGTCAAGGTTTACGGAGGCAGTTCTCCCATCTCCCACAACTTAATATCTTTTCAAAATACCGGAAAGAAAAACACCATTCGAAAAGCACTTCTAAAAACGAATGCTAAATTGGAATTTCTAGTACAGTGGACACAAACTATCTATCCCATATCAATGCACTTAAGGGGAGGCGAGACATTTAGGTGGTGAAAGCAACAGACCTTGAAGTTAATATGGTGAGATAAAGTTCATGTAGGAGGGGATGCATGCAGAGTATTAACACAAACATAGACCAGGCTGTATGGTCTATTTCTGTGCAGTAACTGCTGTGCAATTATTGTCAGGGTCATAAACCAGATGACAGTGAGCATCTTCTGAACAATGCAAATACCATTAAAACATCTCTGCAGCTATGAATTCTGAAAGATTACTATTTAAAGTTTCAAGGACCAGAAGTCACTATCTGTAAATGCAAAGATGTTTCTCCACTAGCCATTTAAAATAGAATGTTCCTCACCATCAAGCACAGACTTACTAAACTACTCATGCAAACTTTACCAATCTGTCT
The DNA here is from genome assembly GCF_037043375.1 of Chiloscyllium plagiosum. Taxonomy (NCBI): domain Eukaryota; kingdom Metazoa; phylum Chordata; class Chondrichthyes; order Orectolobiformes; family Hemiscylliidae; genus Chiloscyllium; species Chiloscyllium plagiosum. Next base: position 15,721,686 of record NW_028270174.1, read on the forward strand.
TCCAAATTCAAACTGCATTGAGAATTGATTTTTTAACCTCTCATGACCTTTATTAATGTCAATGAAAATACTTTTTACAGCTACAGCTGGTTTGTAGAATAATCACAAGCTACACAAACTTTGATCTCAATCCATTTATCATTGTGCTATTTGTAAGAGGAACACATGATACATAGACTATATCAGGCTCAGTCAACATAACCTCTGGAAAAAGTTAAAAATCACAACACCAGGTTATAGTCCAACAGGTTTAATTGGAAGCACACTAGCTTTCGAAGCGCTGCTCCTTCATCAGGTGGTTAGCTAGTGTGCTCCCAATTAAACCTGTTGGACTATAACCTGGTGCTGTGTAATTTTTAACTTTGTATACCCCAGTCCAACACTAGCATCTTCAAATCATGACTACTCTGGAAAAAAGTGTATCCTATGACCTTTACTGAATCTCTTGAAGTAGTCACCTAGTTTGTGGACTGGGGCAGCAGATAATTCATGAGCCAAATGGACACAAGTCTAGCAGGACATACAGAAAAGTACAACTTGTATTTAAAGAGCACCTTTGACCTAACAAAATGGCACTCTCCACTTCACAACAGAAGTACAAAACAGCCTTCAACACTGAGGTGACATAATGGGACAATAGGTGGCCAAAAGCTTGTTCAGAAAGGTTTCAGGGAACATTTTAACAAAGGAAATAAAGATAAAGGGGCAAAGAATGTTAGGGAAAGAGTTCCACAGGTTAAGGCCCAGGGAGCTAAGCCCAGAACCACCAGCCAACTGTGGACTGATTTCAATTGGAGAAGTCTTGAGACACCGGAATTTGAGGAACGCTGGCATATTTGTTGTGGAACAAGAGGGAGATGACAGAGATAGGAAGGGGCGAGACTATGAGGGTTTAGAAACAAGGATGAGAATTAAAAATCAAGACACTGCTTAATCATGGGCCAGCGTAGGACAGTCAGCAAGCGTTAGAATGATTGGAGAACAGGATCGGTGAGAGTTCGGATTCAGGCAGCAGTGTTTTGAATTCCTTAAGTTTTTGATAAAGATTTCTTAAAAGAAACTTCCATACAAGAGGAGAACCACGTGGAATTAGTGATGATCAGTTGATGTGGATTGAGAATGGAGTGAAAGCACACTGGCAGAAAGCAGCAATCAATTGAGTGGCAATAATGGTGTTCCAGGGATCAGTGTCAGGATCATTGCTGTTTACCACTTACATCAAAAACAGCAGCAGGCCATTCAGCCCCTCTAGTCTGCAATGCCACTCAGTTAGATCATGTTTGATCCCGTACATCAACTTTAACCACTTGAGCTCTGTATCCCCTGATCTAGAACCTTTGTATCCTCTTACCTAACAAATATTTATCAATCTCCATATTGATAGCTTCAACTGTTCCAACACCCATTGCGTTTTGGTGAGAAAAATGTTCCAATTGTTAATTTCTCTAATTGCCCTAGTTCTAATTTTAAGTTTCTGCCATCTTGCTACTGATTCCTCTAGCAGGGAAATGATTTTGCCGTCTTAATCTTACTGATTTCTACATTTTTCATATCTAAAAAGGTCTGCCCTTAATTTATAGCTTCAAGTGAATACAAATCAAATTAACAATCTATTTGGAAGCCAGTTTGTAGATGATATCCATCGTTCACAGGACGTTGGCGTCACTAGCTAGGGCCGTACATTTACCCATTTCGAATTAGAGTTAGCCACATTGCTGTGGGTCTGGAGTCACAGAAGGGTAAAGGTGGCAAATTTCCTTCCAAAAGACAATAGTGAATCAGGTGGATTTTATGACAATTTTCGTGGTTGCACGGTCGCCATTAAGTTAGCCTTTTTCTAAAACTCCAGATATCATTGAATTCAAATTTCAGCATCTGCTGTGATGAGATTGAAACTCATGTCTTCAGAATGCTAATCCAGATATATTACCACTATGACAAGTTAAGTGCATTTTTTTAAGCAGTGTGGGAGTTTACAGATTGGTATGGCAATAGACTCTTTTCCCACGAAAGTATCAAGCAGACCAACATCATAGTAAAACAAACTCTGAAATGACTTGCACATTCTTCACTCGTCTTGGGAAAAATTTTCAATCTGCCACCAATATTTGAACTTTGATTTGCTTCCTGATATAAAATGTGGTGGAGTATGGACTGTGGTGAGATTATTGCTTCACAAGAGAACCTGATAGCTCTTGAGCAGCTGGTGGATAATTTTCAAATTGCATTGACTTTATGTTTCAAAAGGACAAGACTGACAATAGACAGTTTCTTCCTTCTTGCTTCTGCCAGTCCTGAAAACAGAACCTGGGTTAGCCAACGTATGTCAAGCAATATTGTCTCATGCAAAGGCCATTAAATCTTTAGTTTAGGGAAAATAATTGAACAGCTTTTTTCATCATCTTAGAATGCAGCCCAACACACCTTACAGTCTATTTAGCATTTCATGAGGTGTTGTGATGCTCGATACCCAAGTTAATCCTCCAAAATCTCAAACAGCAATGAGATCATTGCCAGATAATTCACATTTTCTGTGATCTTAATCGATAGGTATATATTGGCCAAATAGTGCTCTGTGATCTTGCAAAAGGACTGAAGAAATCTTCAGTTTAACGTTCCACTTGATAAGCAGCAGCTTATACAATTCACTACTCAGGTAGCTAAACACAATTTGGATATTAAAATTAGAGCATACCATGTGTTTGTGAAAATGATTACATTTCATGGATTCAGGTTTGCAGTTTTCATGCAGTTGCACAAAAATTGTCTGCCGGAGCCTGATCAGATAGAGGTACGACGCATTTTAAAAGCCTTCAATTATTTATTTTCACTTGAGGTCACTTGTAGGGAGATATGAAAAAGAAATGCATTTGCACTGCAGTTTAACAGAAATGTAGCCACAGCATGAAGTGTAAAGCAGCAACAACAGCCTGCAGAATAAATTTTGCCTTATCGAACAGTCCTCTTTTTATTTCTCTTCAGCAGAGCAGCTGGCTCCCCTTCCAACACCCTACAGGGTAAACCTGTTAATAACGGCCACAAATCTTACACAGAAGATTGCCAGAAAGATTGAGTATAACACAATGCTTCTCTACCCTTCATCAGGATTAACGTCAGTCCGTTTTAAAGTGAACTCAGCTGAATAGTAAAGTATGAATCAATTAAAACCTGTAATTCAATTTACAGGTTGAGAACATAGAAATAACACCTTTCGGAAAAAACCAAACTTTTACTCGTGATTAAGTAGGGGTTTGTAACGAAAGGTACACTGTTTGAGAAAAACTTACACGTTGTGTCTTCATTACAACTTTGACAAAAGCAGCCACTTGTCTTAATTCCAAACAGCAGACCCAAAGCCTGCACCTCTGTCAGTACCCCTCTCTCTCTGCACTGGATGGGACAAAACAAAACCAACGTGCTTCAGTTTTACATTTGCAAATCCTAATAATGTTTATTTGTCCAAATAAATTTAGGGATTTCCAATGTCATGGTGTCTCAATGGAACACTTGAAGAAACAGGATTCTTAATTTTGGATGCCGAAGTGCATCAATTTAAAAAATATACAGCTAAATCAAAGAAATGTTCCTAAACTGCCCACACTTTGGTATAAGAAAGATGTTGTGAAACTTGAAAGGGTTCAGAAAAGATTTACAAGGATGTTGCCAGGGTTGGAGAATTTGAGCTACAGGGAGAGGCTGAATAGGCTGGGGCTGTTTTCCCTGGAGCGTCGGAGGTTGAGGGGTGACCTTATAGATGTTTATAAAATCATCAGGAACATGGATAGGGTGAATTGCCAAGGATTTCCCTGGGATGGGGGAGTCCAAAACTAGAGGGCCTAGGTTTAAGGTGAGAGGGGAAAGGTTTAAAAGGGACCCAAGGGGCAACTTTTTCCACACAGAGGGTGGTGCGTGTATGGAATGAACTGCCAGAGGAAGTGGTGGAGGCTGGTACAATTACAACATTTAAAAGGCATCTGGATGGGTATACGAATAGGAAGAGTTAAGAGGGATATGGGCCAAATGCTGGCAAATAGGACTAGATTAGTTTAGGATATCTGGTCGGCATGGACAAGTTGGACTAAAAGGTCTGTTTCCATGCTATTACAATTCTCTGACTTCAGAAAGTGCATAACTGACCATATAAAGTGTTCTGGGATGTCAGAATAAATCAAAAGAGATACATCAATCTAAATCTTTCTTGTTCTTTTAAAGGGGTTATAGTACCACATTTGCATTATTCCACATTTCTAGCTTACTAATTTATAGTGTCCTATATTCAAGGTATGATTCAAGTATATGCAGTGTTAGCAGGTTGTGAAGCTTTATGGCATGTACTGTTGTCTTGGGGATTTGTGTGATTCTTGATAATGGGTGCATGCAAGTGTTAAATCTTCAAAGTTTGTGAGAAGATTTGTTGCTCGTGTGCTCGTTGCTGTGGTTCTGTTCGCCGAGCTGGAAGTTTTTGTTGCAAACGTTTCGTCCCTGTCTAGGTGACATCCTCAGTGTTTGGGAGCCTCCTGTGAAGCGCTTCTGTGGTGTTTCCTCCGGCATTTATAGTGGTCTGTCCCTGCCGCTTCCGGTTGTCAGTTTCAGCTGTCCGCTGTAGTGGTTGGTATATTGGGTCCAGGTCTATGTGTTTGTTGATGGAGTTTGTGGATGAGTGCCATGCTTCTAGGAATTCCCTGGCTGTTCTTTGTTTCGCTTGCCCTATAATGGTAGTGTTGTCCCAGTCAAATTCATGTTGCTTGTCGTCTGCGTGTGTGGCTACTAGGGATAGCTGGTCGTGTCGTTTCGTGGCTAGTTGATGTTCGTGGATGCGGATCGTTAGCTGTCTTCCTGTTTGTCCTATATAGTGTTTTGTGCAGTCCTTGCATGGGATTTTGTACACTACATTAGTTTTGCTCATGCTGGGTATCGGGTCCTTTGTTCTGGTGAGTTGTTGTCCGAGTGTAGCTGTTGGTTTGTGTGCGGACAGCTGAAACTGATAACCGGAAGCGGCAGGGACAGGCCACTATAAATGCCGGAGGAAACACCACAGAAGCGCTTCACAGGAGGCTCCCAAGCACCGAGGATGTCACCGAGACAGGGGACGAAACATTTGCAACAAAAACTTCCAGCTCGGCGAACAGAACCACAGCAGTGTTAAATCGACCCAGCTATACAATGATACAATCTGGAATGAAAGTTTTGAGTTTGGTTGCAGAGCAATGAGGTTCCGATGGTCACATGCCCACCATTTCTTGCGAAAGGGGTGGAAATGTGCACGATTAAAGTCAGACTAATTACATGGATCTTTCAAAGATTTACAATTGGCATCTTTCTGCATTGGAAGCCTAGTTGGCACTTCTGCAGTCTCCCCTTTGAAAATACAATGAGGTAGAGGGTAGATTCACAGACTGATTGAATACATTCAAGGACCTTCTGTGGCCATTGCCAATATTACCATGAGTTAGGGGTTCTGATCAAAGGTCCTTAACCTGAAACTTTAATTTTGTTTCTTTTGTTTCACAGCTGCTGAGTATTTCCAACATTTTCTTCATTGCATAAATTCAGCATCTGCAATGTTACACTAGTTAGAAAAAATATACATATATTCATGGATTATGAGAATTCGAAAATATAAGATTTTAGATTAGATTACTTACAATGTGGTAACAGGCCCTTCGGCCCAACAAGTCCACACCGCCCCGCCGAAGCGCAACCCACCCATACCCCTACATTTACCCCTTACCTAACACTACGGGCAATTTAGCATGGCCAATTCACCTGACCTGCACATCTTTGGACTGTGGGAGGAAACCGGAGCACCCGGAGGAAACCCACGCAGACACGGGGAGAACGTGCAAACTCCACACAGTCAGTCGCCTGAGGCGGGTATTGAACCCGGGTCTCTGGCGCTGTGAGGCAGCAGTGCTAACCACTGTGCCACCATGCCGCCCACTGCCACCGTGCCGCCCACGGATTTAAGCAACTCCGGGGTTTCAACAGATTTTTCACGCGACTCCCTGGAACACAAAAATCAAAAAGTCAAAGAGAACAGGGATTGTCAGCTGTTTACAAATAAAAAAGTAAGTGACTTTGGGAGAAAACCTTTTTAAAACAGAGATAATATTGCTTTATAGCCTATGGTTGTTATACAAACAAATTTGAACTTGGAAGGGGCTCTGTGTAGAGGTTGTCTAGCAACAGCCTCTGAACTGAACTTGTTGTGTCTTCCAGGAAACAACAAATACTGCCTCTCTGAAAAAAAGTTGGCAGATGAAAAACATCATGCTCTCTCTCTGTCAGTATGAGAAAGATTCTTAAAGCATGAACAGCTAAAAAGGTTATTTCTCTCTCAGTAAAATGGATTGAAACAAAAACTGATAAACGTTCAGATATCAGAACTTATAAAGTGTTCCATTTGAATCGGAAATTTGATCTGAAGATCTTCTGTAGCTTTGCAACCAACAGTAATTTGATCCTGTCAACAGGAAGCCAAACAGACTGTGAAAGTCAAAGTATTTTATCCTTTTAGTTTAGACTCTTGATCCGCAAAGGTGATCTTTTTCCTTTTTTCCCCCAAACACACAAAACTCTGCAGAGTAGTGTTGTTTTCCTCTGTGTGCGCATGAATATGGGCTAGGAATAAACAGGATGCCATATAGTATTTTACTTAATAATCCTTTCTGCTACACGTTTGAAGAATATTTTGATTCTTAATAAACAAAATGCTTTTGGAGTTTATTGAAGAAGCCTAATGAAAGGAAGTGCTGGATACAGGCACAGTTGCAACGTTTAAAAAAAAAACATTTAGGTAAGTACATAAATAGGAAAGGTTTGAGGGGTACAGGCCAGGAGCAAGCAAGAGGGACTAGCTTAGCATGGATTGTGTCTGGCATGGACTGGTTGGACCGAAGGATCAGTTTCCATGCTGAATAACTCTATCAGTCTCTTTTGTGCTAACAGCAACAAAGAGAACCAACTTAATTATTTTGGTAATAAATTAAGAGAATATACTTTCGATACTCAGAGTAGTAAGGGTGTGGAATGCCATGCCCGCAACAGCAGACTCACCAGCCTTAAGGGCATTTAAATGGTCATTGGATAAACATATGGATGATAATGGAATACCATAGGTTAGATGGGCTTTAATTTGGTTTCACAGGTCAGTGCAACATCAAGGACAGAATAGCATGTACTGAGCTGTAATGATCTACGAGACAGCTCGTGGAAATGAGAGATTTGACCCCAACAGTTTCCTCCTGTCAGGGTCATATTAATACTCCTGTATCTGTGTTCAATTCACTGCTATTTCTCTTCCAGAAATGTCCATCTCAAAGAATTTACATAATTCTCTCCAACAGGATTCTATTTATTTGTCTCTGTTACCATGGTCACCTTCATTGCTTTGTCTCCCTTCCCTCGCATCTGACCAGGTAGTTCAATGAAAAGAAGTGCCTCAGTGGCTAGCACTGCTGCCTCACAGTGCCAAGGACACAGATTCGATTCTAGCCTCAGATGACTGTCTATGTGGAGTGCACATTCTCCCAGTGTCTGTGTGGGTTTCCTTAGGGTGCTCCGGTTTCCTCCCACAGCCCAAAGATGTGCAGGTTAGGTGAATTGGCCATGCTAAGTTGCCCATAGTGTTAGATGCATTTGTCAGAGGGAAATGGGTCTGAGTGGGTTACTTTTTGGAGGGTTGGTGTGGACTGGTTGAGCTGAAGGGGCCGTTTCCACACTGTAGAGGAATCAAAAAAAAACTTATCTTTGCATCACTGTTCACTGAGGAGAGGAACATAATGAATGTTGAGATTAGAGATAGAAGTTTGATTTGTCTGGATCACATTGACATAAGTAGGGAAGATGTGTTGGGTAGGCTAGAGGTTATTAAGGTGGACGAATTCCCAGGACTGGATGGGCTCTATCCCAGGTTGCTGAGGGAGGCGAGAGATGAAATAGCTGGGGTCCTGACAGATATCTTTGTGGCATCCTTAAACACAGGTGAGGTGCTGGAGGACTGGAAGGTTGCTCATGTTGTTCCCCCTGTACAAGGAGGATAGTCGGGATATTCCGGGTAACTACAGACCAGTGAGCCTGACATCAGTGGTGGGAAAGTTGCTGAGGAAGGATCTATTTATATTTAGAAAAGAATGGGCTTATCAGTGAAAGGCCACATGGTTTTGTGCGGGGGAGATCGTGCTTTACCAACTTAATACAGTTCTTTGAGGAAGTGACCACGTTGATACATGAAGGAAGGGCTGTTGATGTGATATACATGGACTCTAGTAAGGCGTTTGATAAGGTTTCCCATGGTAAACTAATAGTGAAAGTGAAGTCACATGGTGTGCAGGGTGTTCTCGCTGGTGGATAAAGAACTGGTTGAGCAACAGGAGTCAGAGAGTAGTTGAAGGGAGTTTCTTGAAATGGAGAAAGGTGACCTGTGGTGTTCCACAGGGGTCAGTGTTGGGGCCACTGTTGTTTGTGAAATACATAAATGATCTGGAAGAGGGCACTGTTGGTATGATCAGCAAGTTTGAGGTGGCACGAAGATTGGCGGAGTAGCAGAAAGCATAAGGGACTGTCAGAGAATACAGGAGGATATAGATGGACTGGAGAGTTGGGCGGAAAAGTGGCAGATGGATTTCAATCCAGACAAATGCATTTAGGCAAGACTAATTCTAGAGCGAATTATACAATGAACAGAAGAGCCTTGGGAAAAGTTGATGGGCAGAGAGATCTGGGAGTGCAGGTCCATTGTATCCTGAAGGTTGCTGCACAGGTGGATAGAGTAGTCAAGAAGGCATATGGTATGTTTACCTTCATCGGACGGGGTATTGAATATAAGAGCTGGCAGATCATGTTAACATTGTACAAGACATTGATTTGGCTGCATTTAGAATACTGTGTACAACTCTGGTCACCACATTATCAAAGGGATGCGGACGCTTTGGAGAGAGTGCAGAGAAGGTTTACGAGGATGTTGCCTGGTATGGGAGGTGTGAAGAGAGGTTGAGTAGGTTAGATTTGTTTTCATTAGGAAAAAGGAGATTGAGGGCGAACTTGATTGGGGTTTACAAAATCATGAAGGGTATAGACAGAGATAAGCTTTTTCCCAGTATGAAGGATTTAGTAACAAGAGGTCACGCTTTCAAGGTGAAAGGCGAAAAGTTTCAGGGGGATACACATGGCAAGTACTTTACAGAGAGGGTGGTGGGTGCCTGGAACGTGTTGCCAGCAGAGGTGGTAGAAGCAGGCACGGTAGGTCAATTTAAGATGCTTCTGCACAGATGCATGAGTAGGTGGGGAGGAGAGGGATACAGATGCTTAGGAACTGGGCAACAGATATAGTCAGTAGATGTGGATCGGCTCAGGCTTGGAGGGCCGAAGGGCGTGTTCTTGGGCTGGAAATTTTCTTTGTTCTTTGATCATTGACCTGAAATGTTAAATTTGTTGTCGTCTCTCCATCTAGACCCAGATTTGCACAGTTCTTGTGCATTTTCTTCCTTTATTATGCCTGTCAATGGGATATTCCTGTAAAGCACAACAGTCCAATGGACCACCCACATCAATGGGTGGGTAGGACGGGGTAAAGACATGCACCTATACTTAACATAAGTAGGTAACCTGATGGACAGCAGCCCAGAAATCCAAGTCGGAATGCTGTCCCCCAATCACCGGGGCTGTCCACAGTTCCCTTAGAAAGGGAGAGAGGAAATGTATCACTTGGATCCAAATAATTCTAGTCATAACACTGGAATGACTATGAAGACCTTTACCCTGGACATTTCATCAGCAGAATATATGACTAGCTCAAAGAAAAAAAAAACCTCTAAAAGGGAAGCCTAAAGATGCAACGTTTTTTTAAAAGAATGGAACAAAAAAGATTTCTTGTTCTGGCGGGCCATGGGGTCCATTTCTTGAAATTCTTGTGTCAAAATTTCTGTTCCGGTGGAACAGTTGTAGTTTCTCTTCACTACAACTGGAAACCTGCACCGTTACCCTGTACCTCAGTGAGATATTTATATCTTTTGTTCTTCATTCTCGTATACCAAAAATGCTTACCTCAGACAGAATAATAAGGCTGTTAGCAGGAAAGCAATTCATTTTTCAACAACTTAGAATAAAGGAGCATACAGTTATATTCTGGAAACTGCCATCTTTATGTTTTGGGAGAGAAACTGGAGACTGAGGTTAAAACTGTCAAAAGGCAACAGAATCAAGGTTTAAACGGTTTCATATTCTAAGAAAAGAACTAAAAGAAATTTAGTTAAAATCTTTCAAGGTCTAACACAAGGTTGTGAATGAAGCTCGATAGAATGCAACTGATTGCCTGCATTCATGCAACAGTGGACCATTATCAGTTTGTACAGAGGTAAAATATTTTTACATTAGAAACATAGAAAATAGGAATAGGCCATTCGGCCCTTCGAACCTGCTCTACCATTCAACAGGATCATAGCCAATCATCCAACTCAGTTCCCTCTTTCTGTCCATACCGTTTCATCCCTTTAGGCTACAGTGTCTACTACAAATTGATTTTTCAAATTAAAACCACTCGTTCCTTTGCAATGAGATATTTCTGAAATGGTCAGATTGGGATATATCTAGTTGCAGGCCACTTGAGGTGCTGAATTCTTCATGACAGTGGTGAGCTCCCACAGATTCCCAAATAAACAGCAACCATTTCCTCCCTCAGACAAGTCAGTGCCATTCTCAGAATCAGCAACTGATGTGAACGATTTCAAATAACATTTACGTGGATTATGCTCAGGGTTTTACTGCACGAGAAAGTACTAAGTGTTTAGCTTTAAGAATTATATCCAACCTCTTCTTGAAAACGTTCAATGTTTTGGCCTCAACTGCTTTCTGTGACAGAGAATTTCCCCAGACTCACCACTCTTTGGGTAAAATCACCTAGGCGAAAGTGAGGACTGCAGATGCTGGAGATCAGAATCCAAGATTAGAGTGATGCTGGAAAAGCACAGCAGGTCAGGCAGCATCCGAGGAGCAGGAAAATCGACATTTTGGGCAAAAGCCCTTCATCAAGGCTTCATGACAGGCTTTTGCCAGAAACATCGATTTTCCTGCTCCTCAAATGCTGCCTGACCTGCTGTGCTTTTCCAGCACCACTCTAATCTTGACATTTACAGTCAGAGTGTCATAGAGATGTACAGCACGGACACAGACCCTTCGGTCCAACTCGTCCATGCCGACCAGATATCCCAACCCAATCTAGTCCCACCTGCCAGCACCTGGCCCACATCCCTCCAAACCCTTCCTATTCATATACCCATCTAGATGCCTTTTAAATGTTGCAATTGTACCAGCCTTCACCACTTCCTCTGGCAGCTTATTCCATACACGTACCACCCTGAGTGAAAAAGTTACCTCTTAGGTCTCTTTTATATCTTTCCTCTCTCACCCTAAACCTATGCCCTCTAGTTCTTGACCCCCCCACCCCAGGGAAAAGACTTTGTCTATTTATCCTATCCATGCTCATGATTTTATAAACCTCTATAAGGTCACCCCTCACCCTCCAACGCTCCAGGGAAAACAGCCCCAGCTTATTCAACCTCTCCTGAAAGCTCAAGTCCTCCAACCCTGGCAACATCCTTTCCAGAACCCTTTTAAGTTTCACAACATCTTTCTGATAGGAAGGAAACCAGAATTGCACGCAATATTCCAACAGTGGCCTAACCAATATCCTGTACAGCCGCAACATGACCTCCCAACTCCTGTACTCAATATTCTGACCAATAAAGGAAAGCATACCAAACACCTTCTTCACTATCCTATCTACCTGCGACTCCACTTTCAAGGAGCTATGAAACTGCACTCCAAGGTCTCTTTGTTCAGCAACACTCCCTAGGACCTTACCACTAAGTGTATAAGTGCTGCTAAGATTTGCTTTCCCAAAATGCAGCATCTCGCATTTATCTGAATTAAACTCCATCTGCCACTTCTCAGCCCATTGGCCCATATGATCAAGATTCCATTGTAATCTGTGGTGACCTTCGCTGTCCACTACATCTCCAATTTTGGTGTCATCAGCAACCTTACTAACTATGCCTCTTATGCTCACATCCAAATCATTTATATAAAAGTAGTGGACCCAGTACCAATCCTTGTGGCACTCCACTGGTCACAGGCCTCCAGTCTGAAAAACAGCACTCCACTGCCACCCTCCGTCTTCTACCTTTGAGCCAGTTCTGTATCCATCTGTATTCAAATGGCGAGTTCTCCTTGTATTCCATGAGATCTAGCCTTGCTCACCAGTCTCCCATAGGGAACCTTGTCAAACGCCTTACTGTCCCACCTGCTACTGGAGTTCATAACTTGCTTGAACAGATTGACAAACAAACAACTCTGAGGAAAGGTTGAACAGATTGGGCTGTTACCCATTGGAGTTTCAAAGGAGGGGCAATATTATTGAAACATATTAGAGGGGATTTGGCAGAGAGGATGCTGAGATGATGTGTCTCCGTGTAACAGTTTCTAGAACTGGGAGGGGCCCATTTAAGACTGAGACAAGGAGAAATTCACTCTCTCTCTCGTTCATGTGTGGAATTCTATTCTCCAGAAAGTTGTTGAGGCTGGCTCATTCAATATATCCTAGGCTGAGTTGGAGAGATTTTTAATCAACAAGGGAGTCAAAGTGACAGATAAGAATGTGGAGTTAATGCTTCAATCAACCCAGCCATTTCATTATCAAATAACAGAATAGCTTGAGGGCTGTATTCATCATATATGTTCTTGTGTAAAATATGCTGTATCTATATATTCTGGTGCATGGAAGAACATGTCGATTAGTTTGGAATGTCACTGTTGACAGTGTGACGAGATGCAGATTGTCACTCAGACTTCTCCAAGTTACTCTGGTTACTCATGGCTTCCTCATTCGAATGTGTTTTACCTTTCTAGTGCAATACTTTATGTTACGTTCCCCACAGAGATTAGTAAGTTTTAAAAAGTGGTGATTTTCCTAGTGACCAACTCAAAAGATCACACAAGTTTGCTCATTTTATGACTTTTACTGGAACAAGCACATTAAATTCAACATGAATGTCAATTAGGAGGTAGCTAAACTACTGAAAAAAAAAGTACTTTCTGGCAACTTCTTAACAAACCAAAAACCCCCAAGGTACACTTATACATTACACTCCACTTGCTGTGCACATAGAGTTTTCAGTTTAAGGTCCAAAGTTACTCCTGGCACTAACAGGATCTTTGTTCTCTGCTTTATGCAAGAGTATGTTTTCAGCAATCTTTGAAACAAGGACCCCTTCACGCAACCTTTAAAGCAAAATTGAATGGACTTCCTGTTGCAAGGTAGCCTCTGGTGATGCTGTGATCTTAAACTCTTCACAATGCTCGATTGCTCAGATATAGATTCCTCACCAGCATTCTGCTCAGTGGTTACCATAATAGCAGATGTTTTCAGTTACCTGCTCCATCTTCTTTCCCAACTCTCTTGGTCTGACTGTCTCTGAGATTCTATCAGACCACAACTAGCAAAAACAGCTACCTGCGCCTTTATACCCAGCTGTTAAAATCAGCATCCAACTTTCAAAGCCCAGCACAGACTCGAGGCTAGGTGCTGGCATGGACTGGGTTGGAACGACTATTATTCTGCACTTTTTATTTCTTCAGTTTACTAATTTCTTTTTCCCTTAAGAACTTCCCTTAAGACTCTGTACCTAGTTACCTTTGTACCTAAGGTGGCACTGTAAGTGGTAATTTGTAAACTTTTCAGTTTATACTATAGTACTGGAGTATATGTGACAATAAAGCTAATTCTAATACATTTAGACTTTGGAGCCCAGTCCTAATCGTATGGGCATGTTTCCAGGTAGACTTCATGTGAGATCACATGCCCCCTCCGCTACTTCATTTTGCTAATTCATGAAGACAGTGTAAAATATGACCATTATATAAAAATCAGAGCACTTAAAGGGGACAGCTTATGACTGACCTCCTTGCTAACTTTAAACTGTTGCAAACTCCATACAACAAGGGTTTACAAAGAGCCATGTCCCCTAAAAAAAGGTCTACATCCCAGTCAACATTGAGATAAGTGGGGCATTTCCTTGTAATACATGATGCCAAAGGAGGAGAACGTCACTCTGAATATTACCTCCCAGGCATGGTGGCTCAGTGGTTAGCACTGCTGCCTCACAGCACCAGGGACCTGGGTTCGATTCTACCCTCACGCTGTTTGCACATTCTCCGTGTGCTTCCACTGGATGCTTTAGTTTCCTCCACAATTCATACGATGTGCAGGTTAGGTGGAGTGCCCTTGGTGTTCAGGGATATGCAGACTAGGTGGATTAGTCATGGGAAATACAGGTTTACAATGAATAGGTAGGGGGTGGAGCTGTGTGCGATGCTCTTCAGAGGATTGGTGTGGACTCGATGACCTGAACAGCCTGCTTTCAAACTGTAAGGGTTCTATGATTCTATCACACAAGATTGCTTATTTTATGACTTTTACTGTAACAAATACATTGAATTCACAGTGAGAGCTGGCCAACTGTCAGCAATCTACAAATCAGAAAAAAGATGGGAGTGGGGAAAATTTGCAACAACTCTCGAGCAGCTCAAAACTATCAGGTGCAGAGGAGAGCAGGTGGGTCAACACAGCATTAGACTGCAACCACCCCATAAGCCCTGTCCAATATAGGCACATTACAGATATAACTGTGTATCACCTGCAGCACCTCACAATCTCAACTCCCAAAGCAGCAGCATTCTGTGCTGCACAGAAGGTCAAGGACAGCAAAAACATGGGACTACCAGCACCTTCTCAATTCCCTCAAAGGCATACACCAGCCCGGTGTGAACAGGGTGCTAGTCGCTCCATGGTTATTGGATCAAGATCCAACAAAACAGACTGACATTAGTAGGAGAGAAAGTGAGAACTGCTGATGTTGGACAGTCAGAGTCAAAAAGTGTGGCACTGGAAAAGCGATTCCTGATGAAGGGCTTTTGCCCGAAACATCGATTCTCCTGTTCCTCAGATGCCGCCTGACCTGCTGTGCTTTTCCAGCACCACAGTTTTTGACCCTGACATTAGTATGAGCACCATTGTGAGGTCTGCAACAGTCCAAGAGAAAGGTCCACCTGTACCACTTTCTTATCGCAACAGGAGACAAGCAATAAGTTCAGCCTTTCCAAAAATCACACTCACTCTGAGAATACAGTTTACAAAAAGGCAAGCACCGAGCAGTGATTTCTATCTAACCATCAGGAGCAGAAACCCTGATTTTCCACCTCTTTTGGCAGGGCCTGAGGCCCGAGGGGAACACCTTACCTCATTGCCATCCAGCTGGGTGAGCTAATAGCACATTGATTAAGCCAAGACATATGCATTGGGTGGGGTGGGGGATGGATTTGGAGAGTTGCAGGAATCAGACTCTTTAAGGTATTTGGTAATAACTTGTAGGCTCTCTTACAAACTTAAAAAAAGTTTAATTATATGTTTTTGGAGATATGTCTCTTGATTAAATTTAAAATATAAGCCATAGCTATTAATTTAACCTGGGGCAATGTTTGTAGAGAAATAAGACAGTGTTATTTTCTGGCTCTGTAGATTGTGAAGGAGCAAAAATGGCCTTTGCAGTGATATGTACTTCTTGTCAGATGTGGGAGTTTAAAGAGAGTTTAAGGGTTACTGCGGATTATATCTGCCATAAATGCTGTTGGCTGTGAATCTTATCAGATCAAATGGATTGGTTGGAGACAGTTAGAAGCGATGAGGAATTTACAACAGCAACAGTATGTGATGGATGGCAGTTATCGGAAGAGGGGCAAGTCTCAGATACAGTCACATAGATGGGTTAACTCCAGGAAGGTAAGCGAGGTAGGCAGCTAGTGCAGGAGTCTTTTGTGGATATACCCATTTCAAACAGGTATGCTGTCTTGGAAAATGTAGGGGGTGATAGATTCTCAGGGGAACGTAGCACGAACAGCCAAGTTTCTGGTATTGAGACTGGTTCTAATGCAATGAGGGGTACGTCAGGTTCCAAGAGATCAATTGTGTTAGGGGATTCTGTAGTCCGAGGTACAGACAGACGTTTCTGTGGCCAGCAGAGAAAAAGCAGAATGGTGTGTTGTTTCCCTGGTGCCAGGATCAAGGATGTCTCAGAGAGGGTGCAGAATGCTCTCACGGGGGAGAGGGGCCAGCAGGAGGTCATTGTCCACATTGGAACCAACGACATTGGAAGGGAAAAGGTTGGGACTCTGAAGGGAGATTACAGAGAGATAGGCAGAAATTTAAAAAGGAGGTCCTCAAGGGTAGTAATATCTGGATTACTCCCAGTGCAACGAGCTAGTGAGGGCAGGAATAGGAGGATAGAGCAGATGAATACATGGCTGAGGAGCTGGTGTATGGGAGAAGGATTCACATATTTGGATCATTGGAATCTCTTTTGGGGTAGAAGTGACCTGTACAGGAAGGACGGATTGCACCTAAATTGGAAGGCTTTAAAATGTGTTGCTGGAAAAGCGCAGCAGGTCACGCAGCATCCGAGGAGAAGGAGAATCGACGTTTCGGGCATAAGCCCTTCTTCAGGAATGAGAAAGATGTGCCAAGCAGGCTAAGATAAAAGGTAGGGAGGAGGGACTTGGGGGAGGGGTATTGGGAATGCGATAGGTGGAAGGAGGTTAAGGTGAGGGTGATAGGCCGGAGAGGGGGTGGGGGCGGATAGGTCGGGAAGAAGATTGCAGGTCAAGAAGACGGTGCTGAGTCCGAGAGTTGGGACTGAGATAAAGGTGGGGGGAGGGGAAATGAGGAAGCTGGAGAAATCTGCATTCATCCCTTGTCGTTGTTCCGCCTAGGAACCCTCCAACCTATTACCCTCACCTTAACCTCCTTCCATCTATTGCATTCCCAATGCCCCTCCCCCAAGTCCCTCCTCCCTACCTTTTATCTTAGCCTGCTTGGCACATCTTCCTCATTCCTGAAGAAGGGCTTATGCCTGATACGTCGATTCTCCTGCTCCTTGGATGCTGCCTGACCTGCTGCGCTTTTCCAGCAACACATTTTTCAGCTCTGATCTCTAGCATCTGCAGTCCTCACTTTCTCCCCTCAAAGATCAGCAAGGCTGCCTTTGTGTGGAGCTGCAGAAAATGGGGGAAGATACTAAATGAGTATTTTGCATCAGTATTTACCGTGAAAAAGGATATGGAAGACATAGACTGTAGGGAAATAGATGGTGACATCTTGCAAAATGTCCATATCACAGAGGAGGAAGTGCTAGATGTCTTGAAACGGGTAAAGTTGGATAAATCCCCAGGACCTGATCAGGTGTACCCTAGAACTCTGTGGGAAGCTAGAGAAGTGATTGCTGGGCCTCTTGCTGAGATATTTGTATCATCGATAGTCACAGGTGAGGTGCCGGAAGACTGGAGGTTAGCTAACGTGGTGCCACTGTTTAAGAAGGGTGGTAAGGACAAGCCAGGGAACTATAGACCAGTGAGCCTGACGTCGGTGGTGGGCACATTGTTGGAGGGAATCCTGAGGGACAGGATGTACATGTATTTGGAAAGGCAAGGACTGATTAGGGATAGTCAACATGGCTTTGTGTGTGGGAAATTATGTCTCACAAACTTGATTGAGCTTTTTGAGGAAGTAATAAAGAGGATTGATGAGGGCAGAGCGGTAGATGTGATCTATATGGACTTCAATAAGGCGTTCGACGAGGTTCCCCATGGGAGGCTGATTAGCAAGGTTAGATTTCATGGAATACAGGGAGAACTAGCTATTTGGATACAGAACTAGCTCAAAAGGTAGAAGACAGAGGGTTGTGGTGGAGGGTTGCTTTTCAGACTGGAGGCCTGTGACCAGTGGAGTGCCACAAGGATCGGTGCTGGGCCCTCTACTTTTTGTCATTTACATAAATGATTTCGATGCGAGCTTAAGAGGTACAGTTAGTAAGTGTGCAGATTACACCAAAATTGGAGGTGTAGTGGACAGCGAAGAAGGTTAACTCAGATTACAACAGGATCTTGACCAGATGGGCCAATGGGCTGAGAAGTGGCAGATGGAGTTTAATTTAGATAAATGCGAGGTGCTGCATTTTGGGGAAGCAAATCTTAGCAGGACTTATACACTTAATGGTAAGGTCCTAGGGAGTGTTGCTGAACAAAGAGACCTTGGAGTACAGGTTCATAGCTCCTTGAAAGTGAAGTCGGAGGTAGATAGGATAGTGAAGAAGGCATTTGGTTTGCTTTCCTTTATTGGTCAGAATATTGAGTACAGGAGTTGGGAGGTCATGTTGCGGCTGTACAGGACATTGGTTAGGCCATTGTTGGAATATTGCTGCAATTCTGGTCTCCTTCCTATCGGAAAGATGTTGTGAAACTTGAAAGGGTTCAGAAAAAATTTACAAAGGATGTTACCAGGGTTAGAGGGTTTGAGCTATAGGGAGAGGCTGAACAGGCTAGGGCTGTTTTCCCTGGAGCGTCGGAGGCTGAGGGGTGACCTTATAGAGGTTTATAAAATTATGAGGAGCATGGATAGGGTAAATAGGCAAAGTCTTTTCCCTGGGGTCAGGGAAGTCCAGAACCAGAGGGCATAGGTTTAGGGTGAGAGGGGAAAGATATAAAAGAGACCTATGGGGCAACTTTTTCACTCAGAGGGTGGTGCGTGTATGGAATGAGCTGCCAGAGGAAGTGGTGGAGGCTGGTACAATTGCAACATTTAAGAAACATTTGGATGCGTATATGAATAGGAAGGGTTTGGAGGGATATGGGCCAGGTGCTGGAAGGTGGGACTACATTGAGTTGGGATATCTGGTCGGCATGGACGGGTTGGACTGAAGGGTCTGTTTCCAGGCTGTACATCTCTGACTCTATGACGTATAACTCACCTTTCACTCAACCAAGTGGGTGATAAAGTTGAAAATAGCAATGCTGCTCAACAGCAGTTGAGATATATAAAGTCAAAAGTCACATGACACTAGGTTATAGCCCAACAGGTTTATTTGAAATCACAAGCTTTCGGAACGCTGCCCCTTTGTCAAGTGAAATCTTCACCCAAGGAACGAGTGTCGCTCCAAAAGTTTGTGATTTCAAATAAACTTGTTGGACTGTAACCTGGTGTCGTGTTACTTTTGACCGTGCCAAAGCCAGTCCAACACTGGCACCTCCACACCAAGATTTACAAACATTATCAGCAGCCACCCATGGATTATATCTTATCTCCAGAAGCCGAGTGAAGATGATTACAAGGGATGGACTATCCCCAAGACAAACAACAAATAAAATGGTAGTTTCTGAGATAAACCACACAGAACTCCATTACCTCTACACATCACAGCAAGGTGGCAACAGAAATTACACCCATGTTAATGCTCCACACTGCCTTTGGTTAGAATGGAAATGTTAAGGTTAATAAAGGAAGTTTGTGCTTGATGATCGTGATTGAATTTTTTTTCCAGTAAGGATTGATGGGGATTATGCTATTGATGCGATCTTATGGATTTGAGTAAGGCTTTTGACACAGCTCCATCGTCTGGCTAAATGAAAACAAAGCCCAAAGGGTCCAGGGAACTTACAGAATTGGTCAGCAGCAGAAAACAAAGGACAATTGTTAATGGATGTTTTTGTCCCTGGAAGGCTGTTTCCAGGGGTGTTGCAGTGTTCAGTATGAGGTCTCTTACGTTTTGTGATATAATGCAACAATTTGGACTTTGCTGTAGGGGGCATGATCGAGCAGTTAAAATCATAGAATTCCTATCATGTTAAAGCAGGCCATTCAGCCCATCGAGTCTATATCAACTCTCCGAAAAGCATCCCACCCTCCAACTCCCATGGATAACAACCTAAGCTGTACATCCCTAGACAATTTAGCATGGCCCAATCCATCTAACCTGCACAGGTTTGGACTGTGGGAGCACACCCACTCAGACGCGAGGAGAAGTCCACACAGACAGCCGTTTAAGGCTGGAATTGAACCTGGGTCCTGGCGCTGAGGCACAGCACTGCTAACCATTGAGCCACTGTGCCACCAGTGTGCATACAGCACAAAATTTGGCTGTTAGGTAGGATGCCTACCGAGTGCAGGAAAGTATTAATGGATTGGGCAGATAAGTGCCAAAGGGAAGGCAAGCACAACGACGGGGAGAATACTGAAATGTGTGAAGGAAGATACCTTAGAGAAAATGTTGAAAGCTCCGTGAAGGTAGTAGGGTAGGTTCATAAGGTCATTTAGAAATCATATGGAATACCATTGTTATTAATGGAGATATAGAAGATAAAAGCAGGGAAGTTATAGTAGAACTATATAAATTATTAATTTGATGATAACTTGAGTGCTGTGAGCAGTTCCGGTCACATGATGACAGAAGGAATATGATTGCACGATTGTCATAGAGATATACCAGCAGGGAAACAGAATCTTCAGTCCAACTCGTCCATGGCAACCAGATATCCTAAATGAGTCTGGCCCCATTTGCCAGGACCCGGCCCATATCCCTCTCAACCCTTCCTATTCATGTCGCCATCCAGATGCCTTTTAAACGTTGTAATTGTAACAGCCTCCACCACTTGCTCCAGCTCATTCCATACACACACCACCCTCTGCATGAAAAAGTTGCCCCTCAGGTTCCTTTTATATCTTTACCCTCTCATCCCAGGGAAAAGACTTTGCCCTTTACCCTATCCATGCCCTCAAGATTTTATAAAGCTCTGAAAGGTCACCCCTCAGCCTCCGATGTTCCACAGAAAACAGCCCAGTTTATTCAGTCTCTCCCTATAGCTCAAACCATTGAACCCTGGCAACATCCTTGTAAATCTTTTCTGAACCCTTTCAATTTTCACAACATCTTTCCTGTAGGAAGGAGACCAGAACTGTACACAATATTCCAAAAGTGCCCTAACCAACACCCTGTACAGCCGCAACATGACTTTCCAACCCATGCACTCAATGTACTGACCAATAAAGGAAAGCATACCTTCACTAGCCTTCTTCACTATCCTATCTACCTGTGACTTCACTTGCAAAGTACTGTAAATCTGCATTCCAAGGTGTCTTTGTTCAGCAACACTCCCTCGGACATTACTATTAAATGCTCTGGTTTGCATTTCCAAAATGCAGCACCTCACATTTACCTAAATTAAACTCCATTTGCCACTCTTCCGCCCATTGGCCCATCTGATCAAGATCCCATTGTACTCGGAGGTAACCTTCTTTGCGGTCCACTACACCTCCAATTTTAGTGTTATCTGCAAACTTACTAACCATAACTCCTATGTTCACATCCAAATAATTTATATAAATAATGAAAAGTAGTGGTGGACCCAGCACGGATCCTTGTGGCACACCACAGGTCACAGGCCTCCAGTCTGAAAAACAACCCTCCACCACCACCCCCTGTCTTCTACCTTTGAGCCATTTCTGTACCCAAATAGATAAAGCTCCCTGCATTCTATGTGATCTAACCTTACTAACTAGCCTCCCATGTGGAACCTTGTAAAAAGCCTTACTGAAGTCCATACAGATCATGTCCACCGCTCTGCCCTCATCAATTGTTTTTGTGAATTCTTCAAAAATCTCAATCAAGTTTGCGAGACAATTTCCAACACACAATGCCATGCTGACTATCCCTAATCAGTCCTTGCCTTTCCAAATACATGTATATCCTGTCCCTCCGGATTCCCAACAACTTGCCCACCACCGACTTCAGGCTCACTGGTCTATAGTTCCCTGACTTTTCCTTACCACATTTCTTAAATAGTGGCACCACATTAGCCAACCTCCAGTCTTCTGGCACCTCACCTGTGACTATTGATGATACAAATATCTCAGCAAGAGGCCCAGCAATCACTTCTCCAGCTTCCCACAG
Organism: Chiloscyllium plagiosum; assembly: GCF_037043375.1. Lineage (NCBI taxonomy): Eukaryota > Metazoa > Chordata > Chondrichthyes > Orectolobiformes > Hemiscylliidae > Chiloscyllium > Chiloscyllium plagiosum. Next base: position 15,743,513 of record NW_028270174.1, read on the forward strand.
AGGTCTAGGGTACACCTGATCAGGTCCCGGGAATTTATTCACTTTTATGCACCTCCTTCTCTGTAATATGGACATATTTCAAGATGTCACCACGTATTTCCCGACATTCTCTATCTTCCATGTCCTTCTCCACAGGAAACACTGATGCAAAATACTCATTTGGCATCTCCTGCGGTTCCACACAAAGGCCGCCTTGCTAATCCGTAAGGGATTCCATTCTCTGCCTTGTTACCCTTTTGTCCTCAATGTATTTGTAAAAACCCTTTGGATTCTCCTTAACCCTATTTGCCAAAGCTATCTCATGTCCCCTTTTTGCCCTCCTGATTTCCCTCTTATGCATATGCCTACTACCTTTATACTCTAAGGATTCACCTGCTCTCTGCTGTCTATACCTGACATATGCTTCCTTCCTTTTCTTGACCAAAACCTCAATTTCTCTAGTCATCCAGCACTCCCTACACCTACCAGCCTTGCCCTTCATCCTAATAGGAACATAATGTCTCTCGACTCTCATTATCTTATTTCTGAAGGCTTCCCATTTTCCAGCCATTCTTTACCTGTGAACACCCATGTCCAGTCAACTTTTGAAAGTCCTTGCCTCATACCATCATAATTAGCCTTCCTCCTATTTAGAACTTTAACTTTCAGATCTGGTCTATCCTTTTCCATCACTATTTTAAAACTAATAGAATTATGGTCACTGGCTCCAAAGTGTTCCCCCACTGACACCTCAGTCACATGCCCTGCCTTATTTCCCAAGAGTAGGTCAAATTTTGTAACTTCTCTAGTAGATACATCCACATACTGAATCAGAAAATCTTCTTATACACAATTAACACTATGGCAGTCCCAGTCTATGTCTGGAAAATTAAAATCCCCTACCTTAACCACCCTACTATTGACACAGATAACTGAGATCTCCTTACAAATTTGTTTCTCAATTTCCCGCTGACTATTAAGGGGTCTATAGTACAATCCCTACAAAGGTGATCATCCCTTTCTTATTTCTCAGTTCCACCCAAATAACTTCCCTGTATGTATTCCCAGGAATATCCTCCCTAATTACAGCCCTAACACTATCCCGGAATCAAAAAACACCACTCCCCCTCCACTCTTGCCCCCCTTTCTACCCTTCCTATAGCATTCTAGAACATTAAGCTGCCAGTCCTGCCCATCCCTGAGCCATGTCACTGTAATTGCTATGATATTCCAGTCCCATGTTCCTAACCATAGCCTCAGTTTATCTGCCTGCCCTGTTCGGCTCTTGCATTGAAATAAATGCAGTTCAATTTATCAGTCTCACCTTGTTCTCTGCTTTATTCCTCCCTGCCCTGACTGTTTAACTTACTCCTTTTCCTAACTGTATCCTTGTCAGACTGCTCTCTTTTCTCACAATCTCGCTGGGTTCCAGCCTCCCTTGCACTTCCCCCCATCCCCTCCCCGACAATTAGCAGCTCTAGCAAATCTCCCTGGCAGTATATTAGTCCCCTTCCAATTCAGGGGCAATATATCCTTCTTGTACAGGTCACTTCAGCCCCAGAAGAGATCGTAATGATCCAAAAATTTGAATGGTTCTTCCCTGCACAGCCACACATTCATCTGCTCTATCCTCCTATTCTAATCCTCACTATCTTGTGGTACCTGCAGTAATCCAGATATTACTAGCCTCAAAGATCTCTTTTTTAAATTATGTCTAACTTCGTACATTGCCTCCTCAGATTCTCATCCTTATCTCCAGTTCCAATGTACAATGACCTCTTGCTGGCCCCTCTTCCCTTCGAGAATTTCCTGCTCTCTCTCTCTCTGAGGGCAGCCTGGTGGCTCAGTAGTTAGCACTAATGCCTCACAGCACCAGGGTCCCAGGTTCGATTCCAGCCTCGGGCAACTGTATGGAGTTTGCACATTCTCCCTGTGTCTGCGTGGGTTTCCTCCAGGTGCTCTAGTTTCCTCCCACAGTCCAAAGATGTGCAGGTCAGGTGAATTGGCCATGCTAAATTGCCCATAGTGTTAGGTGCATTAGTCAGAGGGAAATGGGTCTGGTGAGTTACTCTTTGGAGGGTCGATGTGGACTGGTTGGGCCGAAGGGCTTGTTTCCACACTGTAGGGAATCTAATCAAGGTATCGTTGATCCAGACACCAAGGAGACAACACCATTCTGATGTCTTGCTGTCAGCCACAGAAACATCTGTCTGTGCCTTTATCAATCCCTTGGAACCTGACCTACCCCTTGTTACATTAGAGCCAGTTTCAGTACCAGAAACCTTGCTGTAAGTGCTGCATTCCCTTGAGAGTTCATCACCCCCTCCCATCTTTTCCAAAACAGCATAATTGTTCGAGATAGGGATAGCCACAGGAGACTCCTACCCTACATGATTCCCTATCTTTCCTGGAGGTCACCCATCTACCTGTTCGTATTTTCAGTTTATCTCCCTCCCTCTAACTGCCATGCAACACTCCCCCCAGCTCCTGTGAATTCCTTATTGCCTCTAACTGCGGCACCAACCAATCCATGCAATCTGAAAGGATGCGCAACCACACGCACTTCCTCCAGACATAATCATCAGTAGACAAGCAGGATGCTGGAATAACACAGCAAGCCAGGCAGTGTCAGGTGGTGGAAATGTCAACGTTTCAGGCATAACCCTACTTCAGGACTGGGGTAGGGGGTAGAGGGAGTTGCAGGTCTCACCATCTCGCCCCTCTCCCCACCCAAACCTCACAACCCTTTATCTGCAGATCCCCCAGCCCTGAAGAAGGGTTACGCCTGAAACGTTGACATTTCCACCACCTGATGCTGCCTGGCTTGCTGTGTTCTTCCAGCCTCCTGCTTGCCGACTTTGGATTCCAGTATCTGCAATTTTTTTGTCTCGACATAACCATCAATAACATGGAATCTCTCCCTAACCTCCCACTTCCAACAAGAAGAACACATCACTCTACTAAAGGCCATCTTTTCACCCTAACAATCTACAGACCCAGAAACTAGCACAGTCTTATTGCTCTAAAAACACTGCTCCAGGCTAACTTAGTACCTATGTTTTACATTTTTAAAGTTCAATCAAAAGACAGATCTCAATAAAAACATATAATCATAAAGAATCCACTCACTCAATTCACTATTGTAGATTTACCCCCAAAAAAAACTAGTCACTTAACTGCTCCCCTGTTGTGATCTCCCCACACAGATTTCAGCTGGGAATTTGCTACTCATTTATTTTCCTTAGACAAACTCTGATGTCCAGAGGTACTTGAAGTCAAACAGCAGAGGCAGTAGCTGTGGAGAGTCAGACAGCAGTGTAGGTTTTTTCCTCCTTTGATTCACTTCCCATCAGGTCACTGCCTTTGTCTCCCTTTTTAGAATGCCTTTGTTTTGATCCTTTTCTCCCCCTCCCCACCAAAGTTCCAAAACAATGCAACAGCTTAAAAAACAGTAATTAATGCCCCTAGAATTCAAGGAAATTAGCTCCAACACTGAAAACACCTCAAAAAAAAAAGAGCAGCTCTTACAGCCACAATTGTTTTTTTTCCAGTCCTCCATCTTGGATTACCCAGAATCCTAGAAAGGGTATGGAGGAAATTTATGAGCCTAAGACATTAAGGCCATAAGACAGAAGCAGACATTACCCTTCAGTCCACACACTCTGCTCAGTCATTCAGTGAGATCATCATGATCTGATAATCCTCAATTCCACTTTCCTGCCTTTATCTCCAATAGCTCTTGATTTCATTATTGATTTTTTTTTTAATCTCAGCCTTGAATACACTTAACCACCCAGCTTCTACAGGCCTTTGCTGTAAAGAATTCCACAGTCTTATGACCCTCAGAGAAGAAATTCCTACTTATCTCTGTCCTAAATGGGTGGCCCATTACTCTGAGATTATGCCATCTGGTCCTACAGGGGAACAACATCTCTGCATCTACCCCATCAAACTCCTAAGAATCTGATATAACTGAAGATGATTTCCCCTTATTCTTCTGAATTCAATAGGGAACAGGCTCCATCTATTCCACTTCTCCTCATCAGCAAATCCCTCCATATCCAGGATCAACCCTGTGAAATTCCTGGATTGCCTCCAATTGCAGTATATCCTTTTCTCAGATCCAGGGAACAAAATTGTTTACAGCATCCCAAGGTATGGATTCACGAGTAAAACGTGTAGTTTTAGCAAGATCTCCCTACTTTCATCTTCTCTTCCCTTGAAATGAAGACTAATGGTCTATTCGCCTTCCGTATTACTTGCTAAATTTCAATGCTAACCTTTTGTGATTGATGCACATGGACACCTTAATCCTCAGCTTTCTGCGGTACTTCACCCTTTAAATAATATTCAGCTTTCTGTTCTTCCTGTCAAAATGCATAGCCTCACATTTTCCCACATTATTGCCTATCTGTCGAGTTTTTGCCCATTCATTCAACCATATCATTCTGTAGACACCTTGTGCCATCCTCACCACTTGCCTTCCAAACTAAATTTGCATCATCTGCAAATAGGGGAATAGTACATACAATTCCCTCATCCGAATCATTATTATAAATTGGAAATTATTGTGGCCTCATGTGGCTCTCTGCTACTTACAGGTTTACATCCTGAAAACGCTCTCTTTTTCCCAACTCACTCTGTTCTATGAGTTAGCCAATCCTCTATCCACATTAGCATGCTCTCCTCATCACTATGGGCTCTTCGTAGGCATCTTTCTATGAGTTATCTTTTTGAACCACTATTTGGAAATCCAAACAGATTGCATCTATTCATTCCCCCTTATCCATCCAGCTTGTTACTTTCTCAAGTAATTCTAATAAATTTGTTTTGTATGATTTCCCCTTCACCAAGTCAAGTTAACTCTGGATTTCTAAAGACTTTATTATTACATCAAGTATTTTATAATAGTCTAACATTTTCCCCGATGACAGAAGTTAAGCTAAATGGCATATGGTTGTTGTTTTTTTTGTCTCCCTCCCTTTCTGAATCAGGGTGTTACATTTGCAGTTTTCCAATCCTCCAAGACTTTTCCAGAATCTAAAGGAATTCTTGGGAGATTACCAAGTGCATCCATTACCTCTGTAGCTACTTCCTTTAACAGTCTAGGATGCATCCCATCAAATCCAGGGCATGGAAGAACAACGAGGAAAGATTGGCTAGGATTATTTTCCATGGAACACAGCAGGAGGTGCTGTTGGTTTGACATGTGAAATTTGAGAGGCGACTTTATACAGTCAGAGGCTAGTTAATTTAGCAGAATGCTCAGTGACTAGGAGGCATGGGAGAGGTGAGCAGATGTTTATTCACCCAGTGGGTGGTAGCAGTCAGGACTTCACTGCCTAAAGAGGCAGACACTCAATCCATTGAAAAATTGTCTAGATAGTGCCATAACCTGCAGAGCCACAGGCCAAATGCTGGAAAGCAGGATTAGACGGGGTAGCTAATCTTCAGCCAGCGCAGGGTATAACAGACCAAGCCACCTTTCTCTGTGCCTCCTTTTATGTTCCACTCCTTCCCACCCTGGCCACGTATCCTGTTCTCAGTGTTACCTCGATGTGCTACTGCAGATAAGACGCTCAAGAACGGCCGTGGCATTTATGAGCAGACAGATTAGGAAGAGATGTAGGCCATTCAGCCCCTCGAGCCTGCCCCACCATTCCCCAAAATCATGTCTGATCCAACTGTGGCCTCAGCACCACTTTCCTGCCTGCCCCAGATTCCTTTTGATTCCCTTGTTTGTCAAGAATTCAGCCACCTCTGCCTTAAAACCATTCAACAAACTACCTCCACCGTTCTCTGGGGAAGAATCCTAAGTCTCTACCATCGAAAAGAAAACGTTTCTCTTCGGCTCCATCTTCAACAGAAGACCCTCTTTTTTTAAGTTGTGTCCCCTTGTTCTGTTCCCTCCCAAAGGTGAACATCCTTCCAGAATCTGTTCTGTCAAGTGCCCTCAGGATCTTCTGTATTTCAATCCACAAGCCACAATTTGAACAAAAAGAAAATACACCCAGCATAGCCAAGCTCTTGTAGTCTTTGGGAAGGCTGCACTTAGCGACTACCTAGCAACACCCCAACCAGGGCTCACTCACATCCAACCAACCTTGCCAACCATCCCAGAGTTTGCCCAAGTAAACCTCGTCAGTGTAGGCACAGCTCAAACAATCAGTACCAGCCATCACTTCCTCACTCATGAACAGGAATCTTCACATTGCTCCTCATAGATTATTCAGAAATTCTTCCATAAATATGAGTCAGTACTATCAATGAAGTTAAATACAGTGGATGCCCCAAGAGTCTTGGAGGTTCATCTGAATCATAGGATCCCTAGAGGGCAGAAAGAGGCCATTGACTCCAGACCCACAGCAATGTGATTGCCTCTTAACTGCCCTCTGGGCTATTAGGGATGGGCAATAAATGCTGGCTTAGCCAGCAACGTCTTCATCCTGTGAATGAATAAAACAAAACATTTAAGGGTTTAGAAAAGATTGACAAGGATGTTGCCAGGGTTGGAGGATTTGAGGGAGAGGTTGAATAGGCTGGGGCTGTTTTCCCTGGAGAGTCGGAAACTGAGGGGTGACCTTATAGAGGTTTACAAAATTATGAGGGGCATGGATAGGGTAAATAGGCAAGCTCTCCAGAACTAGAGGGCATAGGTTTAGGGTGAGAGGGGAAAAGATATAAAAGAGACCTGAGGGGCAACTTTTTCACACAGAGGGTGGTATGTGTATGGAATGAGCTGCCAGAGGAAGTGGTGGAGGCAGGTACAATTGCAACATTTAAAAGACATTTGGATGGGTATATGAATAGGAAGGGTTTGGAGGGATATGGGCCGGGTGCTAGCAGGTGGGACTAGATTGGGTTGGGATATCTGATCGGCATGGACGGGTTGGACCGAAGAGTCTGTTTTCATGCTGTACATCTGTATGTATGTATTTGGCCCATCAGGTCCACACTGACCCTCTGAAGACCATGCCACCGATCTCATCGTCCAGATTTCTCAGGCAAGTAAGGTTTGTAGGGACAGGTGTAGATGAGAGCGGGATCAGGCAGCCAGTGCGGGGGGGAAAGCAGCTAGGGGAGGTGAGGTCCAGCCTGAAGCTGGGGATAACAAGCCCTTGTGAGGAGTGCGAGCCCAGCATGGCCAGGTGCTCATGGACTGTGGCATTGAACTGTTCACTGTGTTTCTTTATTTTTACATTTTTTCGTAAGGACGACTGTAGTATTTAATCTTTCAAAACTTTGTTTTTCTGCTTTGTACCAAGAATCTGTACCTCGATATCTTTGTATCTAAAATGGCACCATAAGTGGTGACTGATAAACTTTTTGTTAGATTAGATTAGATTACTTACAGTGTGGAAACAGGCCCTTCGGCCCAACAAGTCCACACTGCCCCGCCGAAGCGCAACCCACCCATACCCCTACATTTACCCCTTACCTAACACTACGGGCAATTTAACATGGCCAATTCACCTGACCTGCACATATTCGGACTGTGGGAGGAAACCCACGCAGACACGGGGAGAACGTGCAAACTCCACACAGTCAGTCGCCTGAGGCGGGAATTGAACCCGGGTCTCTGGCGCTGTGAGGCAGCAGTGCTAACCACTGTGTCACCGTGCCGCCCACTCACTTCTGGACATGACAAAAAGCGAACTCAATTCAATTGAATTCAATGAGGATCTTGTACTTGCTCTGTAATTCAGTCAGATTGAAAGGAGTTTTTCTCGCCAAAGGTATAAAACGGTACAGAGTTAAGATGGGTGAATGGAGTTAAGAATTTATCAAACTCAGACTTAAAATGAATCACCAAAGCACAGCATGTTTTTAAAAAAGTTCAAAGTTCCCTTTCCAATCTTTTCACGATACTTGGAGTTGCAGCCTCCATTTACAATGAGTGTTGGTAATCTTACATGATTTAACAACTGCTTGTATTTTTAGAACACCCCTAATATCATAAAATATCCCAAAGTTACGTCAATGCCATGTACTACCTTGAATATATTTATTTGATTCACTTTTAAACCTATGCTCCCAGGGTGATGGGTGGGAGGGGGGGGGGGAAGAGATAGGGAATAGTCCCAATTGTCTAAAACCATTTTTCATAACATGATCCTCTTATTCCTGTTATTGTTCGACTAATAGTCCTGGGATAACGCGTGTTTCGGCAGTGCAATTTGGCTATAACATCGCTGAAGAATTAGGCAACGATATTTTAGAGAACACTTACCTCTGTTGGCAATAACGTGATTCCAGCAAGGATTGGTTTGTATACTTTATTCTGTGCATGCGCCAATGCCAGAACCACTGACTCTGTGCTGTCCTGTGCATGCGCCAATGTCGGCGTTACTGACTCTGTGCTGTCCTGCACATGCACTAATGTCAGCTGACGACAGAACAGCTGTGAGAGCTATTACATTGAGAGCTGCTTTGTTACATTTTTTAAATGCACTGTATTAAATTTACATTTGTTTCATTAATAAATATGATTTCAACCTTCATTCAGGCTGCGTTATACTTTGAATTAGACTTTAGAGTGATTTTTCAGCGATCGTGAGTGATATTCCTGGCTGGTCTGCCCCAAACCCACATTTCCCATAGGCCCCATTATTTTTACTGACTGATTTTCTATTAGGCGAGGTTTCACTGGAACAAAACTACAGTGTCATAGGAGAACTACCTGCATTGAGTCTTTGCCATATCATTGCCACGGTTCCAATATCCTTCCAAAAATGGTGCTCAATAAAGCCTCTAAAATTCCCCAAGTCTAGCTAACATCACTCATAGGGCAACATTCCCTTGTTTTTATATACAAAACCCCAAAATCACTCTGAAGCTTGTTCAACCATCTAAGGATCTGTGTGATGAAATGGTGAAGTTCAGTTTTGATGGGAATATATAAAAGGTGGCAATAGATGGGCGGCACGGTGGCACAGTGATTAGCACTGCTGCCTCGCAGCGCCAGAGACCCGGGTTCAATTCCCGCCTCAGGCGACTGACTGTGTGGAGTTTGCACGTTCTCCCCGTGTCTGCGTGGGTTTCCTCCGGGTGCTCCGGTTTCCTCCCACAGTCCAAAGATGTGCAGGTCAGGTGAATTGGCCATGCTAAATTGCCCGTAGTGTTAGGTAAGGGGTAAATGCATGGGTATGGGTGGGTTACGCTTCGGCGGGTCGGTGTGGACTTGTTGGGCCGAAGGGCCTGTTTCCACACTGTAAAGTAATCTAATCTAATGTAAAGATGGGTCACCCCCAATGCATTCTGCCTGATTCCTTTTTCAATTCACTTCAAGAAAACAAGTGCCAAATACATTTTCCATCTATTTTTCACATTTACCATATGTGAATGCAGAAGATATGATTGCACCAGAAGAGACTAGCAAGTCTGTTGCTGAACTGTAGAATTTTAGCCAAGAGGAATGATTGGATAGATTAGTTGGTTTTCTTCAGAATAGAAGAGGATGGGAGGAGATTTCATTAAGTATGAATAAAATTATGAGGGGTACTGTTACAGAGGAGGGGGTGGCCCCATTTCCCTTGGATATGGCGGGGGGATGGAGTGCATAAAAGTCTTTGAAGTGGAAGAGGATGAGTAGGGTTTTGAAAGTAAATCATTTCACCCAGAAGGAGGTGGGGAACTAGAACTCATTTCTTGAAAGAATGGGAGAAACAGATATCTGGTAACATTTGAAAAGTTCTCAAAACATACATTTGAGCTGTGGTAATCTGCGAAGCTGTGGACCCAGAACTGGAAAGCAATCTGGGCAATTCTTTATCTGCCAGCTTGTCACGATAGATGGATGTGCTCATGTTTATTCATATCAACATTCAGCTCCTCTCTCCTACACCACACATCACTGCCCTCGTACAGTTTACAGACACGTATCTCAAATTCTCACGGCAGACCAGGAACTGAACAAAAACTCACCGTAAAAGAGGAACGCTCTTGTCATCTGATGATTTTGGTAAGTCTTATTTATGGTAAAGTAACAGGTATCTGCTCCACACTGACCGATTCTGCCCAATTCACCTGTCAGTGGAGACCACCAGACGATAATGGGATGTTGGATGCCCACATCGGAATATGTTTTTGCGATGCTCAGTAAACCATTTGTTTCTTTCATCTGATTCACAACCACCAGTCCTTCTCTGTGCACCTTCTCACTTTTGACTTCTTTTTTTTCAAATTGTCCTAGTTCAACCACCACCTGCGAACAGGAACATTCAAATCATGGAATTGGTACAACAGTCTTGAACTGCACGCAATAGTGTTTCATTTTTTAATCCCACTCTCTTTGCTAGCAAACAGCTCAAAGTACTAAAACGCAGCAAAACTAATCACACCCTGCAGTAACAGTTTCCTAAAACATAGACATACTCTGTCCACCAGCTACGAGGCACACGTCTGCCTCCACTTGCCTCAATGAGTTCAGCTCCAACAACACTCAAGAAACTGGATACTATCCAGGACAAAGCAGCCTATCCATGAAGCATTCACTGGTTCCGTCATCAAGACACAGTCGCAGCAGTGTGCACAGCTACGAGATGCACTGCAGCAACTCAAGGTTCCTTCACCAGCGCCTTCCAAACCCACGACCTGCACCACCTAGAAGGGGAAAGACAGCAAATGTATGGGAACACCACCACCTACAATTCCGTCTTCAAGCCACATAACACTCACACCTGAAAATATATCACCGCTCCTTCACCGTCACTGCCTCAAAACCATACAGGAACATAGCTGCACATCACTGGCTTGCAGTTCAAAAGAGTGTCTGACCAATATCTTCCCTTCGGCAATGAGTGGTGGGTAATCAATGCTGGCCCTGTCAGCTATAGTTACCTCTAAAGAATGAAAAAACAACTCTAACAGATTTCTGACCAATACCTGTGTTTGCAACTGAACAATATGTATTTAGACAGTACCTTTAACATAACCAAATGTCCCAAGGTACTCATTCGGAGCATTAAAAAACAAAGTCTAACACCGAGCCACACAAGCAGTCTTCTTTCTCCTCTTCCAAGCCATTTCTTCCATTGCATTTACCTCCAGCAGATCACATTGGACCATTTTTGTGACAATGTCTCCTTTTCCCTTTTACACAGATATGCTTTTGAGCACAGCTCAGGCATACAATGATAAGATGGAGAAGATAGACCAAGGCTTCACTCTGCTCCTGTTGGGAAAGGGTATCCCACTGGAATTTAACCCATTATTCACGGGCCTCAGTTCTGATCTCCTGTTTGCCGGGGATGATTAAAATGGGGCTTGAACCTGTTATCTACTAGTTCATGAGGCAGAAATAGTCACTAATTCAAGACTCAATTTTAAACACACATTTTTAACAGTAGACATTTACTTTTGAAGATATATACTTTCTCTTACTAATGAACAGATGCTTAATTTCTTATCTTGACTGGTTAATGCAATGTTGCTTTTGAATGACAGGAGAGAGAAACCAAATTTATATTTCAATGTATTTTATGACAATGAAACATATCCAAGCTGCCAGAATTTTATCCTCTCTGCTCTATTAAATTCATAGCATTCATGATATTTTATATCAATTATTTGTCTTGGCAACGAATCATGTTAAGCCATTTAGCAAAGGCTTAGCTACAAGAAAATTTGGATATTTACAGCTAATATTGCAGCTCTTCATTAAAGCATAACATCTCACTCAACGGTCTGTTCATCTGTTTGACATTCAGACTGTGCCGACATACCCATATGTCTTCCCATCTGCACACTTAACGCTCTCAAAGCAATTATTTCTCCCTCTTACTCAGTCAGAGAATTCAGAGATAAGGCTTTTTGCAGGCCCCACAATCAACAGAGGGCTGTAGAAAATCAGTCATCTCAAAAGAGAGAGTGCTGATAATGGAACACTGGAACACATACCAAACAGTCAACATGGAACCTTGTTTAAAGCACTAACTTTCCACATCCAGGAGAACTTATATTCTAATCAATATTATTGATTTCAGAAAAAGTTGCAATAAACTACTTTCAGTACTTGTGTATTTTCTTCAATTCATGCTCATACTGTAACGATATCATGTGTTATCTAAATGTAACATAAATGATAGTTTCAGTTTACTTGAAGATCTCTGGTGAGCTTTTATTTACAGCTAAGCTAATATATACAGTAAGGAGAACTCTCCAGACAAAACCTATGCCTCAAATGCTACAATGCAGATAGCTGTGGTCATACTGATAACTTCTGAGCACTCAGCCCATTTATAATTTGAGTTTTTAAAGGGAATTATTCCAAAGGTGAAGATACAACACGCACCATCTAAAGCATGTGATGACCTAGCCTTCAGTGCATTGCTGAAGTTAAATAATTTGTTATATTCAATCTTTAACTGGAAACAATACAGAATTTCAACAACAGCACAGAAAGTTCAAAGCTATGGAACATAACAGGGGGCGGCATAGTGGCCCAGTGGTTAGCATTGCTGCCTCACAGCACAGAGACCTGGATTCAATTCCAGTCTTGGGCGACTGTGTGTGGAGTTTGCATATTCTCTCTGTTTCTGTGTGGGTTTCTTCTAGTGCTCTGGTTTCCTTCCACAGATCAAAGATGTGCACGTCAGATGAACTGGCCATGCTAATTATTGTTAGGAGCATTAGTCGGAAGGAAATGGGTCTGGGTGGGTTACTCTTCAGAGGGTCAGTGTGGACTTGTTGGGCCAAATGGCCTATTTCCATACTGTAGGGAATATAATCATAACTCTCAATGTTTCTGCTATTCAGCACTTTGAATTAATTTAACATTCAACAAGATATTTCAAGACAAAAGCCAAATTTCTTTACAGTATCAAAAGCAACATGTTTAGCTTAGAATTAGAGACAATCTAACTCGTAACAAGTCATTAGCAAAAATAATCCCTTCACAAACTGCTTTAATAGTTTCCACTAAAAACCTATCATACAAGGAGCCTCATGAATTTCCAAGTTATATTGGGAAAGCCAAATTTTAACCAATTGCCCCCAAGTATTGACTAGTCAAAGAAATAATTATGCTTCAGAATGCATTTTTTTTTAAAAGACAAGTGCTTCTTTAATAACCATATTCATCGCTTCAAAGAGTATTCAGACACTTTCAGAAAAAACATTTTCAAAGCCCTCAGCAGAGATTGTATTTGAGACCTTAAGCAGTGTGTGCATTGGGAGTTTTATTCTCAGTTACTGGAATACATGTTCAGGAAGATTGTTTCAATCAGGACTTTCACTTGTGCATTATAACTCATGGCTCCTCGTGCAATAAAGGGTATTAAAGGCTTCAAATCATTGCTCAATAAGAATCTCATCATTAGAAAGGCCCAGCTTGCTCCACAACACTGGATCAGCATAATGTCTAAAAGCTTTGCATCAATTATTAAATCCGCAGTGACAAAGTCTAGCAAGTTCAATTTCTAATCTTTTGAATTGGGGTGACAGTCCCAAGGCACTTTACAGAGACACAGATTCTGCGGACAGGGTCTGGGGAATGATGGGAGGGGAGCAGGTTGACAAGAAACGGAGGAGTCTATTTTTGACGAGGCAAGAAACAGCTGAACGAGAATAAGAGGCAATTGTATTTTGACAAGGAGGCATCAAGTTATTCATAGCTTGACAAATGTTTATATGAAAGAAAAATGCTCATTTCTGAATTTGAATAGTTCAGGGCTTCTGACTGGTTCAGTAAATTGAGAGATCGGAAAGATACAAAAGCTTCCCCCCCCCTACCAAGGAAGAAGGTCAAGAAAAAGTGTGAATGTTAATTTAACTATTTAGCACCTATTATTTTTAATATAGCTTTCAAATATAATATATATTTTATCTGATTCTCAGCATCATGACACGGAATGGAGATAAAATATAATAAAGGTTAAGGAGTTACCCTGGAGATGGAAAGCAAACTCTTTGTGAAGCCAATGATAGTTAGCCCCAATGCAATTAGCCCTATTGCATCAAATGCACAAACAATGGGAAAAAACAAGTTGCACCAAATCCCACTCTCGACCCTCAACAGCTGCTTCATAGTGATGGCAATCTTTTTCTGAGAATTGCGGATAAAGCAAGCTCACGTTTATAAATCACAGTGTAGTTATTGTCAGCAAAAGGCTGCCTTCACACACTGTTATGCGCCATTAAATTCAAACTCCAGGTCAAACTACAGTTGACCCTTCCATCCAACATTTCCACATTAAAGAAACTGATGCCTGCTACAAAGGAAAGAATCACCATAATAGAGAAGATGACCTTCCTAAACAGCTAGACTTTTTTTTATTTTAAATAGATAGTTTTCTTAATAAACTCTGCTGTCACTAGGGTTTCAATAAGTCATTTGAATGCAAAGTAAGCAGGTTTGGAGATGTTACCAAACTTGCAAAAGGTACACATGAGTATAAGGAAGGAACGTAGGATATCCAAATAAAGAGCCCATTCTATCTGCATACCCTGATCCATCTCATTTCACCTACATTTATGGTTTGACCTCCTACATAAATTATAAAATGAACTGGATCTTCTGAAGGTTTTGTGCAATTATCGCCAAAGTAGAGTGATCCTTAAAGAACTTCTGACTTTCAGGAGACTCCCCTCCAGGTTTCCTGAAGAAGGGCTTATGCCCGAAACGTCGATTCTCCTGTTCCCTGGATGCTGCCTGACCTGCTGCGCTGTTCCAGCAACACATTTTCAGCTCCCCTCCAGGTTAGGTGATCACTCTGGAGATCTAACAACAAAATAGGAGGTCATAACAGTATTGGAAGGAGAGGTCTAAGCAGACTACAGGTGTTTTTTTTTCTTATTCTAACCTTCTCTAGGCACAGACAAAACAGCACAGCCCAAGGAAACTGTGAGGCTCATCTATATCACTGCTCAATCTTAAACACAGCTGACAAAGTCTTCACTCACAATCTCTGATAAATCATAGATTCACACAGCACAGTTCAAGGCCATTTGGTCTATTGTGTACATGCCAGTTGTTTGAAAGAGCTATCTAATCAATTCTACTTCCGTCATCTTTTCCCACAGCCCCACAAACATCTACTTTCCAAGTTTTCTTTCAATTCCTTTTTGGAAGTTGAATCTTCTGGGTCCTTCCAAGCGGCACATTCCAGCAGATAACAATTTCTCATTGTCACATCCACATTATTTAAAAGATGTTTTCATCTACATTTATGCTATTGATTCCTTTCATACACAAATCACCAAAACTGAGAATTAGTAACTAAATCCTAGTACAAATCTCATTTTGCCAGTTCTGATACTGTTTCAGTCAACAAGAACTAAGATAAAACATCTTGCTTGTATGAGAAACAACTAACAATATTGATTAAAAGGTCATTCAAAAGTTTTGCCACTCAGCTCCTGGTGATATCTCTGTTATAGCACTGCTATTGCTACTTCACTTCGCTGTCCCAATCATCCTTGGACTTCCTTGTCCTCAGCCTCTTACAATGTTCGAAGAACATTCAATGGAAACTTGAGAAATCTTTTACTCACCTTTTGATCAGGCACTTTACATCTTTGGTTTTAGACAATTTTAGGCTTCAAAAGAATTAAATCATAACTACTGCTCCCATTTTCTTGGGACAGCAGACACTGCTTTACCCACTACCTCCTCAGGTCCCATTGTGTATTTATTTTCTTGTCCCAATACCCTCTTGCACTATTATCTCCAATGATATTTAACAATTCTTGCTTATGACAAGTCTTGCATCGCTTTTGTTCATCCTTACAATACCACCACCACTTAACTCAAACGTACTTAGAAAATGCTCGAGCTCTAAGCTTTCCTTTATTGGTCAGAGTATTGAGTACAGGAGTTGGGAGGTCATGTTGCAGCTGAACAGGACATTGGTTAGGCCACTGTTGGAATATTGCATGCAATTCTGGTCTCCTTCCTATCGGAAAGATGTTGTGAAACTTGAAAGGGTTCGGAAAAGATTTACAAGAACGTTGCCAGGGTTGGAGGATTTGAGCTATAGGGAGAGGCTGAACAGGCTGGGGCTGTTTTCCCTGGAGTGTCGGAGGCTGATGGGTGACCTTATAGAGGTTTCCAAAATTATGAGGGGCATGGATAGGGTAAATAGGCAAAATCTTTTCCCTGGGGTTGGGGAGTCCAGAACTAGAGGGCATAGGTTTAGGGTGAGAGGGGAAGGATATAAAAGAGACCGAAGGGCAACTTTTTCACACAGAGGGTGGTATGGGTATGGAATGAGCTGCTAGAGGAAGTGGTGGAGGCTGGTACAATTGCAACATTTAAGAGGCATTTGGATGGGTATATGAATAGGAAGGGTTTGGCAGGATATGGGGCCAGGTGCTGGTAGGTGGGACTAGATTGGGTTGGGATACCTGGTTGGCATGGACTGGTTGGACCGAAGGGTCTGTTTCCATGCGGTACATCACTATGACTCTATCTTCTTCCAGCTCAGATGAAAGATCATAAGCTCAAAATGCAAACTTTATTTCCCTCTCCGTAGATTTTTGTTTTTAATTATTTAATGGGATGTGTGTCTCTGTCATTTTTTCCTATCCCTTATTACTCTTGAACTGAGTGGCTTTCTCGAATCATATCAGATACCAATTAAGAGCCAACCACATTGTTGTAGGTTTAGAGTCATAGACCAAATAAGAATTTTACTCTCTGAAAATGGGAGGCAATGGCCTACAGGTTATTATCACTAGACTATTAATCCAGAGATGAAAATGTGTTGCTGGAAAAGCGCAGCAGGTCAGGCAGCATCCAGGGAACAGGAGAATCGACGTTTCGGGCATAAGCCCTTCTTCAGAGATCCAGAGATCCAGGTACTGTTCTGGAGACCTAGGTTCAAATCCTGTCAAGGCCTATTGCGGAATTTGAATTCAATACAAGTTTAGAATTAAGAGTCCAATGATGGTCATGAAACTATTGCTGATTGTCAGGGGAAAAAAATACACTGATTTTCCCCTGTAAGGCAACTGCCTTCCTTACTTGGTCTGCCCGATGTGTGACTACATACCCAGAGGAATGTGGCTGACTCTCAACTGTCCTCTGGGTTAATAAATGCCTGGCCAATGATGACCACATCCTGTGAATGAATAAAGGTTAGGGAGCCAGTTGGGATTTTATGACAATCCATGAAACTGGGACCAGTCTTTTGTTTTTAATAACACAGATTTATTAATTGAACTTAAATTCCACTAGTTGCTGTGATTTTGAGCCCATGTCCTGAGAAAATTAATCTGGATCTCTGGATTGCTTTAACAGAATGCCACTGTCACCGATACTGCTAAGCATTTCTAGCATCTTGTGCTTCTATTTCAGGTTCCCAGTACTTTGCTTCAGTTATGGCATTGCTGTTAGTTATGGAGTCAGAGAGTTTTTACAGCACAGCAAGAGACCCTTCAACCCATCAAACCTACTCCAGTCATCAAACATACATCTATTCTAATCCCATTTTCCACCACTTGGCCCATAGCCTTGGATGCTACTGCATTTCAAGTGTACAATTTCATGACATTACAACCTGAACTCTATCAAAAAACACATCGAGTTAGACCCCATCTACCACCCATTGAGAAAAGGAACAGGAAGTGACTTCACCACAGGAAATAATATCACCAACCCAAAGAAACCCAAACATATAAATAGAAAGCAGGAATTTTCAGCATTACTTCGCCGGAGGCCCACGGAAGATGTTACCTAGTAAGGTAACGAAACGTCTGGAAATGAACCTTGCAGCTCAGCGAGCAAATCTACATCCAGAACCTCAACCTGAGCTACAAATCTTCTCAAAACTTGCTGTACAATTTCATGTTACATGCAAGTGCAAGTTAGCAGCAACAATAAAATGTGTCACACTACATTTTGTATATACCAGGAAGAACAGAGTGGAATTGGAACAGAGTCCGCCATCTGTAAACTACAGGATCAGCAACAGGAGACAGGAGCTGGTGGAAGCTGCTCAGAGAGAAAGGAAAGCCCGGAAGAAATCGTAAGCTACTGTAGGGCGCAGCCTGCAAGAAGAGAGCAAAATGGTCAATAGCAAGCATCTTCAGCGATTATTGTAACATTGTTATTCATAGCACAAAAAAAGCTTAGGTTACAGAGCTCAAAGTTATTAGGATTTATAAAGAAATAAACTAATTAAGCAAGCAAAATTAGTAGAATTTGCAAACGCTATATCATGACTATATACATAAGCTGACCTGTGCAAGCTCCAGATATGGTGGGACTTTTGCACATTTACATAGAGAACTGATTTCATGGGTGGACCAAGCACATAGCAAAGTTTTTATCAATGCAAAGTCTCACACTCTGCACACTAACACAGCTCCAAGCTAACTCTACTCAAACTGAAGCAGCTTCTAAGATACTGCCTCAAGGAGATAGTTTCAAAAGGTTATTGGCTGGGACAATGGTGACTGATGTGACATAAAGGTTGCCTTTTCAATTCTTTTTAATGGAGAGGGATTGGACAATGGCTTGGTGGCAGGGGAGAGAAAATACCCTTTTGAAAGTAGAATTTGAAAAAAAAATTGCTATGGTGGACACCATAAGGATTTTCAATGATTGGTCATGAAATGCAGAAGCACTTGGAACTGTTTGAATACCTCATTTCTATGTCTGCTGAGGATATCAAAGGTATTTCTAAGATAGGCACACAACTGCATTGTACAGTTACGAGGGAATAATCTTACAATTAGTACCTTTGATTATATATCAGGGTTGAGAGTGGTTCTGTGCCTAGCTTCATCTGGTATCTTTAATCTCTGGAAAGAATTAAGCAACATGCTTAGAATCAGGATCGTCTTCAATCAGATTCACAATGCTGACTCTGTTTCAGTCTGCAGAGATGTTGCCTGACCTGATGAGTCACATTTTACACAAACTGTGTAATGTCCTTCTGCTCAAGTCTGACAATTGCTTCAGGTGATTACTGAAGGCAGTGCATTGCAAATCAATGATGATAGACAGTATTTCAGTGTCAATACACCAACAGAATGCAACAGTGTAAGGAGTAGGATGTAAGATGTGAGGGAATAAAACATGAGGGAGAGAGCTGGGAGAAGGTGACAGCATTACAAAAGGGCAGGAAGGCTCTTGTGCAGGGGTAGTATCGCAACCTCTGAAACAGGAAGGCCAGGTTCAAGTCCCATATACCCCAGAGGTGTGTAATGACATCTCCCAATTTGATTAAAAATACCTAAAAAAGTGGCAGGAGAAGAAATGCAACATGCAAGCAGAATCTGACAGGGCAAAACGTGGTGTGCCCATGTGAATGAATGGTTGAAAGGAAAGCTGGAAGAAACTGGGGTGTCAGGGGAAAGGATGCCCAGACAATTACGATAACAATGCTTGGAAAGAGAGGAAAACGTCCCTTTGCTGTCAAAGTAAGGGACTGTTCTAAATCCCAACAGCTGAAAAGCTGCTCACACCTACTTTCCTGGTAAGGCGAAATATGATAAACCAACAATTGGGAATGTTTTTTAATTGGTAATTATCTTCTGGAAGTGTTAGCTCCTCTAAAGATATTGGACAGTTTTCCAGGTTCGCATTGGCAGTTTTGAAAGGTTAGGTGCACAAAACGAATCTGCCACATTCACGTAACCTTTAATAAAAAAATGTCAGCGAGTACATACATGGTAATAGGGAAGCGGGCAGCCCCTGGGGTTAATCTGCAGACCAAAGTGGACCTCAAAATCAGAATGAAATTGGAGACAAAGAGCTTAGTGGCAACTGTAGCTTAAAAGTTTTGTTTTCAAAAAAAGAAAACTGGTTTCTCCTTTGAAGAAAGGAGAAATCTTCAAGGACAGCAAATCCTTCTAATGTTTCATTCAGCAAAGACAAAATGGACAAATCATAAGTGGGAGCTTTTTCTCGTGAAAAATGAAAGGCTTGCTGCTCAATGGCAAATAGAAAAGATAGTGACAGAATGAGGACAACTTAGTCGTCAATAAGACAACTCACAACTTAGCTGTGAGGAATGATTATTTACTCGTGTTTTTTTTCCAATGACAGCAAATACGTCCCACCTATCGATGGAGGTTCAACAACTTTTCTACTATAAAGCAAAATAGGCAGTGAAATTTTGTGACTGTAGTACATACATTAAAATGTTCACCTGAAAGCGTCACAACTGGTTTGAAATATTCATGCACTGACAGGTTAAATGAAACTTTCAAATTAAAAAGTGGTTACCCATTCTTGTTTTCCAAAGTTAAAAATCACAATACCAGGTTATAGTCCAACAGGTTTAATTAGGCGCACTAGCTTTCGGAGCGCTGCTCCTTCATCAGGTGGTTGTGGAGTACACAATTGTAAGACACAGAATTTATAGCACAAGTTTACAGTGTGATGTAACTGAATTGATACTTTGAAAATACCTTGATTGTTTGTTAAGTCTCTCATCTGTTAGAATGACCATTCTAGTTTCACTTCTATCATGGTCATTCTAACAGATGAGAGACTTAACCAACAATAAAGGTATTTTTCAAAGTATCAATTCAGTTACATCACACTGTAAACTTCTGCTATAAATTCTGTGTCTTACAATTGTGTACTCCACAACCACCTGAAGGAGCAGCAGTCTGAAAGCTAGTGCACCCAATTAAACCTGTTGGACTATAACCTGGTGTTGTGTGATTTTTAAATTTGTACACCCCAGTCCAACACCGGCATGTCCAACTTATGTTTTCCAGTTAACTCCTGCATGCCTTTTGTACCAAGCTCATCTGCACTGGGGGTTCTGCATTCATATTTGAAATATAAATCATTAAACTAAATATAAGCCACTATACATTATTCATAAAGACAAAGCATTCATGCATGTTACATAATACAGTAAAAATCTTACATCAGAACACACTGCCAGTCAAATTCTCTGGCCTTAAATTCCAAGCCCAACCTTACAGAAGTACCCCAGTGAACCTGAAAACAGAATACACTTTGCCGTGATCAGAGGACACAAAGACATACAAATGCAATTCTTTTCTTTCATTGTATCTGTCCAGTAGTAGCTGTAACACTGGCAGAGAAGGTAAAACACAGCTCGACAAACCACTTGCTGAATGAATTAAAAAACACAGAAAATGCTGTAAATAGTGAGCAACGTGGAAAGTGAACAGAATTAACGTTTCAGGTCAACATTCATCAGAATTGGTGCTGCCAATCCTAAGTAGCTTCAGTATTTTCCGTGTACTTTATAACTTTTTTTTCAGATCGCCAGCAATAACAATTCTGTGCCAGTTTCCCTTAGAATTGTGCACGATCAGACAGAAATGAGTCCTTTCAGCTGAAGACCCAGTTGGTAACTGGGCGCCCCAACTGTTCAAGGTGAACATTATAAAAAGGCCAAGAGATAGCCGAGTTGGACAAGAGAAGAATTCATGTTTTAAAAAAATCCAGTGGATGCTGGAAATCTGAAACATAGAAAACGCTGGAGAAAGTCAATCAGTCTGGCAGTATCTGTGAAGAGGAAAACAGAGTTAACGTTTCGACTCCGAGACAAAGAAGAGTTGTATCGCAGTCGAAACGTGAACCGGGCTTCTCCTGAATTCTCTCTGTGTGTTTCCAGAAGAACTGTATCGGAGAGTGGAAAAGAGGCTGGATGTGACAATGGGACCAACGCACCCCGAGGGACAACAGCAGCGACAAGCACGGAGTAGAATCAGCTAACCTGCAGGGTAACAATGAAAAACAACAGAGCGGAACAGCAGAGGCAGTAAAGCCAGAGTGGTCTGAAGCCGATCCTGCCTCCCCGGCGCCGCTCGCCCCTCGGCCACAACTCCCCGTCCATTGTGTAACAAAAATAAGGATACATCGCCAACCCCGCCCCGCACTGCTGCCATTGGTTCGTTTGGATGTCACTCAGGGAACCTTCTTTGTGACGCTACGGATGTCCTGCACGCTGACTAGCTGCGCGGGCTGTCAATCATCTTCGCCCCATCGCTCCCCCGCCCAGCGTCGTCATGTGACTTGGACCTCTCTCATTCATTTGGCGGAAGTTTTTCTGAGTCTCTTCTTCAAAAGAGCAAGATGGTTTGGGTTCGAGACCAACCTGCTTCAGAGATGTGACGTGACACATCTGAACAATTTGATTAAAAATATCGACCAGAAACATTTTCCAGTTGGACACTCTGAACTGAGCCTTATGCAATAGAAATACATGAAACAGAATGAGTGGACCTTTTCCTGAAGTTCCCCTTCCCCTGCGCCTTGTATGACACTGAGGATACGAAAAGTGCTCCATAATCAACCATATAAAGAGCACAAGAAATAGGAATACGGCACCTGGTCTTTCGAATTCCAGCACCATTCGATGACTGATCAAATATTTCACCTAAAAGCGCACTTTCCTGCCTGGGCTCCACTTACTTGTTGATGAAAAGTATTTGTGAGAGTTTTTACAGCATGACAAAAGACCCTTCAGCCCATCACATCTGTGCCAGTCATCGAGCAATTATCTCTTTGTTTTGCTTTGGATACATTCAGTAATCCAGCATTCCAAAGGTCAACAATCCACCGCAGGATACAATTTTACCTTAAATGAGAGACTTATTATTTAATTTTAACCATGTCCCTCATTCCATATTGCATCATGTCCCCAACTCCTTTTCTGTGCACCATGACGTAGAGTAACATTTTTCATGCAATTTTCCATTCTTCACCTCTTTAACTCTGCATCCAGGCTCTTGGATATCTTGAGGGCATGATCTGCAAGAAAGGGCAAGTAGCTGGATGGGTGGTGTGGTGGAGAGAAGAGTGTTGTACAGAAAATATAGAGAACCACCAGGAGATGCAGAGAGTTCTTCAAAGAAGTAGGTCTTTTATTTGCAAACAAAAAACCGTGATACTGAGAAAGCAGATTCTCGAATGCCCATGAACCTCAGGGTCCATGGACTTTTATATTTTTTTAATCATGTTTCTGTTAGCTTATCAGCATGTCCAACTATATTAATCAAAGTACCTCACTCTAGCTATACAATAAACCAATGATGTTAGTTCCCATTATCTCTTTAGTTGTCGATTCTACTTAATGTTATTCTAGTGTCACAGTAAGATAGTTATTGCTAATTCTGCTACAATGGTCTTTCATTCCAGACCCTACTCAATATTTTCCTAATGTCATGATTAGATATTTAGCTATTCCATCTGTTACAATAGTCTCCTGTCTCAAGCTGACTCTACTAACTATTAATTAGATATTTTAATGTCATGTCCCAAATATGTATTGTCCCAATCCTGTCATAATAACACTTAACAGAGAAACTTGCTTTATTACTTCGCTTTTTCTTTCTTTTTAAGCTGTTCGATCTGCATTCGCGCCAGCTTCCTTTGCACCTCTTCCTGTTGTTCAGACAGCTTCTCTTTGTCTTTTCGAAACCTTTCAACTGCATGAGCTACATGATCTCTAAATTCCTGGTGGCTCATTGATGATGCCAGACCCACCACCTCCTTCAGCCTTGACCTGACTTGGGAGGACATTGCCTCAATGATAGAATTTCAGAACATTGTGGTCAGCAACTGATTAGTCTCTATGTCTTGCTATATTTCCAGCCTCCACTTCTTTATCTGTTTTTCCAAGTAAGTAGCCGGGTTTTCACTTTCTCCCAGTAGATCCCCTCTCAGAGCCTGGGGGTCCATTTTAGGTGGATAACAGTCTCTTAAGGCCTGCCATACATTCTGTCTCACTCGATCAAACCTGACCCCATTAATCATTGGATTGTCTGCCGCATTTTTTCAAACAGGCTCGGACTATTATTTCCTTTAACTTCGGGAGCCCTACCAACCTCACCAGCAGTGCCTTCAAGTCTCCCATACCCAGCAATTGCCCGTGGTTTTATTCTCAAAAGCCCTGATCCACCTTCCCACTCCCTCATGTAAACTGGGCAGCGCATTCTTCAGCCCTTCCAGATCCTGAGTTCCCCAAGGAATGTATTGTGGGTTTCTCCACTCTTTCATAAGGAGCGGTAGTATCTTTCCTGTTGGCCCTTTTTCCCTTTACCGACACTACTTCTCAATAAATCCCCCTCGGACTCTGAGTCCGATGCTATTTCTAATTCCTTACAATCTTTAGGATACTGGAGCCTTTTTCTTTCCTTGTCTCTTATCATCCCTTTCTGCTTGCTCTGCGTCACTTTCACTGCTTTTCTCTTCAGCCCTTCTTTCGTATCGCAATGAGTATTCCTCAATTGCTTTTTGTTCCCTTAGCCAACGCAGCACACTAATCTCATGTTTCAGTTTTTCTTGCTCTCGTTGTATAGCTCCTGGATCAGTGGTGCTGGAAGAGCACAGCAATTCAGGCAGCATCCGAAAAGCTTCAAAATCGACGTTTCGGGCAAAAGCCCTTCATTTTCCATAAGAGCAATCCTTTCTCCTGTACACCAGCAAAGGAATCCATGCAACTTAACTAAGGACTGAAATTGCAGCAGAAGTTAGTGCTGTGTTCCAGGCGAAGTCTAATGCCCAGCAATGCAGGAAGAAGGCCAATGATCTGCTGCTGTCCCCAAGTAGCGCCATCTTCTCACTACAACCTCACATTCACAAGACCAACACTCACTCTAACTCTGGCATTGCACACACCTCTCACTGTGGCTATGTCTCTCACGAGTCCATACATCATTTCCACTGGATGGCTTTCACCCACTTCATCCTCTCAAACTGTTAACCCTTCCTTGTTGTCTACACTTCCTACTCTCTCACTGGGGACATCTCACCAGCTCTTTTGCTCCTGCATCACCACAAATTGCACTTCCATCATTTTCTACCATAGCGTATGCTCAATCTCTCCATTTATTGTATTGCAGGAATAACTGGTACATATTGAGACCAACATGGGGGCTGTGGAGGGGGAAAGGAATGGTAATAATCAGGCTCCTCACTCTTATTAGGAGAAATCTAGCTGGAGAAGAGCATAATTGTCCATGATTGCTTTGGAAAGCCTGATGGCAAACTAACCCAGCAGTTTCATTGTGCTGTCCTGTGCTGTATTTCCACTACCATCTATGCCAACCCATTTTTAATCTTCACAAGCTTTAACTCTTCTTTATTCCCTTTTCTCATATGCAGGTGCTAGCAGCAGGCAATGTGGCCAAAAAGATGTTTGGAAATTAATGTTACTCTGTGTTTTTGCAGGTACAGTTATGAATGTGTGTCCCATTTTCTAGTATACCTTACTCCTCATTATACGCCGATCCACATCACTATGCAGTCAGCCACAGACTTGATTCTTTCTCCCCCATTGACAGTTCCGATGGATCCTCGTGGTCCTTGGTGTTAGAAGAGAGATTTACATTATAGCAACAACTGCTTTTTTTTTTGTTGTTATCTGCTGGAGATTTGTGACCTATCCCCACAGACAACAAGGACTTGGTGTACATATAGAAAACCACAAACCGCACCAATTGCCATTGTTTTTGTGTTAAAAAGTAGTTTCTATTGTTATATGGACACTTCCTATTGAACATTGCTCAAAGAACTTCAGTTTTAAAGAATTGTGAAGCTTTGTTGGAGCGGTTTCTTCAAAAGAAGTAATTGATATGTTACAATGCTATTGGGGGTTTCTTAGCAAGGCTTCCTAGAAATCACATGACTGATGATAACTGCTTTGCTGTAGACTGTGACAGACTTGGAGACTTTCTGGTTTTTATCTGGTCTGTAAAAGCCTGTAAGAAAGAGCTACTAAGTGAGTTTGTCCAATTTGTAAAATGTAAACACTCTTGAGTTCTGGATGGAAATGTATTTGTGAGTATTGCAAGAACTTCTCAATATCGTATTTCGTGAACAAGCTGTGTCTTCAAGACTGTGTGCAATTAATAATGTGGCCACACATGCCAAAACATCAGAGCAACAGATTTGAGACTATTCCACATTTTATCCTTCTGTATGTAAGAATAACCCATTAGCCGATGAATTTTATTCAGAAAGAAATCCTGTATTTTTCTCTTATCCTGAATGTGTGTATGCGTGCCTGTGTTTGCATGTGTGTTTTGGAGCTATTTAGAAGGATAAGCATTTATTTTCCATGTTACTGACCATTTATATTAACCAATTATTCCATCTTCACTACATGAGCTTCGTTTTGATTATAAGCCAAAAACTGTGTTTGTGTTTGTTAAAATATATAATAATCAGGTATCTTAACTAAAAAACTGATGTAGACAAGGTATTTGGCCATTTCGGTTACTCAAAAATCTATTTTTATTTTCATTGTAACCTGGGACTAGTGACAGTGCACAACTCCAGCTTTAGCTGTGAGACTGCCGGAGGAGGTCATGCTTTCCCATATTGTTCTCTATCCATCCTATTGAATTCTTATAGCATCTTAAACACCTTGATTATCTTTCAATCTGTGATACCCAAAGGAACACGAACAAAGATTTTGCAACCCAATCTCATCAATTCAGCTCTTAAGCTCCAGTATCATTTTGGTGAATGTAAAAACAATCTTTCATGGAGTGTAGGTATCGTTGGCAATGCAAGCACTTGTTACCTAATCTTACTTACATAGTATCATGAGATTTGAACTGACGTCCCAATGATCATGAAGCAGGGATTCATTATGCCATTGGCATCTGGTCTTTACAAACATGATAGGATATTAAAGTTAAATAAGGAAGTATTTACATGGAATAAAACTTGTGGTTTACATTGTGTTTAAGAAATCCTTATTCAATCTGCTCAAAGAACACACTTGACCAGAGTCTGGTCCATTTGACTGCTCCAACTATACCTCCCCTCAACATCACCATATCTTGTTAAAGGTCCCTGCACAAATCCATGAGCTCCCCTGCTCAATGCCCCTCCTCAGTCTCACCACTTGCTGCTGAAAGCTCCATTGCACATTACCTTGTGGGCCAGACCAGGTAATGATGGCAGTTTCCTTCCCTAAAGAATATTAGTGAACCATTTTCTGACAATTGATGGTGGTTTGTTAGATTCTTATTTCCAGGATTTTATTGAATTCAAATTCCCACATTGTCATTTTGGGATTTGAACCCTGGTCCCCAGAACATTACCTGCAGCTCTGAATTAACAGTCCAGCAATTATACCACAATACAATTGCCTCCCCTAAATCTATACAAGCTTTAATTCCTCTTATAAGTTTGTGCATCCTCCTGTTACTACTAGAACTGGTGCCAAGGACCATAAAATTGTTAGAAATCTTCTGGCAATCAGGGATCCCATGCTTTAGCCAAATTAAATTTCTCATAAATGACATTCGTCATAATATCAGCAGGCATCCTGGGTTAGTAACACCACTGTCTGATCAGGACAGTCAACGTTCCATCGCTTGGCTTCCTGCTTAAACATGAACTCCAATCAATATTTGATTGAGGCTGTTGGGAAGTGTGAGTTGCTTCACCTCTCTCTGTTTGTCATGAACTAACTGATAGAGGACTCCATCCGCTTCCCAGATCTATTCGGATTCCTGAGCGGGTTTGGACCCTCCCATCAGTTGGCACTGGGTTGGTGCACCTTCCAGGAATGGTGCAGTCCACTGATGCCCAAGTCAATCAACTGAAGCTATTTGAGGTCCTCTTTCAAGATAAATGTCAAAGGTGAAACCACACTTGGCTCTACTTGTCTGGATCTGGTTTAAGCCTCACTCATAAGTGCATTGGAGATACTCCATTGTGTCTTCATCTGAACATCATAGGAATCAAGGTCAGAACATTGCCTTTAACTTGGGGCATGGACATGACATTAGTCCCCACCAGTGGTGCATGGATGGGATCCCTCCTGTGGTCAGTCTTCTGACTAATGACATTGGTATCACTTTTGCCTAACCTGTTTGAGGTCTGGAATCAAACCTCAGCAGCCCAATTGCATCTGTTGCTGCTAGCTTAGCTGAATGGGTTGTTATCTGTAAACACATCACACTCTGGACTGTTCGGAATGTTACTGAACATCAAGGAAAATACATCTCATAGCTAACGGTTTAAGTTTCAAATCAGGGTATATCTCTATATCCCTCTCATTCGGTTTGAGGTTAGTGTACATCATAACATTTTGCCTTTGAAGTAATGGGAGCACTACTCCTTGGCTATGGAAACTAGCATCAGTTTCCTACATGAAAGGAACTGGAAGTCCAGGTTACCAAGGATACTCACAAAACAGTCTAGGTTTTGGCAACAGTTGATGATGCTTTCACAGTCATAATTACTGAAACTAATTAATTTTATTTAAATTCCAGCAACATCCATGATTGGATTTTAAAGCCACACCTCTCGAACATTAGCCTGGTTTTCCACATGACAAGTCCAGTGACATTACCACTATTTCATCATCTCCCATCTGTACTATGTTCTCATCAAGTTCACAAGATCATTAGATACAGGAGCAGAATTAGGCCATTCGGCCCATCGAATCTGCTCAGCCTTTTGATCTTGGCTGATATTCTCCTCACACCCATTTTCCTGGCTTCTCCCCATAACCCTTCAAATTATCACCAATTAAAAATCTGTCTAACTCCTTCATAAATGTACTCACTGTCCACGCATCCACCGCACCTTGGGGTAACAAATTCCACAGATTCACAACCCCTTGAGAGAAGCAGTTTCTCCTCAACTCTGCTTTAAATTTGCTGCCCCTTATCCTAAGACTGTGACCTCTCATCTGAGAATGCCCCACAAGAGGAAGCATCCGCTCCATGTCTATTTTGTTCAACACCTTTTATCATCTTGAATACCTCAATTTGATCTCCCCTCTTTCTTCTAAATTCCAGAGAGTATAGGCCTAAACTGTTCAAGCTCTCTTTAAACAATGAACTTTCATCTCTGGGATCAATCTAGTGAACTTCCTTTGAACTGCCTCCAATGCCCTTACATCTTTCATCAAATAAGGGGACCAAAACTGTGCACAGTACTCCAGGTGCAGTCTCACGACTGCCTTGTATAGTTGCAATAATACTTCCTTACTGTTATATTCCTTTAGCTATAAAAGCAAAAATTCCATTTGCTTTCATTATTACCTGCTGGACCTGCATGATAGTTTTCTGTGACTCATGAACAAGGACACCCAAATCCCTCTGCACTGGAGCACCCTGAAATCGTATCTCATTTAGATAATAGATCGCCTTTCCAGTTTTATGAATGAATGCACAACCTCACACTTATCCATCTGCCACATTTTGCCCCACTCTCCTAACTTGTCTATATCCATTTGTAAGGTTCTCATTTCCTCATTGCAATTTATCATCCCACCTATTTTTGTGTTGTATACACAAGGTTGTATACAACTCTAACATAACTCCGTTCCCTTCTATTCTGATGCTGTTAAAACAATAGCCTTTTCAATTGTTTTTTGTTCTGAATTGCTAGATTTTAACAATATATACTCAGCCTCCCAAATCTTTTCACTCCTCTGCAGTTCTTAATTTATCGCCACATTTTAAATATTCCAATTTTTCTTTCTCTGGTTCAAGGTGGAAACCTCACACTTCCATGTATCAAACCTCTGCTGCTATAGTGTTTTCCCAAAGAACTGCACCATCAGCCTCACTCAAAGCACCATCATAAAATACTGCCCAATACCGTTCAGAAATATACATTTGCAAATCAAAACAAGATCCCTTCTTTATATTAAAAATGCATTCAACTGATTCCACAGTACTTTGGTACATGCCATCTAATAGATCTGCTTGCATTGATAAATTTATTTATATTTAATATAAAAATACTTATTTAGAAATTTATTTTTATTTAAGTTATCTTGCTTCTGTTACGACACAGCAGTAAACCCTTCTGTCAATAAACCAGACACCTGGAAAAAAGCTCACCTCACCTCCTAATATATGAGTTAAAATATGAGTAAAAGATATTTAAAGAAAATTTAGAGTTTAATTCAGATAAATGCAAGGTGCTGCATTTTGGAAAAACAAATCTTAGCAGGTCTTATACACTTAATGGTAAGGTCGTGGGGATTGTTGCTGAACAAGGAGACCTTGGAGTGTAGGTTCATAGCTCCTTGAAAGTGGAGTCGCAGGTTGATAGGATAGTGAAGAAGGCGTTTGGTATGCTTTCCTTTATTAGTCAGAGTATTGATTACAGGAGTTGGGAGGTCATGTTGCAGCTGTACAGGACATTGGTTAGGCCACTTTTGGAATATTATTTGCAATTCTGGTGTCCTTCCTATTGGAAAGATGTTGTGAAACTTGAAAGGGTTCAGAAAAGATTTACAAGGATGTTGCCAGGGTTGGAGGATTTGAGCTACAGGAAGAGGTTGAACAGGCTGGGGCTGTTTTTCCTGGAGCATCAGAGGCTGAGGAGGTTTACAAAATTATGAGGGGCATGAATAGGATAAATAGACAAAGTCTTTTCCCTGGGGTGGGGGAGTCCAGAACTAGAGGGCACAGGTTTAGGATGAGAGGGGAATGATGTAAAAGAGACCTAAAGGGCAACTTTTTCACACAGAGGGTGGTACATGTATGGTATGAGCTGCCAGAGGAAATATTGGAGGCTAATACAATTGCAACATTTAAAAGGCATCTGGATGGGTATATGAATAGGAAGGGTTTGGAGGAATCTGGGGCTTGTGCTGACAGGTGGGACTAGATTGGGTTGGGATATTTGGTCGGCATGGATGAGTTGGACCGAAGGGTCTGTTTCTGTGATGGACTCTATGACTCTCTATGACTCTAAAATAACATCAATTTATTCCTTAACTCTGAAAGTGAACATTAAACAATAACAACTACAGAGGAATCTCAATTATCCGAATATCAATTATCCAAAGTTCAGATTATCTGAACAAGATATCAAGGTCTCATAAAAACATCACATCAAAGAAGGTGGCATGTTGGTTCAGCAGTTAGCAATGTTGCCTCAAGCACCAGGGACCTGGGTTCGATTCTCGCCTTGGGTGACTGTGTGGAATTTACATGTTCTCCCTGTTTCTGTGTGGATTTCCTCTGGGTGCTCTGGTTTCCTCCCACAATCCAAAGATGTGTGGGTTAGGTGAATTGGCCATGCTAAAATTGCCCATAGTGGTCAGGGATCTGTAGATTAGATGTATTAGTCTGGGGTAAATGTACAGCAGTAGGGAAATGGGTCTGGGTGGGTTACCCTTTGGAGGGTCAGTGTGGACTTGTTGGGCCAAAGAGTCTGTTTCCACAATGGAGGGATTCTATATCAGGCAAGTGAATTTGGATTACTTGTCCTGAAAAACATGTAGAAATGCTGGCAGAAACATAAGCAACAGCGACTGGATTTTTTTTAACATCAGGGTTAGTTACACAGCCCTTTGCAAAAGTAAGTGCTTTATTCCCATCACTTTACCAGGCCATTCATGAAAATAATGGCAGAGAAAGTAAACACATATGTGAGGTGGTGCTTCTGTCTTTCTATCGCGACACCGAGTTCAGTGGAAACTGACAAATGCTCTTGTGATTGTAGAAGCTATTCGGGATCTTGCTCAATGCTGGGATTTCATACATTTGTGAGTTGGTAAGGGTTTAATCCTTCTCAGTTTAACCTGCAATTTGCAGAATGCAAAGATTAGTTTGTTTAAATAATAGACGGTGGGCGGCACGGTGGCACAGTGGTTAGCACTGCTGCCTCGCAGCGCCAGAGACCCGGGTTCAATTCCCGACTCAGGCGACTGACTGTGTGGAGTTTGCACGTTCTCCCCGTGTCTGCGTGGGTTTCCTCCGGGGGCTCCGGTTTCCTCCCACAGTCCAAAGATGTGCAGGTCAGGTGAATTGGCCATGCTAAATTGCCCGTAGTGTTAGGTAAAGGGGTAAATGTAGCGGTATGGGTGGGTTACGCTTCGGCGGGTCGGTGTGGACTTGTTGGGCCGAAGGGCCTGTTTCCACACTGTAAGTAATCTAATCTAATCTAATCTAATCTAGACTCATCAAAATTATCGACTTAAACAAACTCACCAATTAAGCACAACGTTAGATCAGTATGGCTTCCCTTATTTCAAGTCAAATCGATTATCCCAATAATCAATTATCCAAGTGAAATACTGCCCACCTGCCTCGTTTGGATAATCAAGGTTCCTCTGTATTCATAACTCTAAGCCCCTCTTTTTCTTAACTGCTTAATATCTGTCTCTAACTCTATAACAATATACTTATTAAAATTAAAACAACATTTATTAAAATTACATCATCTTAATCTCAAAACCATACATCAGCGGCTGTTGTCTCAAATATGAGTCTTCTTTCAGCTGAAGATCTCCCTGAATCGTTTTCTGTCTTTTACTGTGAAGATGTTTCATGTGAAAAAGATATCTTTGATAGGGAGTGTTTTTGATTGGCTGTCTTTCTCAATGGCAGTTACTCTGTCTGACTTTCAAAATGCCTGCTTTTTTTAATACCCCCAACATCGGGTTGTCTCATTGGTTCAGTGTTGGCAAAAAGAATAAATTCAAACTTGATTGGATTTTAATATCCTGAGGCATAATTTAAACTGATTGGTTTCCGCCTTCAGGCTTTGCAGCGATACCTTTACGTCGAGCCTCCTCCTAGGTGGTGCGCCCTGGCGATATACTTTTTCTGCCAGGTGCGTAACCTCAACTACAACACGCAGCTCCTGTTCGTCGACCGTGACGATTTGGTGGTCGCCCTCAGGACGCTGCCTGTCTTTTACCAGGACAGGATCACTGTCTGGAACATGGTCGAATCGTGTCACGCCTACCCTCCGGCAGGAGTAGCAGCTATTGTCAAGGAGCTGTTGCTCAGAAATCCACACCTCCGTACTCGCGGATTCGGAGAGGAGGGCCATGGCGGTGAGGGTGACCAGGGTTGGGGACATGCTGGGTGGCGGCGGCCTGGGCTGGATGCTGCCGCAGGATATAGCGAGCAGGGCAGCGGTAGATGTCCGCTACGTGGCCACTGCCATTCAACGCCTTAAAACGGCGGTGCTTGGACCTGACATAGTGCACCAGTTGGAGGATGCTCAGGTGTGCGGTGGAATCCTGTCTGTGCTCACCCCTGCTCGGACGGAATTTCACATTGGCCCCAAGGTCCCGTACTTTCCCTTCTGAGAAGGGCACTGCTTGTTACTGGCCTTTCTTCCTGGTGGCGGAAATTGAATAAAGATTTGTACACCTTGTGTCTTTCACTGTGTCTCACACCTGCACACACACCACATGGGTGCTGGAGAAAATATAAGCATTACCGCAGTTAAGCGGTAGTGTGAGGATAAATAAAAGAAAAATTTAAACTGATTGGATAAAATTTGAATTGTTGTCAAAACAACAACCAACTCAGATATCTTTTTCACAGCCAAATGTTACATGTTTTCAATTTTCCAATACACTCTGAGACTGCTAGCTAGTCATATGACAGGTGCCTGCAAGCTCCCAGAGCAAAACGGCATATACCCTCTCCGAAAGGTACAGCACACAACTTCAACTTCACAACAGCTCCCCACCTAAGAAGAAATGAACCATCATAATGAAAAGATGGTTTCATTTTGTTTTCCTAATTCTTAATCCCATTACAATGAAATACATACGACATTAATCTAAGTTCATATTAATATCTGCAACACATATATATAAACCATTGGTATAGGTTCAATCTTATCTATACTTCATCCTTTAAATCTGCAATAACTCATCCGCTATCACATTTTTATGACCCACAACATGTACAATTTGTAAATTAAAAGTCTGTAACATATGACTCCAATGAAATAGTCCCATATTCTTGTCTTTAAATCATTCCAAGAATGTAAGAGGATTGTAATCTGTGTACACAACTGTCTCTGACAAATTGTTCATCACATAAACATTAAAATGTTGTAAGGCCACTATGAAACTCAAAACTTCCTTTTCAATGGTAGAATATTTTCTCTGGTGGGTATTGCATTTCTTTGAAAAATAACTAATTGGTCATTCAATCCCATCATCATTTTCCTGTAGCAGTACAGCTCCAACTCCTACATCGCTAGCATCAATTGCAGCTTTGAAGGCTTTCAAAACTTTGGTGTAGCTAAAACTGGTGTGGTGGCTAATATTGCTTTTAACTTCTCAAGTGCCTCCTGGCATTGCTCTGTCCACCAAAATGTTGTGTTCTTCTTCAGTAAATCTGTTTGATGTGCCACTACGCTGTTGAAGTTTGGAAGAAACTTATGGTAGGATCCACTTAGTCCCAAAAATTGAAGCACCTCTTTCTTCGAGGTTGGTCCTGGAATTTCCTCAATGGCCTTCGTCTTGGCATTCCTTGGGGTTAACCTTCCATGACCAATGTTATGTCCCAAGAACATCACCTCTGCCTTCGCGAATTCTGTTTTCTTCAAGTTTATTACCAGTTTTGCTTCTCTTAATTGTTCAAAGAGTTCTGCCAACTGGACCATGCAATCTTTCCATGACACGCTCAAGATCACTACATCATCCAGATAAACTGCAAAGTTTGTCAACACAGCCGCAGCTCTGCTCATGAGTCTTTGGAACGTGGCTGATGCGTTCTTCATTCCAAAAGGCATCACTTTGAATTGATATAATTCATTTGGGGTTACAAACGCTTTCTCTGACAAAGGTACCTGCCAATAACCACGCACTAAATCCAACTTGGTGATGTAAGTGGACTGAACAATTTTCTCTATACAGTCCTCCAATCTTGGTATTGCATATGAGTCCAATTTTGTTATGGCATTGACCTTCCGGCAGTCCACACAAAATCGTTGAGTCCTGTCAGGTTTGGGAACTAACAACTGGCGAACTCCACTCTGACTCGGTTCGATGATATCTTCATTAAGCATTGCAGCTAGTTCCTTCTGCAACTGCATGGCTTTGAACAGATTACATCTGTAGGGGTGTTGTTTTTATTGGAATAGCATTTCCTACTTGGTGCAGAATCGTACTAGTCCTCTGCACTTTATTCCTGCATAAGTCATCATACTACCCCAACAAACCTTTCAACTGGGTTCTTTGCTCCTGAGACAGATAGTTCACTAACCTATCCCATTCCTCAAGGACTTCCTCAGTGTTCAATGTATTTTGAGGTACATCAAACTCCACAACATCTGAATTTGATTGCTCACTCGCCAGGTACTAACACCAGTTTCTCCAGTTCTCTGTCTCTATTATAATGAGGTTTCAACATGTTCACGTGACATACCCGATACTTTTTGTTTCTATCCAGCATCTTTACCAGATAGTTTACCTGACTTAGTTTTGTCTCAATTTGGTAGGGACCACTAAACCTGGCTTTGAAGGGATCTCCTACCACTAGTGATAATAGTAATATGTCATCCCCATTAGAAAACGTCTGAATTTCAGGGTTTTAATCTGCCACCTGCTTCTTTCTAAGCTGTGACTTCTTCAGGTACTGTTTAGCTAACTCACCTACCCGATTTTATCTCTCCCTCACCTCGGATACATAATCCGAATGTGAGACCTCCGATTTTGGCCCGGTCGATTTCTCTTTAGTTAATTTCAA
This sequence comes from Chiloscyllium plagiosum, assembly GCF_037043375.1. Lineage (NCBI taxonomy): Eukaryota > Metazoa > Chordata > Chondrichthyes > Orectolobiformes > Hemiscylliidae > Chiloscyllium > Chiloscyllium plagiosum. Next base: position 15,778,859 of record NW_028270174.1, read on the forward strand.
AGACCCTCTCGCTTCATGTCCGAATATTAACTCAAAGGGAGTTAATTGAGTAAATTAGTTTGGAGCATCTTTAATGGCAAACAATACGAGTGGGATACCTTCATCCCAATCATTTGGGTCATCCTGGCAGTATGCTCTTAACATAGTCTTCAGGGTCTGATGCCACCTTTCTAAAGCTCCCTGGGATTCAAGATGGTAGGCACTTGATTTAAAGTGCTTTATGTCTAGGCTGTCCTTAAAGAGCCTAGCAGTAAAATTAGACCCTTGGTCTGACTGAATCTCTCTGGGTAGCCCATTCTGTGTGAAAAAAGCTACTAACTCCTCTACCATCCTTTATGCCTTAATACTCTGTAATAGAATTGCTTCCAGAATTACATCCCTTATGGTTAGCAAGTACTTCTAGTTTTAGGAAGGGGACCTACACAATCAATCTTAACCCACATGAAAGGTTCTTCAAATGCGGGAATTGGCAACAAAGGTGTTGCTTTTATGACTGCCTGTGGCCTACCTACCATTTGGCACGTATGATATCTAAGGCAAAAGTTAACCACATTCTTATGCATTCCAGGCCAATAGAAATGCTTTTGTATCTTAGCCTGAGTCTTCCTCACACTAGGTGACCTCCTATTAGTAGTTCATGTGCTACCCATAACACTTCCTGTCTATATGCTACTGGCAACACAATCTGGCGCACATCTGCCTATTTCTCCTCTGCACTAATCTGCTATGGTCTCATTTTCATCTTTAAAACAATAACCCTCAGGAACACATTCTGACTCCTTATCTGAGTATGCATCAACATATATATCTTTTATTGTCTCATCTTTCTGTTGTGAGCCCATTTGCCTTTCAGGAGTAAACAGTTCTGCCTGACCCACTGTCTATTCAGGTTTTCCTTGCACCATTACATCGAACAGGATATTTGCTAACTGAACCTCAACTCCTTCATCTTTCTCTTTAGGTTTTTGCTTCGTGCTGTGACTTATGATAGTGGGATCTTGTTACTACACAGTCTGGGAAAATACCAGGATATTTTTCTTTTAACTCCTCAGTTCCCTGCTCTTCCTTTGGCTTCTCCACAACAAGGGGTGTCACTCCCACCTTGGATCCTGCTAAATTGTTCTCAAGAACAAACTGTATTCCTGGAACTGACACTTTGTCAATCACTCCTACTATTATTTCCCCAGTCTTGATTTGGCACTCCAACCTGATCTTACATAGAGGAACGCTAAATTTCTGTCCATCTATCCCACAAATTACCACTCTCTCAGGTAACAGGTCAAAAACAGTGCAAATATGTTCATCTCTTACTATTAGAGACTGATTAGATCCCACATCTCTCAAAATTATAACTTCTATCCCTTCTCCCCTTGTTCTGTCTGAGCAAACTGTACCCACAGAGATGAAATCTTTATAGAGATCAGGCATTAACTCAATACCCAGCCCCTGCCGAGGCTGTGCACTCTCCTGCAGCTCCTTGACTTTTCTTGGAGTCTCCTTTACTACCTTCACTAATGTCACTGGCTTAGCCTCTTTTACCACATCTTTTCCCACAATGCCTTTCTTTAACGACCAGCACTGGAACTTTACATGTCCCACTTTTACCACAGTGGAAACACTTGAGGCCTTTCACCTCCCTTCCACCCTCTATTCTTTTTTGTAGTGCAAGATCTCCCCTTCTCCCAATTTCTATTCCTCACAGGATGAAATTCTTACCGGAAGCTTACCAAAACATATTCATCTGCCATCTCTGCCTTTCTTCTCACTTTTTGAACTTTCTGATCATTCACATGAATTCTTAACATCTGTGGAAGTGAGTTTTTAAACTCCTCCAGCAGAATAATCTCTCAGAGTCTCATAGTTCTTATCTATTTTTAAGGCCTGCACCCATCTGTCAAAATTACCATGTTTAATTCTTTTGAACTCAATCTAAGTCTGACCTGGTTCCTTTTTTATTTTTCTGAACTGTTGCCTATATGCTTCTGATACCAATCATTAGCACACAAAATAGCCTGTTAGACATCTGCATAATCTTTTGACCCCTCATCTGACATCGTTGCAAATACCTCACTAGTTCTGCCTACCAGCTTGGTCTGAATTAGCATTACCCACAAGTTCTCTGGTCACTCCATCTGCCTCGTCAATTTTTCCAATGAAATAAAGAAGGCTTAACATCTTTCACACTGAAATGTAACAATGTTTTAATATACTTGTATAGAAATAACTACCTTCTCTCTTCATCTCCATCCTATTAACTTGACTTTCCTGAGTAATTCACAACTTCTGAAGTTCAAATTCTCTCTCCCTTTCTCTTTCTTCTCTCTCTCTCTCTTTGCTTAGCTGAGAACCTTCTCTCTGTCTCATTTTCCACTCTCTCTCTCTCTCTTCTCTCTTCTCTCTGCTTCTCTGTCTCTTTCATTTTCTTCTCTGTCATCTCATGGTTGTTTGTTCCCTTTCTTTATCTTCTAACTCCATTTTCCTCAATTGCAATTCAAGGTTTTCTAACTCTACTGCGCTTTTCTGTTCCTCAGAGACGCCCAAGTGCTTGACCAACTCCATTACAATTTCAGCTTTCCTTTTGTCCCAATTCTAACCTATTTGCTAATTCTAAGAGTATGTCCTTCTGTCTTTCTAAACTTTATTGGCAAATTTAGGAATCATCATCAAACCCCAGAATCTCTTTAGCAATCTTAAGAGCCATTTCTCTTACTCTTAATTTATCAAACAACAAGTTACCAAAATTAAACATGTTGTCTCACCTACATTTTATTTTAAAGATCTAGGACTTTAATCGGCAAATGCCTTCTGCTAATTAACCCTTCTGCTAATTAAACCAAACATCTAGAAAAGCTCACCTTGTCTCATAATCTGCTAAGGTATGAGTGACAAAACTCCCAAATTCCACTATTTAAACAAACTAATATCAATTTCTTACTTAACTCTAAAAGTGAACACATAAACAACAACCATTCACAACTCCAAGCCCCCCTTTCTCTTAACTGCTTATTATCCGTCTCCAACTCTGTAACAATATACTGTTCCAATAAAACACTTATTAAAATTACATCAACTTAATTTCAAAACTACACAGCAGCTGTCTTCTTTTTTTTACTGCCAAGATGTATCATGTGAAAAAGGTACCTTTGATAGACAGTATTCTTGAATAGTAGTCTTTCTCAATGGCACTTGCTCTGTCTGACTTTCAAAATGCCTGCTTTTTCTATATCCACAACATCGGATAGTCTCATTGGTTCGATGTTAGCAAAAACAATAAAATCAAACTTGATTGGGTTTTAGTATCCTGAGGCATTCATAAACTGATTGGTTAAGTTTGAATTGTCAAAACAGCAAGCAACTCAGGTATCCATTTCACAGCCAAATGTTGCATATCTTCAATTTTCCAGTACACACTGAGACTGCTAGCTAGTCAGATTACAGGCGCCTGCAAGCTCCCTCTCCGAAAAAGCATTCACCCTCTCCGAAAGGTACAGCACACACCTTCAACTTCATAACACTTCCAAACAATTTCTATGTGAATCACATCTAGAAGCAATACCTTACACGATAGTTTTTAATTTTCCACACCATACATGACTAGTTTTTTGCAGACATAAAAACATTCTTCTTGTAGGACTCAGAAGCATTTAGTGGTAAACCCTGTAAGTGTTGTGCAAAATGTATTGTTCCATTCATTGCTGAGACATAGCGACTGGTGTAATGCTGTCAACTACTGCTCTCATAAAAGCATAAGAAATAGCAGCAGAAGAGGCCAATTGATCCCTTGAGCTTAGAACATAGAACATAGAACATAGAACAATACAGCACAGAACAGGCCCTTCGGCCCACGATGTTGTGCCGAACTTCTAACCTAGATTAAGTACCCATCCATGTACCTATCCAAATGCCGCTTAAAGGTCGCCAATGATTCCGACTCTACCACACCCACGGGCAGCGCATTCCATGCCCCCACCACTCTCTGGGTAAAGAACCCACCCCTGACATCTCCCCTATACCTTCCACCCTTCACCTTAAATTTATGTCCCCTTGTAACACTCTGTTGTACCCGGGGAAAAAGTTTCTGACTGTCTACTCTATCTATTCCTCTGATCATCTTATAAACCTCTATCAAGTCACCCCTCATCCTTCGCCGTTCCAACGAGAAAAGGCCGAGAACTCTCAACCTATCCTCGTACGACTTCCTCTCCATTCCAGGCAACATCCTGGTAAATCTTCTCTGCACCCTCTCCAAAGCTTCCACATCTTTCCTAAAGTGAGGCGACCAGAACTGCACACAGTACTCCAACTTTGGCCTAACCAAAGTCCTGTACAGCTGCAACATCACTTCACGACTCTTGAATTCAATCCCTCTGCTAATGAACGATAATACTCCATAGGCCTTCTTACAAACTCTATCCACCTGAGTGGCAACCTTCAAAGATCTATGTACATAGACCCCAAGATCCCTCTGTTCCTCCACCTGACTAAGAACCCTACCATTAACCCTGTATTCCGCATTCTTATTTGTTCTTCCAAAATGGACAACCTCACACTTGGCAGGGTTGAACTCCATCTGCCACTCCTCAGCCCAGCTCTGCATCATATCTAAGTCCCTCTGCAGCCGACAACAGCCCTCCTCACTGTCCACAACTCCACCTATCTTCGTATCATCTGCAAATTTACTGACCCACCCTTCGACTCCCTCATCTAAGTCATTAATAAAAATTACAAACAGCAGAGGACCCAGAACTGATCCCTGCGGAACTCCACTTGTAACTGGGCTCCAGGCTGAATATTTACCATCTACCACCACTCTCTGCCTTCGACCGGTTAGCCAGTTTTCTATCCAATTGGCCAAATTTCCCTCTATCCCATGCCTCCTGACTTTCCGCATAAGCCTACCATGGGGAACCTTATCAAATGCCTTACTAAAATCCATGTACACTACATCCACTGCTCTTCCCTCATCCACATGCTTGGTCACCTCCTCGAAGAATTCAATAAGACTTGTAAGGCAAGACCTACCCTTCACAAATCCGTGCTGGCTGTCCCTAATCAAGCAGTGTCTTTCCAGATACTCATAAATCCTATCCCTCAGTACCCTTTCCATTACTTTGCCTACCACAGAAGTAAGACTAACAGGCCTGTAATTCCCGGGGTTATCCCTATTCCCTTTTTTGAACAGGGGCACAACATTCGCCACTCTCCAGTCCCCTGGTACCACCCCCGTTGCCAGTGAAGACGAGAAGATCATTGCCAACGGTACTGCAATTTCCTCTCTTGCTTCCCACATAATCCTAGGATATATCCCGTCAGGCCCGGGGGACTTGTCTATCCTCAAGTTGTTCAAAATGTCCAACACATCTTCCTTCCTAACAGGTATCTCTTCTAGCTTACCAGTCCATTTCACACTCTCCTCTTCTACAATACGGTCCCTCTCGTTCGTAAATACTGAAGAGAAGTACTTGTTCAAGACCTCTCCTATCTCTTCCGACTCAATACACAGTCTCCCACTACTGTCCTTGATCGGACCTACCCTCGTTCTCGTCATTCTCAGGTTTCTCACATACGCATAAAATGCCTTGGGGTTATCCTTGATCCTATCCGCCAACGATTTTTCATGCCCTCTCTTAGCTCTCCTAATCCCTTTCTTCAGGTCCCTTCTGGCTATCCTGTATCCCTCCACTGCTCTGTCTGAATCCTGTTTCCTCAACCTTATGTAAGCCTCCTTCTTCCTCTTTACCAGACATTCAACCTCTCTCGTCAACCAAGGCTCCCTCACACGACCATTTCTTTCCTGCCTGATAGGTACATACATATCATGGACACGTCGTATCTGCTCTTTGAAAAAGTTCCACATTTCCACCACATCCTTCCCTGACAGCCTAAGCTCCCAACGTATGCTCCTCAAATCCTGCCTTACAGCATCGTAATTTCCCTTCCCCCAATTATAAAATCTACCTTGTTGTGCGCACCTATCTCTCTCCATAACCAAGGTGAAAGTCACAGAATTGTGGTCACCATCACCAAAATGTTCACCCACTAACAAGTCCACCACTTGTCCCGGTTCATTACCGAGTACCAAATCCAATATGGCCTCCCCTCTGGTTGGACAATCTACATACTGCGTTAGAAAAGCTTCCTGGACACACTGCACAAACACCGCCCCATCCAATCTACTTGATCTAAAGAGCTTCCAATCAATATTTGGGAAGTTGAAGTCGCCCATGACTACGACCCTGTGGCTTCTGCACCTTTCCAAAATCTGGAAAGCTTGTACCGCCCTTGAGTAGATAATGGCTGAACTGCCCCAGGCATCCCCGATTTTGAGATTCCTTGACCAGTCTTCTCAAAAGCTATCCTGTCAAACACCCCCTCAGCATGTTGTATGTTTCAATAAGATCCCCTTCGTTCATCTAGTCTGTCGTGAATGAAGTGTCAGGAACATTAAAAAAAAATCTGAAGATTTGCTTTCTTCTGAGTTGAGAAATTGGTGAAGAGGAACCTTTTTTTGGCTTTCTGCAACTTCAATTTGGCAAAATCAGCAATCAATACAGGCCTTTTTTTTCTGCTTTTCAGCAGCAGCAGCAGCTCGAAGGGCCGGAGCTTGGACCAGGGGCCTGCTGGGAGCGGTGAGTCACTGATTTGAACCTTTAAAAACTTACCTCGAGTGCAGGAGTCCTCCATTTCTGTTTATCAGCAGCAGCTCGAAGGGTGGGAGCTTGGACATGGGGCCTGCTGGGTGTGGTGGGTCACTGATTTGACATCCGAGAGCAGAGGTTTCTGGGAAAGGAGGGACTTTTTTTATTTCTTTCCAGCTATATAAGTGAGTGTTTTGTTGTTGTTCCCGGAAAAACATGTATACCATTTTGGATACTGTTGTGGGGGATGACTTACCAGGTGTTTGCAGTCGGCTCCAGGTCTCTGGCACAGAGCCTGTCCCTGTTGCACAGAAGGGAAAGAGGGAAAGGAGGAGAGTGTTAGTCATTGGGGACTCAATAGTTAGAAGCTCAGATAGAAGGTTTGTTGGGAACAAACAAGACTCGCGGTTGGTATGTTGCCTCCCAGGTGCAGAGTCCATGATGTCTCGGATCGTACCTTTGGGGTCCTGAAGGGAGAGGGTGACCAGCCTCAAGTCGTGGTCCATGTAGGTATCAACGACATAGGTAGAAAGGGGGATAGGGATGTCAGGCAGGATTTCAGGGAGCTAGGGAGGAAGCTGAGAGCTAGAACAAACAGAGTTGTTATCTCTGGTTTGCTACCCATGCCACGTGATAGCAAGGCAAGGAATAGAGAGAGTTACCAGCTGAACATGTGGCTGCAGGGATGGTGCAGGAGGGAGGGTTTCAGGTACATGGATAATTGGAGCTCAGTGTGGGGAAGGTGGGACCTCTACAAACAGGATGGTCTTCACTTGAACCAGAGGGATACTAATACCCTGGGTGGGAAATTTGTTGGTGCTATTCGGGTGGGTTTAAACTAGCTCAGCAGGGGGATGGGAACCGGAGGTGTAGTTCCAGTGCACAGGAGGATGAGAGTAGGGAGGACAGGGACAGGAGATCCCCATAACATGAATGTGGTAGCAGACAGCAAGCTGGTTTGAAGTGTGTCTACTTCAATGCCAGAAGTATCCAAAATAAGGTAGGTGAGCTTGCATCATGGATAGGTACCTGGGACTTCGGAGTTGTGGCCATTTCCGAGACATGGATAGAGTAAGGTGAGGAATGGATATTGCATGTTCCAGAGTTCAGATCATTTATTAAGAGCAGGCAAGGTGGTAAAAGAGGGGGAGGTGTGGCCTTGTTAGTGGCTGAAATAACTTTTGACGAGGACTCGGCTACTGAGGTAGTATGGGCAGAGGTTAGAAACAGAAGAGGAGAGGTCATACTGCTTGGAGATTTTTGTAGACTTCCGCAGAGTACCAGGGAGGTGGAGGAGAGGATCAGCAAAACGTTTCTGGGTAGGAGTGAAAGGAACAGGGTGGTCATTATGGGGGACTTTAACTTTCCCAACATTGATTGGAAATGTTATAGCTCTAGTACGTCGGATGGATCAGTTTTTGTCCAATGTGTATAGGAGAGTTTCCTGACACAGTATGTTGAGGGTCCGACAAGAGGGGAGGCCACACTGGATCTGGTGCTTGGTAATGAACCAGGCCAGGTGTTTGATTTAGTTGTAGGTGAGCACTTTGGAGAGAGTGACCATAATTCAGTTACATTTAGTTAGCGATGGAAAGGGATAGGTACATGCCACAGGTCAAAAGTTATCGATGGGGCAAGGGCAATTATAATGCGATTAGGCAAGAATTAGGATGCTCAGAATGGGGTAGCAAAATGCAGGGGATGGGGACAATGGAAATGTGGAGCTGGTTTAAGGAACAGATATTGCGTGTCCTTGATAGGTATGATCCTGCCAGGCAGGGAGGAAGTGATAAGGTAAGGGAACTGTGGTTTACTACAGAAACTGCATCTCTTGTAAAGCAGAAGAAGGAGGCTTATGTGTTGATAAGACAAGATGGTCCAGGTGAGGTGATGGAGAGTTACAAATTAGCTAGGAAAGATTTAAAGAGGGTGTTAAGAAGAGCAAAGAGAGGACATGAGCAGTTTTTTAAGCAGGCAGAATAAAGGAGAACCCTAAAGCTTTCTATAGGTATGTGAGGAATAAAAGGATGATTAGGGTAGGAATAGGGCCAGTCAAAGACAGAAGTGGGAAGTTGAGTGTGGACCCTGTGGAGATCGGAGAGGTGCTAAACGAACATTTCTCATTGGTTTTCATTCAGGAAAAGGAGAATATTGTAGAGGAGAAGAATGAGATACGAGATATTGGACTAGAAAGGATCAAGGTTAGTTACAAAGAGGTGTTATCAATTCTAGAAGGAATGAAAGTAGACAAGTCCCCTGGGCTGGATGGGATTTATTCAAGGATTCTCTGGGAAGCTAGGGAGGAGATAGCAGAGCCATTGGCTTTGATATTTGAATCGTCATTGTCTACAGGTTTAGTACCTGAGGACTGGAGGATTGCAAATGTTGTGCCCTTGTTCAAGAAGGGCAGTAGAGATGACCCAGGTAATTATAGACCAGTGAGCCTTACTTCTGTTGTAGGAAAGGTTTTGGAAAGGATTATAAGAGATAGGGTTTATAATCATCTAGCAAGCAACAATTTGATTTCAGAGAGTAAACATGGTTTCGCCAAAGGCAGGTCGTGTCTCACAAACTTCATTGAGTTTTTTGAGGAAGTGACCGAGCATGTAGATGAGGGTAGGGCAGTTGATGTGGTGTACATGGACTTAGTAAAGCCTTTGATAAGGTTCCACATGGTAGGCTGTTGGAGAAAATGCAGAGGCATGGGATTGAGGGTGATTTAGCAGTTTGGATTAGAAACTGGCTTTCTGAAAGAAGGCAGCAAGTGGTTGTTGATGGAAAATATTCAGCCTGGAGTCCAGTTACTAGTGGTGTGCCACAAGGATGTGTTTTAGGATCTGTTTTTATAAATGACTTAGACGCAGGCATAGGTGGATGGGTTAGTAAATTTGCAGATGACACTAAAGTAGGTGGAGTAGTGGACAGTGTAGAAAAATGTTACAGGTTGCGGGGACTTGGATAAACTGCAGAATTGGACTGAGAGGTGGCAAATGGAGTTCAATGCAGCTAAATGTGAGATGATTCACTTTGGGAAGAATAACAGGAAGGCTGAGTACTGGGTCAATGGAAAGGTTCTTGGTAGTGTGGATGTGCAGAGGGATCTTGGAATCCATGTACATAGATCCCTGAAAGTTGCCACCCAGGTTGATAGTGTTGTTAAGAAGGCATACGGTGTGTTAGCTTTCATTGGTAGAGGGATTGAGTTCCAGAGCCGCAATATCATGCTGCAACTATACAAAACGCTGGTGCAGCCACACTTGGAATATTGTGTACAGTTCTGGTCCCCATATTTCGGGAAGGATGTGGTAACATTGGAAAAGGTGCAGAGGAGATTTACCAGGATGTTGCCTGGTCTGGAGGGAAGCTCTTATGTGGAAAGGCTGAGAGACTTGGGTCTGTTCTCATTGGAAAGAAGAAGGCTAAGAGGGGATTTGATAGAGACATACAAGATGATCAGAGGATTGGATAGGGTAGACAGTGAAAGTCTTTTTCCCAGGATGATGATGTCAGCTTGTACGAGGGAGCATAACTACAAATTGAGGGGTGATAGATTTAAAACAGATGTCAGATATAGGTTCTTCACTCAGAGAGTGGTAAGGGTGTGGAATGCCCTACCTGCTAATATAGTCAACTCAGCCACATTAGGGAGATTTAAACAATCCTTAGATGAGCACATGGATGATGATGGAATAGTGTAGGGGGACGAGCTGAGAATAGTTCACAGGTCGGCGCAATATCAAGGGCCGAAGAGCGTGTTCTGCACTGTATTGTTCTATGTTCTAAATGCATTTGTGTATTTAATTGTGTTGTGCTAAACTAACATTGAAGTATGCCAGCAGCAGATCACATTCAGATATGACCTTCCCACTTAGTACTTTAGACTGGTCCCTAATGTGCCTATTCCCTGGAAAGGAAATATTTTGGATTGCTTCTTGAAATTTTGTATTCCCTCAACTTCTCATTATCCATGCAGTGTAATAGAAATGTAGTTGGATTCATAGATTGGAGTTATCAAGCATTTCTGTGACATTATTAGTCAAAATTGCCAGTGCCAAGCATAAATTCCATACTGCTTAGTTTAAAAGTATAAATGTGAAAGAAAACAAGTGCAAAAATAGGAACCAAAGAAGTCACAACATAAAGAAAAGACCCTTTGGCCCATTAAGTTAATTCTGGTCAGAAACAACCATAATTCCAATCCTATTTTTGAGCTTTGGTCCATTGTCTTGCATTCCTCGGCATCACAAGTGCGCATCCAAATACTTCTCTAATGTTTTGGCAGTTTCTAGCGCTAACACCCTTACAAGTAGTGAGTTCCAGATTCCCAGCACCTACTGAGTGAAAACAATGTTCCTCACATCCCCTCTAAACCTCCAAACCCTTCCCTAAAGTCTTTGATCCTTCTGTCAAGGGAAAACGTCTACCCTGTCTGTGCCCGTCATACTTTGAGATATCATAATCATGTCCACCATCAGTCTGCTCTACTCCAAGGAAACAACCTTAGTCTATCAATCTCTTTTCATAATGAAACTCTCCAACTCAGACAACATCTTGGTAAATCTCCTCTGCACTTGAGTGCTATCACATTCATCCTATAACGTAGATTCCAGAACTGCACACAATACTCTAGTTGTGGTCTAGACAAGTTCCTAATACAGTTCCAGCATAACCTCCCTACTCTTAAACGCAATGCTTCAGCTAATAAGGCAAGTAACCCATATGCCTTCTTAAGCACTTTATTTACCTTTCCTGTTATCTTAAGGGACTGGTGTCCATGCACACTGAGGTCCATCTGATCCTTAGTGCTTCCCAGGCTCTTATCATTCCCATCATGTCTTCTCTTGCCTTGTTTGTCCAGACCAAGGGCAATATCTCATACTTATTCCGTTTGCCACTGATCAGCCAATATATTTATATCCTCCTTGAGGAGAAAGTGAGGACAGCAGATGCTAGAGATCAGAGTTGAAGAGTGTGGTGCTGGAAAAGCACAGCCAGTCAGGCAGCATCCGAGGAGTGGGACAGTGAACATTTCAGGCATAAGCACTTTTCTGATGAAGAGTTCATGCCTGAAACATCGATTCTCCTGCTCCTCAGATGCTGCCTGACCAGCTGTGCTTTCCCAGCACCACCCTCTTTGGCTATATCCTGCTGTAGTCAAAGGTTAGTTTCCTCATTATTTACCATCCCATAAGTTTTCATATAATTTGAGATCTTACTGATCACTCCTGCTACATTCAAGTCTAAAATGAATAAGAAGAGTTTAGAGGGATTTGGGCCAAATGGTGGCAAATGGGATTACATTTATTCAGGATATCTGGTCAGCATGGACGAGTTGAACTGAAGGGTCTATTTCTGTGCTGTACATCTCTATGACTCCATGACTCTATAAATTCTTTACATATGACAGAAACTATAAGGACCTCAACACTGATCCCTGTGGAATTCCACTGGACATAGGCTTACAGTCACAGAAACACCATTTGACCATCACCCTTTATTTCCTGCCACGCGGCCAATTATGGATCTAAATAACCAAATGATCTTGGATCCCATGGGCTCTTACCTTCTCCATCAGTCTCCTGTGTGGGACATTACAGAAAGCCTTGCTAAAGTCCAAGTAGACTACATCAAATACATTGCCCTTATTTACACAACTGGCCACCTCTTCAAAAAAATTCATTCATGTTGGTCAGTCATAACCACCCTTTAACAAAACCATGCTGACTGTTCTTGATTAATCCCAGTCTGTCCAAATGCAGATTAATTCTGTCCCTCTGAATTGTTTCCAATAGCTTCCCCCTCACATTGATGTTAAACTGATTGCCCCAGAGTTTCCTAGTTTATCCCTCACTCCCTTCTCGAATAACAGTGTGACACTGGCTGAGTTCTTGTCCTCTGGCACCTCTCTGTGGCCAATGAGGAACTGAAAATCATTCTCAGTGCTTTGCTATTTCCTCCCTTGTCTCACTCAATATTCTACAATAAAGTTCATCCAGCCCTGGAGATTTATCCATTTTAACCTGTCAGCCCTCTCAGAACCTCCTCTCTGTGCAATTTTTGATATCACAATCTTCCTCTGTGATTTCTATATCTACATTATGCCTTTCACTGGTGAACACCAACACTAAGTATTCACTTAGGAACATACCTATGTCCTCCAGCTGCATGATAAGTTACCACTATGGATGCTACCCTTTCCCTAGTTAGCCTTTGGAAGAAGAAATTAAAAAGACAAGGGAAAAGGGAAGAGACTTGTATTTTCCATGACCTTGGGATATCTTTATAGACAATGTTTTATTGATTTGCTGTTTTATTGATTTGCTGTTTTATTGATGCAGGTCAGTGAATAAATATTAGTGAGGACTCTAGAGAGAGAGCTGCTGTACGCTTCTTCAAAATGCTGGCTGGTATTTTTTATATCTGCCTGGAGGTCAGACTGCGCTATTGTTTAAAGTCACTCCCAAAGCACAGCTCCATGGATAGAGCAGCACTCTTCTAGTATTATGCTTGAATTCTGTTCACAAACTCTCTGGAATGGGAATTAAATGCATCATGTTTTGAGAAGCTGAAGGCAAGAGAGCTACATGGAGGAGTTGATCATACCTTGCACATTGTAGAAGCCTCCCCAGTTCAAAGAATTCATGGCTTCCTTTCTGTGTCTCCCTCCTGCCCATGGGGAATGTGATGTGTTCAGTTTCTCATGTGAATGTTGTATTAGCCGTCTGCTTAATCTCAGGGTAAGGTGTCGCACAATTAAGACGGAGATGTGGAGGAATTTCATCTCTCAGTGGGTGATGAATCTGTGTAATTCTTTACACCAGGGGCTGTAGAGGCTGGGGCATTAAGTATATTCAAGGCTGATGTTTAATCAGGAAGGGAATTAAGAATTGAATAGGCAAGAAAGTGAAGTTGAGGATATGAGATCACCATTGACCTCATTGAATGGTGGATCAGATTCGATGGGCTTAGTCTTAGTGTCTCTGTTACAACTGAGGCTACTGAGGGACCATCTGCAAGCTTCGATAGAGCTCAAGGCCAAATAGTTCAATAGTGGAATGACTGTCAAAGCGAATGCAAATCCCATGTCTCACTTAGGTCATTCTGAAATGACATACAGTGCAGACCTGCTGCCATCATAGTTAGCCTTCTGCAGATGGTGCTCCTCTGGCACGTTAATTACACTGTTGCTGACTGCTGCATTCGGCCTTCCTTCCTGATGTCCACTGTCCCCTTCTCATCCCTTTCACCCATATTTCTGGTCATTCCAGCTAATGCCCTCCCCCACCACTAACACCCACCACCTCACCCCTCCCATTCCTGTCTCCTTACCCCATATGTCTGTAGGGCATCTTTTTGTATTAATGCTATTGCCAGGATGACGCCAGCTACTCAATATACATCCTATCCAATTTTATTTTCCAAATTTTACAACACATTATATATATTACATGTAGGTTGTAAATAAATATAGTCTCTTCAATCTTCTCATCTCAGACTTTAAACATAAGTTGCACGCTACAAATGTTCCCTTATCTTAAGGATTGTGAAACAAGTGATATTGACAGCATATAATGATTAGTTGCACTCGATAATTTTCTGAAATGTATTTACCACTGGTTACATTTTACAATTGCTAGAAGGTTTGATCTACATATTCAACCCACAAGTGAGTGATGCTTTGACGATACGAATGCTTCACATTTCATGATAAGCACTGCCCTCCTGTGCCCACGGAGAAATTTTCAGGTATTTCACTGTGCTGTGATGAGGCGTCTGGAACTAACCTAGCACCATGTTCAGCTGCAGACATTCTCATCACACATAAAGCACCTTTAGGATCATTTTTTTCTAAACTGTTCAATGCAAGCCAATTGGCAAATCTCCAGAATTATTCAGGATAAAACAATAATGTTTATGTGGTGCTATTGAATGCCTCTCACTCATTTCTAATTATAGTGATTGTGAGGATATATGTTCACTGGAGAGGAATGAGGGGGACTCTCATAGAAACCTATAAAATTCTAACAGGAATAATGCACAAAGGTTGTTCCTGATGACTGAGGAGTCCAGAACCAGGGGTCAGAGTCAAAGTGCATGGGATAGGCCATTTAGGATTGAGACAAAGAGAAATTTCTTCACCCAGAGGGTGGTGAGCTTGTGGAATTCTTTGGCATGGAAAGCATTTGAGGCCAAAGCATTGAATGTTTTCAAAAAAGAGATGGATATAGTTCTTTAAGGCTAATCAAGTCAAAGAGTATGGGGTGAAAACAGGAACAGGGTATTGAGTTGAATGATCATTGAATGGTGGAGCAGGCTTGAAGGGCTGAATGGCCCACTCTCACTGCTATTTCTTGTGTGAATTAATCATATTCAGGCAGTCAGCTTCTTACTCCTAATACAATTCACCTTTTAGAAAATGGCAACATCTTTCTAATATGCATCTTGTGAGACAGCCCAGCATCACCTTTCTCGCCTAGCAGGAAGCTGCTCTGGCCCAAAGTCTACGCACTTTCCACTCAAGTTGCCATAGCCTTACCAGGCCATTCGACTGCTCCCTCATTAGAGGTAGACAAGCAGGAGGCTGGAGATACACAGCAAGCCAGGCAGCATCAGGAGATGGAGAAGTCGATGTTTCATTATAACCCTCCTTCAGGACTGGGGGAGAGGAAGGGGGAGAGGTAGGGATAAGGGTAGCTGCAGATAGAAGGTGGAGGAGTGTTTTGGGGAGGGAAATCAGCGGAGTGGTGAGGTAGTGATAAGTGAACACAGGTAGAGGGTACGGGCTGGTTGGTCGATGGGAGGAATGAATCCGCTTGGTAGCTGGAAGGAAGGGTCAGTCAGAGGAATGGCAGGGACAGCAGAAGGGAGTCGGGGAATGGGTGCAAAGGTTATTCACATCAGAGAAGTCAATGTTGAGTCCTCTGGGCTGTAGGTTGCCCAGGTGAGGTGTTGTTCCTCGAATTTGCAGTCTGATTTGCTGTGGCAATGGAGGATGGTCATGTCAGAAAGGGAGTGAGAAGGGGAATTAAAATTAGTGGTAATTTAACCTGAGGGTCACCATGCCTCAGGTGAGTGGAGAGGTTGAGAAAGAAAGTTCTTCGTGGTAACCTCAGCCTTCCTTTCCACGAACACATGGATCAATAGCAATCAGGAGCAGGAAACCTGCCTTTGTCCCATTCTGAGCACAGGTGTGCAAGAGGTGATAGGTAGTCCTTCGAGATGCCTCATGCTTCGAATCCAAACACCAGATGGTGAGGCAGGGCAGCAGCAGAGACATGGAAGCAAATCCTGCACTCAGGATTCCACCAACTTTTGGGACATCTATTCCATCTGCCCGAAAATCTGCAGGTTGAGCATTGACCTGTTTATTTGCATGGATGCTGCCTGAACTACTGTGCTCTTCCAGCACCACTAATCCAGAATCTGGTTTCCAGCATCTGCCGTCATTGTTTTTAGATTAGATTAGATTACATTACATTACAATGTGGAAACAGGCCCTTCGGCCCAACAAGTCCACACCCCGAAGTTGCAACCCACCCATACCCCTACATTTACCCCTTACCTAACACTACGGGCAATTTAGCATGGCCAATTCACCTAACCTGCACATCTTTGAATTGTGGGAGGAAACCGGAGCACCCAGAGGAAACCCACGCAGACACGGGGAGAACGTGCAAACTCCACACAGTCAGTCGCCTGAGGCGGGAATTGAACCCGGGTCTCTGGCGCTGTGAGGCAACAGTGCTAACCACTGTGCCACCGTACCTGTTTATTTGCATGAAGATCATGGCAGAAATGTGTGACTGTAAGTAGTCGTCATCATTGAATCTATGGGCAAGGATCTGCCAAGGCTCAGTGACCATGCTGTTCTAGCAGAGATCTGTAAAATTCCTGTAAATCAGGAAGTGAACTTCGATTGCCCACAGTAGCCAGTCCAAACTATGAGGTTGAGTTACAAAAAGAGCCTCTGTTAACAATTTTAAGATAATTTCTCTCAAACAAAAGCAAGAAAATATTACATGAATTAAAATGGAGAGCTAATAAAGCTCATAAGTTGCGACGCACCAGGTATATTCAAGTACTGCATGATCGATAGTTTTACCTTGTAGCAATATGGAAAGAAGAAACAGCCCAAGGATGTTTATCATTCAATTAAATGATGGCTAATCTGTACTTCAACTTTCTGTTCCTACATTTGATCCATAACCCATGAAGCAGCCTGTGTCCATATGTAACAGATTCTGAGCAATATGCGGGCTTAAGGTAATGTGTAAAATGTTATATTCGTCCCTTGCAAATGCCAGGTAATGACATTTGCAATATGAAAGACTCTTACTGTCTTCCCTTTACTTTCAATGACATTCACTATCAACAAATCCCAACTATTTGAGGTTACCATTAATCGGAAACTGAACTTGACCAGCTCTATAAGTACTAAGACTACAAGAGCAGATCCAGGGCTAGGAAGCTGCTATCTGAGGAGTTCATGGCAGTTAACTCACATTAATGCCCTTTCACCATCCACAAGCCACAAACCAGAAGTAAGAGAGAATATACAGGACTTGCCTGGATAAGTGCAGCTCCATTAATACTCAATAACTTAACACTGTCCAGGTCACATCAGTCCCCTTGTTTATATCTCATCACACTCACTCCCTCCACCACCTACACTCAGTAGCAGCAGTGTTTACCATCTACAAGATACACTGAAATGAATTCACCAAGGCTCGTTAAACAACAACTTCCCAACCTGCATGTCTCCCACCCAGAAGGATAAGGGCAGCAGATATATGGGAACAACATGACTTGCAAGTTCCCCTCCAAGAAACCCACCATCCAGACTTGGAACTATATTGCTGTTGCTACATTTCCCCTCCCCCCACCTGGTCTCAGTCCCAACCCTCGAACTCAGCACCGCCTTCCTAACCTGCAATCTTCTTCCTGACCTCTCCGCCCCCACCCCCACTCCGGCCTATCACCCTCACCTTGACCTCCTTCCACCTATCGCATTTCCAACGCCCCTGCCCCAAGTCCCTCCTCCCTACCTTTTATCTTAGCCTGCTGGACACACTTTCCTCATTCCTGAAGAAGGGCTCATGCCGGAAACGTTGATTCTCCTTTTCCTTGGATGCTGCCTGACCTGCTGCACTTTTCCAGCAACACATTTTCAGCTCTGATTTCCAGCATCTGCAGTCCTCACTTTCTCCTATAATGTCATTGGGTCAAGATGATGGAACTATCTATTCATCAACAGTGTGGATGCTTCTACATCCCAAGGACTACTGTGGTTTCAGAAACAGGTGACCATTATCTTCTTGAGAGGGCAAATGGAGGTGGCAATAAATGCTGACTAAGCCAGCAATGCCTGCATCCCATTCATGTATTTTTCAAATATCTATCGATCTAAGTTTTGAAAGCTTCAATTGACCCCTGAGCTTCCATAGGATATATGCAGAAAGGCTGTGTCCCTTTGTAGGAGGATCGAGGACCAGAGGGCATAATCTCAGAATGAAGGGTCACACATTTAAGACAGAGATAAGGAGGAATTCTTTCTCCCAAAGGGGAGTGAATCTGTGGAATTCTTTACCAAAGTGGGCAGATGAGGCTGGGTCATAATAGGTATATTCGGGACAGAGATAAACAGATTTTTAATTAGTAATGGAAGCAAGGGTTATACTGAAATGGCCATAAAATGGCATTGAGGTTAATCAGATCAGCAGAACAGAGTAGATGGACTGAAGGAATACTTCTGATCCAATCTGTTTTGGTCTTACGTAGTCTGGCTTCTGTGCTAACCAATGTTACTGTACATTACACACAGTACATAGCTGACTGACTACACTGATTTCATTACACAGAGTGTGGGACTGAAGGTGATATGGGAAACTTTATACCAGAGGGTTATAAAACATGATGTCATGTAATTGTCTAACAGAGAACACTGGTCTAGAGTCTCTGCCACAAAGCAACGAATGCCATCACTGGGAGTGATCTTGCTCCTTCTTGCAGCCTCATGACAAGGAGAAAATGTTTTCTTTAGCCCATTGGTAAATATCTTTTAGCAGCACAAGAAAATTATAACACTCTAACTTTAAAATCATGAGTACTTGGTCAGAGTTCCCCTCGCAGATGAACAAAGTTTTGTTTACCCCCCTGAATCCTGTGACCATTTTAAAGACTTTGATCAGATCACACTTCACATTTATGAATTTATGTTAGTTTTCTTCACAGTTCCTGACGTCACTCAACCTACAACCATGTGTTCCGCCTTCTGTCTCTGCAGGACTGACAAGGGAATTACAGGTCTAGCCACACAGAGCGACCTTTCAATTTCTCTTTGCATGACCTCTCTTCAACATACTCGTTACAGGTTGGATTTTAACCCTTGGTGAACTCAATTTAACTTAAATACAACATTACATACAAATTGTAACTGAATCTTATCTGGTGTCAAACAGTTGGAAATTCAGTACAAGTCTTGTTACTGCCTCAGCTCTGCTGCCCCTTCCCCTCCTCAACTAACTACCCTTTGTCTCCCCCATGAACCCTGCTACCACTCTCAATCCAGATTCCTGTTCATAAAACCCACTATGCACATGAACTATGATGCCCCTTAGTGTGAATTTGCCTTCAGCAATGGAGTTGATACAGCAATGTTTCTGTTATCTCCCTACTATATAAGAAATTGCTTGGGCTTGGAGGTCATGGTATTAATGAATCCAACAAGCATTTATTACAAATAACTATTATGTCCAAAAATTAAATTCCACAGGAACATGAGTGTTAGGGCCAATATTAAGCTGGAGCAGCAAAGCATACTTGCAGTAACATGCCATAGAATCCCTATAGAAGGAGGCTGTTTGGCCTGTCAAGTCTACACCAACCTTCAAAGAGCATCCCACCCCATCCCTGTAACACTGCAGTTCCCACCCACTCTGCACATCCCTGACAATTTAACACAGACAATCCACCTAACCTGCACATGTTTGGACTGTGGGAGGAAACCCACGCAGGCAATCATCTGAGGCTGGCATTGAACCCAGGTCCCCAGGGATATGGAGCAGCAGTGCCAACTACTGAGCTATGCTTCAAGTGAATCCAGGTAAGATGAGACATTTATGCGATAATGAGCACTCTGAAAGCCGTACTGACAGTGAAATGTAACACTTCCAAAAAGTTCTTCATGAAGAGTACTGCACCCCTCCAAGCTTCACTGTCCTCCACAAGCTCAGCCATCCTTCACACACAATATTCTGAATGTCCATCAAAACCTGGGCTTTTTGCTCTTTTAGCATTTGTCGCAGCCTCATGGCTGTTAATACACAAGTAGACTGCCAACTTGGCTGAACAGCAAGGGATTTGGAATACATTGGCTAAGTAGAGTTCTGAAAATGCAAACCCAGAAACTAGATACAATGCAAACCCAGCACCTGAGTGTAAAAGGACATGCCTCATCCACAGTTCAACCAAACAATAGAGGAATGCATATTTTCAACCAAAAACCAGATGTAAATGTACCCAAGCCCTTCTATAAAAAGAAACAAATATTAACAAGCCATCCACATGATTGACAATGTTTCAAACCATTAAGCGAGTCTCTCTGATTGGCCAGAAATACAGAACGCTCCAGAAACGAGGAATCAAGAGGGCAAAAAAGGGTCATGAAATAGCTTTAGCGAGCAGAATTAAGGAAAATCCCAAAGCATTTTATTCTTATATAATAAGCAAGTGGGTAACTAGAGAAAGGATTGGTCCACTAAGGGATAACGAAGGAAGACTGTGCGTCGAACCCGAGAGAATGGGTGAGATTCTGAATGATTACTTTGCATCAGTGTTCACTGAGGAGAGGAACATGATGAATATTGAGATTAGAGATAGAGTTTGATTAGTCTGGAGCACGTTGACATAAGTAGGGAAGATGTGTTGGATAGGCTAGAGGTTATTAAGGTGGACAAATCCCCAAGACCGGATGGGATCTATCCCAGGTTGCTGAGGGAGGCAAGAGAGGAAATAGCTGGGGCCCTGACAGATATCTTTGTGGCATCGTTAAATACAAGTGAGGTGCCGGAGGACTGGAGGGTTGCTCATGTTGTCCCCCTGTACAAGAAGGGTAGCAGGGATATTTCGGGTAACTACCAATCGGTGAGCCTGACGTCGGTGGTGGGAAAGTTCCTGGAGAAGGTACTGAGGGATAGGATCTATTTATATTTAGAAAAGAATGGGTTTATCAGTGATAGGCAACATGGTTTTGTACGGGGGAGATCATGCCTTACCAACTTAATAGAGTTCTTCGAGGAAGTGACCAAGTTGATAGATGAAAGAAGGGCTGTGATGTCATATACATGGACTTTAGTAAGGCGTTTGGTAAGGTTCCCCATGGTAGACTAATGGAGAAAGTGAAGTCACATGGTGTGCAGGGTGTTCTAGCTAGGTGGATAAAGAACTAGTTGAGCAACTGGAGACAGAGAGTAGTTGAAGGGAGTTTCTTGAAATGGAGAAAGGTGACCTGTGGTGTTCCACAGGGGTCAGTGTTGGGGCCACTATTGTTTGTGAAATACATAAATGATCTGGAAGAGGGCACTATTGGTATGATCAGCAAGTTTGCAGATGACACGAAGATTGGTGGAGAAAGCATAAGAGACTGTCAGCGAATACAGGAGGATATGGATAGACTGGAGAGTTGGGTGGAAAAGTGGCAGATGAATTTCAATCCAGACAAATATGAGGTGATGCATTTAGGCAAGACTAATACAATGAACGGAAGAGCCTTGGGAAAAGTTGATGGGCAGAGAGATCTGGGAGTGCAGGTCCATTGTACCTTGAAGGTTGCTGCGCAGGTGGATAGAGTAGTCAAGAAGGCATATAGTATGCTTGCCTTCATTGGATGGGATATTGAGCATAAGAGCTGGCAAGCCATGTTAACATTGTACAAGACATTGGTTCAGCCGCATTTAGAATACTGTGTACAGTTCTGGTCGCCACATTATCAAAAGGATGTGGACGCTTTGGAGATGGTGCAGAGAAGGTTTATGAGGATGTTGCCTGATATGGAAGGTGCTAGCTATGAAGAAAGGTTGAGTAGGTTAGGTTTATTTTCATTAGAAAAAAGGATATTGAAGGGGACCTGATTGAGGTTTATAAAATCACGAAGGGTATAGACAGGGTGGATAGAGACAAGCTTTTTCCCAGGGTGAAGGATTCAATAACGAGAGGTCATGCTTTCAAGGTGAGAGGTGGAAACTTTAAGGGGGATACACGCGGCAAGTACTTCACACAGAGGGTGGTGGGCATCTGGAATGTGTTGCCAGCAGAGGTGGTAGAAGCAGGCATGGTAGATTCATTTAAGATACATCTGGATAAATGCATGAGTAGGTGGGGAGCAGAGGGATACAGATGCTTAGGAATTGACCGACAGGTTTAGACAGTACATTTGGATCGGCTCAGGCTTGGAGGGCCAAAGGGCCTGTTCCTGGGCTGTAAATTTTCTTTGATTTTTGTTCTTTGTTCTAAATCCACCCATAACAACAGGGCTTACCTATAGATTATGGTCAAGGAAGCGGTGGAGTAGGACACTCCAACCAGAGTTCATCTGCTCCTTCTGTTATTTGCTGTTTCCTTCTCTTTTTTTTCCCCTTTTTTCTCTTTTTCCCCCATCTTGGCATTCCACCCTGCCCCCCCCTCCCCCAAAAATGGTGTTCCCTAACCCCATGGCAGCCTAGTCTCTTGCTGGCCTCCCAGGGTGGTCTCTCGGCAGTAAGGCAGCCTGGTCTCTCGGCAGTATGATGGCCTGGTCTCTCGGCAGTAAGCCAGCCTGGTCTCTCGGCAGTATGATGGCCTGGTCTCTCGGCAGTATGATGGCCTGGTCTCTTGGCAGTATGATGGCCTGGTCTCTCTTGGCAGTATGACGGCCTGGTCTCTCAGTGTTATGACGGCCTGGTCTCTCAGCGGTATGACAGCCTGGTCTCTCGGCAGTATGACAGCCTGGTCTCTTGGCAGTATGACGGCCTGGTCTCTTGGCAGTATGACGGCCTGGCCTCTCGGCAGTATGACGGCCTGGTCTCTCGACAGTATGATGGCCTGGTCTCCGCAGTATGACGGCCTGGTCTCTCGGCGGTATGTCGGCCTGGTCTCTCGGCAGTATGACGGCCTGGTCTCTCGGTGTTATGACAGCCTGGTCTCTCGGCAGAATGGCGGCTATCTCTTGGCAGTATGACACCTGATCGCTCATCAGTATGACAGCCTGGTCTCTCGGTGGTATGATGGCCTGGTCTCTCGGCAGTATGATGGCCTGGTCTCTCGGCAGTATGACAGTCTGGTCTCTCGGCAGTATGACAGTCTGGTCTCTCGGCAGTATGATGGCCTGGTCTCTCAGCATTATGACAGTCTGGTCTCTCGGCAGTACGTTGGCCTGGTCTCTCGGCAGTAAGGCAGCCTGGTCTCTCGGCAGTATGATGGCCTGGTCTCTCGGCAGTAAGGCAGCCTGGTCTCTCGGCAGTATGATGGCCTGGTCTCTCGGTGGTATGATGGCCTGGTCTCTCGGTGGTATGACGGCCTGGTCTCTCGGCAGTACGTTGGCCTGGTCGCTAGGCAGTATGACGGCCTGGTCTCTCGGCAGTACGTTGGCCTGGTCGCTAGGCAGTATGACGGCCTGGTCTCTCGGCAGTATGACAGTCTGGTCTCTCGGCGGTATGACGGCCAAGTCTCTTGGTGGTATGACAGCCTGGTCTCTCAGCAGTACGTTGGCCTGGTCTCTCGGCGGTATGACAGTCTGGTCTCTCGGCGGTATGACGGCCAGGTCTCTTGGTGGTATGACAGCCTGGTCTCTCAGCAGTACGTTGGCCTGGTCTCTCGGCAGTATGACGGCCAGGTCTCTTGGTGGTATGACAGCCTGGTCTCTCAGCAGTACGTTGGCCTGGTCTCTCGGCGGTATGACGGCCAGGTCTCTTGGTGGTATGACAGCCTGGTCTCTCAGCAGTACGTTGGCCTGGTCTCTCGGCAGTATGACGGCCTGGTCTCTCGGCGGTATGACGGCCTGGTCTCTCGGCGGTATGACGGCCTGGTCTCTCGGCAGTACGTTGGCCTGGTCTCTCAGTATTATGATGGCCTGGTCTCTCGGCGGTATGACGGCCTGGTCTCTCGGCAGTATGACGGCTGGTCTCTCAGTGATATGATAGCCTGGTTTCTCGGCCGTATGTTGACCTGGTCTCCTCGCCATATGATGGCCTGGTCTCTTGGCCATATGAAGTCCTGGTCTCTCGGCAATATAACGGCCTGGTCTCTCGGTGGTATGATGGCCAGGTCTCTCGGCAGTTTGATGGCCTGGTCTCTCGGCAGTATGACGGCTGGTCTCTCAGTGATATGATAGTCTGGTTTCTCAGCCGTAAGTCGACCTGGTCTCTTGGCCATATGATGGCCTGATCTCTTGGCCATATGACGGCCTGGTCTCTCAGCAGTATGACGGCTCGTCTCTTGACGATATGATAGTCTGGTTTCTCGGCCGTAAGTCGACCTGATCTCTTGGCCATATGACGGCCTGGTCTCTCGGCAGTATGACGGCTCATCTCTCGGCGATATGATAGTCTGGTTTCTCGGCAGTAGGTCGACCTGGTCTCTCGGCAGTATGACAGCCTGGTCTCTTGGCCATACGACGGCCTGATCTCTCAGCAGTATGACAGCCTGGTCTCTTGGTGGTATGACAGCTGGTGTTATGACATGAGTTAAACCCCTCTGCTAATTTAAAACCAGCAACACAGAAAAGATTTATTCCGTGCAGTAATCTGTGAAAATTTGATAATCCAAGAACTAGCTAAAGTAAAAGTAACAACTTTATTTCTTAAAGTATAACAAAGAATAATTAACTAACAAGTATTTACAACTCCTTCCTCTAACCTATGTTTTACCTTCCCCTTCTACAATATTAGTCCGATAAAACCCCCAATTAAGATTTACAAAGCAAACTTTTTATCTCAAAGCCAGGCAACTTTCGTTTCTTCTCTGTATTCTGGTCTTCTTTTCTTCTTCTTGGGGATTCTGCTTCATAGTTTACTGATCACCAAAGGTACCTTTAAGAGAGCTATTTTTCAGGCAGTCTTTACATGCTGGTAGGTTTGCAGTTCTCTGCCCAACTGTTCAGTTTTCCCTGGTCTTATACCCCCAAAGTATCACATTGTGTCATTGGCTTTTAAGATTGTCAATATACGCAATTCAAACTTGATTGGAATATGGTATTTTCAGGGTCTCATTTAAACTGATTGGCCAAATTCGAATTTGTTTTTGTCTCATAGCAATTCAGCCGGTGCTATCTGTTCTGAACCAAATGTTACATTGTAAAGTCTCCAGCACTCGGTGTCCTTGCCAAGTCCTTCACTCTCTTAAAGGTACAGTACACTTCTACACCTTCATAACACTGGTCTCTTGGTGGTTGATGGCAGTGTCTCAGCTTGATGTGCAAGTGGATCCTTCCTGGACGTGTTTCTGAGGCATTGGGGGAGATCGGAGAGGCGATAGTTTCAGCAACAGTGATGATATCTGCAATGGCGGCATCGAGGACAGACAGCAGAGCAAGATAAACAGAGGGCCCATCAAAGACTGTAGAACTTTAAACTTATTCTTTTATTTTCCTAGTTTGAATACAAAATACTTTAATGTCAATAGTTACCAGTTCTTTATTTTTCACTCCTGTATCCGCGGAGTCAGTTTCCACGGTTTCAGTTACCTGCGGTTTGCTACGGCCCGAAAATATTACATGCAAAATTTCAGAACCAGGCATCGGGGGGGGAGCTGCCAGGGGGTAAGATTCCCATTTAAATGAGTGGGTTCTCTCCCATCTGCAGTTTCGGGCCTCCGTGATAGGTCTTGGGAGGTTTCCCCCTCGGGTATGGGGAGCACTGTAATACTTATCTTTTTAACTCCCATCTCTCTTATTACTTTGTACCTTAGTTTTTTTGGACCTAGGTACCTAAGGTAGTGCTACATGTGGCGACATGAAACTTTTCATTGTACTCCTATACTTCGATACTTGAGTACACATGACAATAAAATCTAAAGTCAAAAATATCTAAAATCTAAATCTAAGATCGACCTATCAGATCTGGAAATGAAGAAGTGACTGGTTGAGCAAAATCAAAGAGTGAGAAAGAGAACATTGATTTCAGGAAGCCGACTAAAGTTACATGAGACTCTGGGAAGCATTGTAACAACAAAGGGGATGGGGCAGGTTTAGGAATTGTGTTGTTAGTATTAAAGTCTCACTATTAAAGTCTCTGTTAAGGTGAGAAGTAGAAAGTTTAAGGGGGATACACGTGGCAAGTACTTCACACAGAGGGTAGTGGGCGTTTGGAACGTGTTGCCAGCAGAGGTGGTAGAGGCAGGCATGGTAGATTCATTTAAGATGCGTCTGGATAAATGCATGAATAGGTGGGGAGCAGAGGGATACAGATGCTTAGGAATTGACCGACAGGCTTAGACATTACATTTTGATCGGGTCAGGCTTGAAAGGCTGAAGGGCCTGTTCCTGGGCTGTAAATTTTCTTTGTTCTTTGTTGCTTATTCCTTAAAAAGTTGCGACAGTTTGCATTGGTAGCTTATGTCTGAAGTGATTGGACAGTTCTGGTATTACAGGACACCTAGGTGAATTCATTTACTATCTTTAGGTTGAAGTTCTAAAGGGCTCAGACAATACTTTCATGAAATGTGAGTGCTGGTGCAAGGCCATTCCTCAGTGCCCCTGAACTGACTGGTTTGCTAGGCCATCTTGCGGGGTAGTCAAACACATTTCTGTGGGTGTTGAGTCACATGAAGACAGGACCAGCTGAATGAAGCAGAATTCCTTCCTCAATGAATACTAACAAGCCGAATGTGTTTTCACAACAATTCATGATTATTGTCATGGAAACCTTTTTTGAGACTAGTTTTATATTGCAAATGTAATAATTGAATTTAAATTCACCCTGCTGCTGTAGTAGCATTGGAACTTGTGTGTGGATGCTTGGATTACTTAGGCAGACGTGCGTACTGCAGATGCTGGAGAGTAGAGTCAAGACTAGACTGGTGCTGGAAAAGCTCAGCAGGTCAGGCAGCATCTGAGGAGCAGGAAAATCGACGTTTCAGGCAAAAGCCCTTCATCAGGAATCATTTGGATTACTGGTCCACTGACATTCCCACTAACTCCCACCCCCAAACCTGGTCTCCCCACCATCTCCTAACATAGCCACAATTCACTGTAATATAATACTTTCACCTGAAGGCAGGAAACAAAGTGCGTGTTTCCAAAGAAGATGAACAAGGCAGAGAGCAGACAAATACCTTAAGAGCAGGAGTTTATTATAATATAAATCAATTCATGATGCCGCACATTTAGATTTGGATTTTACTCCGGACAACATGATATTACAACATTGCCAATAATTCATATGCAATATGCTTCCGTGGCCTTGTTTCCCCCCTCCCCATTTCTCTACCTCCCCCAGCTTTTCAATCTTGCGGGAACTCTGCAGTCTTCTTGCACTTCCCTAAATTTCATCGCTCTACCATGTCCACGGCTGGCTAGGCCTTACCTCTGAAATTTGCTCCCTAAATTGGTCCACTTCACTCTCCTTCTTTGCAATGATTTTCAGAAGGTGTTTGATAAGGTACCTTGTCACATTAAACTGCTTAATAAGACAAGAATCCATGGTGTTGGAGTTGGTCCATTAACACGGATGGAGGATTGGCTAACAAACAGAAGACAGAGAGGTGGGATAAGGGGGGCATTTTCAAGATAGCATCCTGTAATTAGAGAAGTGCCACAGAGATCAGTACTGGGATTACATTTATTTACAATATATTGTCTGCAGAGGGGCATAGACGGGTCAAATGGGTGGGCAAAATCTAGGCAGATGTGAGGCTATGCATTTTGGCAGGAAGAATAGGGGAGCTGAGTGTTATTTAAATGGAACCAGACTGCAGAGAGTTCCAGAATAGAGCATTTTGGGAATCCTCATCCATAAATCATAATGTTGTAGCTACCAATGACTGAATGTGACAAAATGGCTGCAATATTTCATATAGCTCAAATCATGGCCTTCACAGACAGACAACAGAATGTCTCTGAGGCTTAGTAAGATGGAACTCAGATGCCTCTTTGAAATCCCTCTTCAACATGTAAAAAGCTAGCATGCAATTGCAATGGGTAATTAGGAAGGCAAATGGAATGTTGGCACTTATTTCAAAGGGAATGGAGTATGAAAGTGGGGAGATGTTCCTAAAATTGTAACAGGTACCAGTTAGACCACGGCTGGACTATTATGAACAGTTTTGGGCCCCTTCTCTAAGGAAAGATGTACTAGCATTGGACCCGGTCCACAGAAGCTTCACTGGGCTGACCCTGGTATGGAAGAGAGGTTGAGAGATTGGGCCTGTACTCATGGAATTTCGAAGAATGAGAGGTGTCGTTAATGAAATATACAAAATTCTTATAGGGCTCAACAAGGTAGATGCAGAAAGATTGTTTCCCCTTGTGGGATAGTTGAGTGTAGAATCTCAGAATAAGGCTCATAAATTAAAGACAAACATGAGGAGGAATTGGTTTCTCAATGGGCAGTGAAGATTCCTTTCTGCATGTGGGCTGTCAAGGCTGGGTCATGACGTAAATTCAAGGCTGAGATGGACAGATTTTTAATCATGAGGGAATTGGGGATTTTGGGGAAGAGACAGGAAAGTGAAGGTTATCAGATTAGCCATGATCTCACTGATGGGCAGAATGGCATACCTCTGCTCCTACATGTTATGGTCTTAAAATGCATTTCTTTTATTAGCTCATATAATTCATTGAATCCCTGCAGCATGGAAGACAGCTATTCAACCCATCAAGCCCACATTGACCCACCAAAGAGCATTCCAATCAGATCCACCCCATCCCTGTAACCCTACATTTCCCATGGCTAATCCACCTAACCTGCACTTTTTTGGACTACGGGAGGAAATGGGAGCACCCGGAGAAAACCCACACAGACACAGGGAGAACGTGCAAACTCCACGCAGTCGCCTGAGGGTGGAATCAAACTCATAAGTCCCTGGTGCTGTGAGGCAGCAGTGCTAACCACTGATCCACCGTGCCGCCCCTACTCTTTGAGTAAGCGTCAGATTTTGATTGACAACATTTCTGTGAAGCTCCATGCACGTTCCTCATGAAAGGCTCTACAAAAGTGCAACTTGTCGCTGCTGTGGTCACTTTGGTTCTGCACCCTTTACTCTTTAAAAAAAATCTTAAAAACGATGCTCTTCCCACCGATTTCTGGGTCATTTTCTAAATCCTGAAGTCTTATAAAGTATTAACACATCTTAAATACGTTTGTCGTATAAAATTGATGATAGTGATTTCCTGCTTTCCATTTTCTTTCCTCTACAGCCGCAAAGAAGCTTCACTGAATTAAACTCCTTTAATGATGTGGTGGCAAGTAGTGCCCAGACAGCCAAGATAAATGGGACTTTTAAATTTACAATTTGCTCTGGAAACTTGAATATCTTATCAGCTAATTTACTGAACATCCCATTGAATAAGAACAAATTTGCCTGATGTGGAAACCTATTGATTTGGTGCCTCAGCAAGTCCCAGCTTCAGCCCTGACCTATTCACTCTAATCATTTCTGCTTGGTGCTGCATAGCATAGGGAGACCAAAAAGCAACAATTGAATATCTTTAGTTTCATTTATCAAAATCCCCTGTTTGGCATTTCCTACCAGTTTTTCCTACCTACTAGTTGATGACGCAGATCTTTAAAAAACAAAACCTACCCAAGTTAAACATTACACACAGTAATTAAAAGGTTTCATTTCACCATCTGTACATGAAAGGAACATAATTGAAAAGTGCTGAGTTCCAATGTTTCTGTCTACAGACGTAACAGAGCAGTGTCTCAGAATTTGAAGTGCAGATCCAAATTATTCATGATTTCTCAGCTGCATTTTTAAAAATTAATAATAGTCAGGTGGTGGGCATGTGATGCCCAATGCCAGTTACCCATGTTTAATGGTATGGAGTTGGATGCTTGGCCACTTCAGAGGTCAGTTAAGAGTTAATAAGGTTATTGTGGAATTGGAATTAGTATTGCTTTCATGAAACAAAAATCCATCAGCTTCGCATTTGCCATTATTGATACTAGCTTTTACATTTCCAGCTTTTGCGCACTGATTCATAATTGCCAACAATGAGTTTTTGATTCAGGGTTTTTGGATGATTACAGTAGTCTAGACTTCTGGTCCAGTAACAGCAGTTACACAGTCATTCTTTCCATATTAGATTAGATTCCCCACAGTGTGGAAACAGGCCCTTCGGCCCAACCAGTCCACACCGACCCTCCGAAGAGTAACCCATCCAGACCCACTTCCCTCTGACCAATGCACCTATCACTATGGGCAATTTAGCATGACCAATTCACCTGAACTACACACCTTTGTGACTGTGGGAGGAAACCGGAGCAAACCCACGCAGAGACAGGGAGAATGTGCAAACTCCACACTGACAGTTGCCCAAGGCTGGAATCGAACTCGGGACCCTGGTGCTGTGAGGCAGCAGTGCTAACCATTGAGCCACTGTGCTGCCCTAGTAGACTGTAGATTCCCAACATGCAGGAAAGGGGTGATGCTATTAAAAATATCCACCATATTCCATTTGCACATACGTACTTGCACCTGTAATGTCACATGAAGAACAGATTTCTAACAAAGATCTAGTAAAACAGAGATGCTTTAA
This sequence comes from Chiloscyllium plagiosum, assembly GCF_037043375.1. Classification (NCBI taxonomy): domain Eukaryota; kingdom Metazoa; phylum Chordata; class Chondrichthyes; order Orectolobiformes; family Hemiscylliidae; genus Chiloscyllium; species Chiloscyllium plagiosum. The sequence continues at coordinate 15,809,228 of NW_028270174.1, forward strand.
ATCAGACATCATGACATCTGTTGCATATTTTGCATTGTTCTGAGGCAATTTAGGCCTAATTAGGTAATGCATGATAAATGTTGCAATGTCATTCAGTCTGAGAGCAGTTTGAATTCACTCTACTGAAGTGAAGCTAACCTTGCTCACTCAAACAGAGCCTAAACTTATTTCTCCCGGCTGAGATAAGGTAAACTTTCTAAGCAGCCTCAGGTGTGGCTTACTACTTCTTTTCTGCATAGAGTAGGGTCATTCTGTCAGCCAGGGTGAGAAATCCTTCACAATAAATCTCAGACCATTGTTTCTTAAAGAAATGACTTGGAGATGCTGGTGTTGGACTGGGGTGTACAAAGTTAAAAATCACACAACACCAGGTTATAGTGGAACAGGTTTATTTGGAAGCACTAGCTTTCAGAGCACTGCTCCTTCATCGGGTAGTTGTGATCACCAGGTCATCAGGTGGTTCATCAACCACCTGACGAAGGAGCAGCGCTCTGACAGCTAGTGCTTCCAAATAAACCTGTCCCACTATAACCTGGAGTTGTGTGATTTTGAACTTCTTGAGGAAAGATTGAAAAAAGGATATCCTAAGAGATGGCCACAGTGTGACTTTGACAGTTTCCATGAAAGGGTCTGTGGGTCATATTTGTGACTAAATGAGCTGTTGATGAGTTTTGGTTTGTTTTTCGGTTCCCAGCTGTCCAAATTAATCTCACTTTTAGCCTTGGAAAGATGAAAGCTATTTGTGTAATTCTAGGAGAAAGTGAGGTCTGCAGATGCTGGAGATCAGAGCTGAAAATGTGTTGCTGGAACAGCGCAGCAGGTCAGGCAGCATCCAGGGAACAGGAGAATCGATGTTTCGGGCATAAGCCCTTCTTCAGGAATGAAGAAGGGCTTATGCCCGAAACGTCGATTCTCCTGTTCCCTGGATGCTGCCTGACCTGCTGCGCTGTTCCAGCAACACATTTTCAGCTTTGTGTAATTCTAACTTGCCTTACTGCTTGGTAAAACATTGCCTAGCTGGGCTGGTTGCATACAAACTTGACACTTCAGTGCAGCTCTGAATGTGGCCCGATGGGAACACTTACCCTAATGCAATTGGTTCCTGGATAATTAGTTCTTGGACCTTTACAGACAATGCAGCAATATCTAACAGGTGCAGACAGAAATCTGTCACTATGCAGAGCATGTGTATCTTGTTCTCTAATAGGTGAAAGTGAGGACTGTAAATGCTGGAGATTAGAGTCAAGAGTGTGGTGCTGGAAAAGCACAGCAGGTCAGGCAGCATCTGAGGAGCAGGAGAATCGACGTTTCGGGCAAAAGTCCTTCATCTTGTTCTCTAATAGTTCAACCTCACAGTCAACGAAGATCCCAGTATAAGCATTTTTGACTAATTATTGCAATTAATCTCCCCATCGCTGGGACAGGGAGGATGTTACCAATCAGCCAGGGTTCTCATTGCCAAGGCTTTTACAGTGATCTATGTCACAGAAATGTACATGCATACGTAAGGCTCTAATAGGGGAAGGACAGGATTGGACTAAGTTAAGACGCCCCATGTATTCAGGTATTAATAGTAATCGCTCATACCTGAGTGATGGTCTCCCTGACAAGATACTGGAGAGACACTAGAGGAACTAACCCAGCATACAATGAAATAGGGGAGCATAAGCCATTGTTCCAAACTGCATTATTCTATCAGACCTTTGGAGAAGGGATGTCCAAAGACCTTGCTCCCCTGCATTGGCCAGCCAACTGACAACCTCCAGTAAAAATCTTCAGAATTTTACTTTGGTGTTTAAACTTTTCTCCCGTCTGGACCTGTGTGAAGCCTATTACCTTGAAAGGTTAACTGAGCTGTAATGCCTTTCAGTAGTATAGGGAAAACATTTCAAAATGCTTCCGAGGAGATGATTGCAGAGCATGCCTTATGGCAGATTGTATGTAATCTGAAGGGACTGAAGGATAAAATGTTTGTGTGGCTACAAAGGAGAGGATGCAGTGGGTGAACTTTCTTTGAATGTTACTGTAAAGAGCAGTGAATATGATTTCTGCCTGGTATTTATATGCTCTCACAAATTAACACAGTTGCAAAAAGCTACCATGGATGGTCATGCAATTTCCTTCTACACCAATTAATATTTAGAGGCTAAATGAGCCTGTTATTCTCTTGTGCTGTGGTACATTGGTCAGTGTAAATGCCTACTAATGGGCAGATAATTTGTTGGTATTTTGGGTACTCCAAACTGCAGTCAAGAAGCACTTAATGTTATTGGAGTTTGCTTGCTTTATTATTTAATGGAAAATACAAAGAAACACACTCCTCACTTGTTGAAAAAAAAAGCGGAATATTCTAATACACGGAGGGTGTAAGAGTCAAATCAATCTGGTGTGGAATAAGTTCGAATTTGTCGCCAAACTGTCAAGATGCACAGCCAAGAAGAAAACACAGATTAATGACTGATGCATGCAGTGCTGGCATTGACCACTGCCAGTTCAGGTTTGTTATATAGGGAGGTTTGCTGTACTCTATCTGCTCCAATCTTAGGAGCACTTCCAACCTACTCAAAATCAGACTTTCCATCTTTCACGGAGCCAACGTGCACACTTTCAGCAAATTTGCCAATTTCACACCACTTGCCCCAAATTTGGGGACTTGGAGTGAATGGCTCCCGGATCTTGGTTATGACTATGCAAACAATCCCTTAAAGGGCTGTTGCTAAGGTTTTGTAATGGCACCTGGTGCAGTCCCAATATTTTTCACTTAAATCGACAGATCATGTTGAATGTAATAGTTCCAATCTTGAGCTGACATGAGTAAAATAGCGGAGCAGGGTATAAAATGTCTCTAAACAGCAGGACTGGGTCAGAGAACTGATCTGATTCAGCTTTTTCAGGTATTTCCAGCTCCTGCGCTTATCTTCCTACATCCCCACCCTCCACCTCAACCAGGGCCTAGAAGTCATTTGGTCCAGAGAAATTGCACCATTTTACCTTTCTATCGGTCAGAGCTGATGCGTATCTTAACTCCATCTACCACCACCAACCCTCCCCCCACCCCCCACCCACCCCTTGGCTCTGATTTCCTGATTAGGCCATGACCTCTTAAACCCCTAACCTAACAAAAATCTATTTCAGTTTTGGGATTTTCAATAGTCTGTAACCTCAACAACTGTTTTGGGAAGAGAGTTCTAAGATTTCCATAACCTTTAGTTGAACATGTGCTTTCTGGCATCACCCCCTCAATAGAAAGTTTTAAATTTATGTCACCCCCTTACCCCCCCCCACCCCCCCTCATCTTTTTGAACTCTTGGAGTCACAGGAAAAGGGATTTGAATATGTGCATGCACCAGCAGCTGAGGAGGAAGAGTGCTGGTGAATGCAGGATAACCAATGACACATGGATAACTTAAGAGTATGTGAATTCTGGATTCCAAAGTGGAAACTACAGACAATTTGGAAGAGTCACTTGTTTTAAGGCAACAAAAGATTAACTGTTCACACACAAAGCACATTCAGAAGTATTTTATGATGCTAAGCATCTCTTCAGAGTTTCGGAAACCTTGAATCTAATGAAGAGCATGAGCACTAAGAAATCTGGATGTTTCTGGAACTGTCTCTTCCTTGCTTAAAATGGACACTGACGTACTTTTCAGATGGATGCCAGATGTTACCTTTGCTTGTTCAACATAGACTACCAAGCTTCCAGAAATAGAAATTGCTGGAAAAGCTCAGCAGGTCCAGTAGCACCTGTGCAGAGAAATCAGAGTTAACGTTTCAGGTCAAGTAACCCTTCCTCAGAATTCTTTTCCAGCAATTTCTGGTTTTGTTTTGCATCATCTGCAGATCTTTTGTGTTTTTTTTAGCTTTCATAACATTCTGAACTAAATATTATGAATGGGGTGGATTATGGATTGCTACATCAAAATAAAGATTATTGGTGGAATTCATGCCTGCCATTGTTCAAAGCTTATCAAAACTCCAGAGTCAATGGACCCATAGGCTTGTCGGTTCACCATGATGGAAAGCTTTTCAAATTGATGGACTAGTCTTCAATGTGCAAAACTCAGGCTTTAACTTTAAAATGCAAAACTATTCACGAACCACAGGAAAGACTGTTATATGGGGGACTAGAAATTATAAATGAAAGTTTGAATTCACTGTCATCAGTAAATTTGAATTATTTCTATCTTTATCTAACATTTTTGTTTGGTTGTGTGGGACTATATATATATATGACATTGTGCTAATTTTGAGTAAGTATGTGATAATAAATAATTTCCTTTATTTAAAAATCATTGAATTACCAGGGTGAGCATAGACAAAATCCTGAACAAAGCAGCCTCCTTGATTACCATCTCACACAAAAAAATCCATCCTTCCCCTACCCTATTTCAATTTTATTTACTAGATCACTACTTGGAAAATAATCCCCCCATCAAGTCCAAAAATGTGCAGGATAGGTGGATTGGCCATGCTAACTTGTCCGTGGTGTCCAGGCTAGGTGGGTTAGACATGGGAAATGGGAAATGAGGATAGGATCATGGTGTGGTAGGGTGGGGGGGCATGGATGGATGGATGGATGTGTGTGTCTGTGTGTATTGGGAGGGATGGAGATCTGGGTGAGATGTTCTTTGGAGGGTCGGCGCAGACTTAATGGCTCAAACAGCCTCGTTCCACAATATAGGGATTCTATGATCTTATGATTCAAGTCAGGCAAAACCTCAACGCAATAGGTCTGTTTACTCAATGACTCCTTGACTTCAATCCTTGTGTCTCATTTCTCACCTTGACACCTCATACTACAGCCAAATAAATCATTTAAATAACATTGCAATATTGACTACATTTCCCTATTAAATAAAAAGGTATTTTAAAATCAGTATAGAAACTGTTGATCCAGCAGTGACTTGGTTCCTGTACATTTATGTCTGTGTGATAAACACAGGAGGATTTATAAAGCTTAAAACAGATTTGTAACAGTTTTGGTTAAGATCAGAATTACTCAAGCATTGAGGTAATTCAATACAGATAAGAATGTTGCATTTATAGCATGGTTCCAAATACATAGAAATGTAAGCTGAATGCAGCATCTGGGATCTCAGGAGGTAAAACATAATTTCCTAATGCAGTGCTTTCTGAAGTGAGAGGAGCAGAGCTTCCAATGTGTTTTGTCTATCTCAGTTCAGCCATGACAAACACTGCCCTTGGCAACAGTTGCCTACCATTTGCAATAAAATAGATATGTTCCACTTAACAGTTCCTGAGTACATCCCAGTGTAAGTACATTTACAAATGCTTTCTATTTCGCAGTGGTTATCAACCCTCACTGGGAAATTGAAAAGAAAATAAAACCAATATTTTGTATTCTTATAACAATGCAACAGACAGACAGAATGCAAACTATTCGCTCGTTGTAATTCTCACCTAGCTGAATACTGCAAGGTCTGAATACAGTTATGCGAACAGAATCTTGACCCTTCAATACGTTTTGGCCTCAGTGAACCCCTGTTTGGAATAAAACCATAAAGCTTTGCCATGGGGAGAGAAAAGTGCAAGGGAATCCTCTCTCTTACATCAGAAGCCTTCAGAATCAATATATGAGCTCGGGGGACTTCAAAATGATGGCCGGCAGCAATTCCTCAGGGAAACCAGAGTATGTGCACCGGAGCCTGGAGCAGGACTTAAGGATCCGGAATTATCCACTGTGAGAGGCTTCATCACAACCACACCAAGCATGTCTGCAGAGTGGGGTCTGTGAGCTGCAAGCGCGTGTAGCTTATTTGTATCTCACTTTTAATTTTTTTTAAAAGTACCAAAATTAAAAATAACCAGCATCACAGACTTAATCTTGAACAATATAAGGTTAATTTATTAGGCAAACTATCGCTGAAGTTAACAAGTAAAGAAGAAAGGCAGTTAGTAGCTGAAATACAGACTTGAAGGCTAGATATTGATATGGGTAAAAGGTACATGTAAAGATGAGAGTGAGACCAGTATGTTATTGTCACAGGTCTGCTGCTTGCTTGAAGACTCTCTTTCCAAAATAAATGGCTTGAAAACTTAAAGTTGGAATTCAGCAGCTGTGATGGCTGATGTAATTGAATAGTATGCTTGTATGAGTGGAATCAATAATAAGGCAGGTATTGAGAGGGACGGAGGGATTTTGTTTCTCACTAGTTCTGCGGTTGTGGCATTTACAGATTGCCTGGTCTCGTTCAGCAGAACTGCAGCAGATTTTACAACGTCTTTTCCATTGACCTCTGTCTGGTTGAACCTACCTCTCTCTCTGGGAATGTTTTTCAGGGTTCTTCTGTGGCGGGGTTGGGGGGTGTGGATTCTGTTTAAAATAGTACCTGATAGCCTGTCATACACAGATTGACACTTATAGTGGCTGCTAGGTTGACTTTTGATGAATTACTGTTCCACAAACCAAAATCAATTATGACGTTTAGAGGTTTTTCAGTCTCCTGTTTTTCTCTGAGCTTTAGAAGTATCCGTTGTCTTATTAAAGGGTTAACTCAATTGCAATCATCTCTCTTTATATCGAGGTTAACATAATCTGTCTGCCTTTAAACTGACAGTACATCTATAATTAGGAGAGAGTGAGGACAGCAGATGCTGGATAGTCAAAGTTGACAAAGTGTGGCGTTAGCAGATCAGGCGGCATCTGAGGAGCAAGAAAGTTGATGTTTCATGCATCAAAAATAACATTCATATGACTCCGAAGAGTCATCTTGTAGATGCAATGTCCATTTTAAAAGTTAGATTATCTCCCTTTTAAAAAATTATATTACACTGGGACAACACTTTGCATTTTAAGACAATGAACAGTGATTACATGATTACCTTGATACCCCTCTCAAATTCCTGATTTTATCAAATGCAAATTTCACCAGCTAAATGGTGGGATCTGAACCCATAGTCTGACAACATTAGTCTGCAACGCTGAATTACAGGGTTGGTTAAATTATCTCAATGCCACTGCCATCCCACCAATACCTAATGAATATGATACAGGGTGATGGGTGTGAGAAATCCAGTGAGATAGTAGCTTTTGAAAGGATTTTTAAAGCGTGGTGCATTGTCGACACGGCAATGCCTTTGTAAACGTTGCCGTGGAGTTAGTAAGTTGAGTGTTCAAATTTTACTCCAGGAATCTGTCCACGTAATGACGATTGACACTTCAGTGTATTACCAAGCATCTCTTGATTCAGAAGCTAGCCAGTGAATGCATCTTCTTGATAAGAAAGATACCATGCACTACCTAAAGAATAATGTTTTCCCAAGATCCTGAACAATACTTTTCCCTCAGGCAACATCGCATCCTTTCAGTTTTGAAGGAGGGTCATACTAGACTCGAAATGGTAACTCTGTTTCTGTTTCTGAAGACACCACTGAGTTTCTCCTGCACTTTCAGTTTTTATCACCAAACCATGTTCACGTCGTTCGTTAACACGAATTTGCTATAACATGATAACAAATTGGGGACACTTTCTAAAGCGCGAGGTTATATAAAGCATGTATTGGTTATAACGTGATTCTGGTCCCATTTGTTTAAATGGTGCTGCTATCACACGATTTTCTTACAACATGAGATTGCACATGAATGGAACTGCCACGTTATAGCAGAACTGACTGTATCATTTACCTCAGCTGTGTGTGAGTCGGACCTTGTTCTGTGCAGATTGGCTGTCATGTTTTCCAGCATTATCCAAGTGGTTATGCTTCCAGTACTTTCTGATCTGCCTTTTTTTCGTCTATATAGAATTGATATTATGTCTGAGTGATTTTCTGAATAAAAGAGGTGCTAATGAGGTTGTCTCTGCAAATTGTTCAAGTAAAGTAACCATTATCAAATTCAAAGCTGCAGCTAGGTCTTAAGGTATTTCTGGAGATACGCCTGTCACATTTACCACAGGGTATGCACAAGAATTTTATCTGGCAAAATCCTCGTGGATTTGGGTCAATGTAAGTTCAAAGACAGCTGTGTTGAAAATGATTCTGCTCACAATCCACTATTTCCTTCCCAGTGGACGCAAGTTATATCAGCAAGATCACTGAGATCATTAAGGAAAACGCTGGGTGCTAAATGGTCTTGAGCTGCTGTCCCTTATCTACAGGATGATTAGTCAGAGAAAGTTCTCAGCCTCCCAGATCTCTAACTTGCAATGCCAAGTAAGACCTTTGCTTTATTGGTTTTTCCTGGCAGTTTGCAAGGCAGCTCCAAGTTGAGTCCACAAGAGAAATTCTATTTTACTCAGTTGAGGTAGATATTTACAATGCAGTGGTAAGTTGTTTGGCCCATTCGATTTTGTACTGTCCCCAATACTGATCCAATTGTCCTGCTCTCTTTCTGTGACTTCTGCATCACATCCAGTACCTTTTCAATTTTCCTTTGAAAGATGTAGGAATTGCTCCCGCCACCATTCTGTGCTTTCCTGCAGTTTTCCTCTGCACAAAGTCAGTTAGCCTCATGTCTCTCCACACTTGAAGCTGATACTTTTTTTGTCATTGACACAAATTGATGAAATAGTCAAAGCCATTCATAATTTTAATGGAATTTCAAAGGGCTGGTTTATGAAGATCTGTCCGATCAGCACCGACATTACAAACATTATACTGGTTCCTCTGCTTTGTTGCTGGTCAGATGGATGCACAAAGATAGAAATTCCAGTCTGACTGTTTGGCTTTGTTTTCCAAAGCATTTCCTAGGCTGGAGGGGAGGGAAGGAGGCAGGTGTGCTGGAAACTGGGACAAAATCCCAAAAAGGTTAATTTTCCCCAAGGCCGGCCTACCACAGTAGAGTCATAACTGTCAAAAGTGAGTGTGTGCATGTGTGCGCACTGATGCAAGAGCAAAGGTGGGGAGAAGGAATCTTTACCTGCTTGTCCCTGGTGGTTTCTGAAAGAACACATACCTTCCAAGGTCTGCATCCAATATTGGTCTTTCTTAAAAGGGCCAACTATAAAGAAAATACTTTTAATGGCCTTGAATCTTTGGTCTGGTGTTTGCCTTAATCATTCTCCTAGAATGACCAAGCCTCAGCAGACAAACTACCTAATTGGAATAGTTTTCAAATCTTCACTGACTACAGATAGGGCGGTCATCTCAAGATCACAGTGAAGTCCCACCACCCGTAAAAAAATCCTGGAAATTTCCTGCCTGTGAAAGCTGATTGACTTATTCTGGGAACCTGCACATCAAAAAATGAACAACAAATGTAGTTTTTAATGCTTGGAAATTTATTTGGCTTTAAAGCTCTGAAAAAAAATAGAACTTTTCACACTTCTCCCCTCTGTTTCTGACCAAAACACTGGCATCAGCACATTAACTCCTCGCAAAGCTTATTTTGGGACTCAGATTGGGACGTGTTCCCATCAATGAATGATTGAACAGTCCATTGGGAAAATAAAACTTCACTGATAATCCGAAGAAACAAATGGGCTATCATATTTATAGCTGTAAATATTTCTCACGGCAAGTACAGTAATTGGTAGGAGTCGAGAATAGAAGGACCACTTCAGTAATGTGGCCTTCAGGATTGTTGTGAGCAAAGTGAAACATTCGCTGTCCAGATCATCACTTCAATGGAAAACGAGTCTATCAAAGGTAAGCAGACAATCACAATTGCCTAATGATTGCATCATACCTGAATCACTTGGTCTCATGGCTTCTCTGTTTAAGTATAAGCCACAAACAGCAAGAGACCCAATACTGAGCCCTGTGGAACACCAGTGAAAACTACTTTCCTTTCACAGGCCCAAAATGTAATCTACAGGGCAGTGTTTACCCAAAGAGATGCAGCATCTTCTGCAGCTTCTCTCAACGGGCAACAGAAGTATGAGGGAGAGCAGAGGTATGAACATCCCATTCCACACTTCCCAGCCTTGAATAGTAATGCACTCCTTTGAACAGATGAAAGATGGAATGAAGAGATGTGATGAATTAACACTGATTCTGCCCTCTCTTTCATGGGGTGGGTGTAGGTTTGGATGATCTATGGAGGGCAGGCCCTACCACTATCCCTGACCACAGCCTGTACTGTCCATGTAAGGATGTGCGCCTTAGCTGTAGTCATTAACATCACGATGCATGGATCCGGGACGTCTGATGATGTCTTTAGTTAAGGGGTTGGCTGCTTGTGAGGGATTACTTCTTTCATCCGTGAGCTGTCTGAAGAGGATGCTCATGTAGGCCCAACCTCCCCAGTTCCAACAACTACGAAGAGACCAGAGCAGAAATTTAAGAGAACATATCTTCACAAAAATACGAGAATATTTACAATAATGGGTCACCCATACTACTTAGGTGCTCGAGAATTTTCCTTATTTTCTCCAGCTACTTCTAAGTACAATTCCATTCCTACAGCTGGTGGGGAGAGCCTGTTATGACATTGGCCTTGTTAGCGTGGAAGACTCAGCTGTCAACCCCAGGGGTGTTTGGGCCTAGATGCCCTGTCCAGATGTAGGCTGCCTCTCCTGAGCCCAGTGAATGGGCAGGAAGCACAGACGCAGGAGGGTTTAGTAATTTGGCAGGATAAGGTAGGTGAAAGCCATTGGGTGAAGCTGCTACATTAAATAGTAAGAGTTCTAGTCCTTGGTGAGAGGTGTATGCAGCAGCAGGGTCAGAGTCAGGAAGTGGAACGCTGTGAATGCGAGGGAGCAGAGAGACAATGGCGTCACCTCCACTTGTGGTGTGTAGAAGGTCTTGACCCATCTATCAGCAATGTTGGACATTTCTATCAACCTGGGCACTGCATGAACTCAGGCTGCCACCTTTGCCCGGGCTGGCTGTGCCTCGTGGTGCGGACTCCTTTGCCAAGCTGGAGGTATAAAAAAGCATTGCCCTTCTTTCAACCACCCCTTCCACAGCATCTCCAGGACCTTGGGCAACAAATCAAGGAGCTAACCCTGTTCTTTTTAGGCTGTGTCATTAAGGAAACAGAGTGCTGGGTCAAAACATGAAGGGCACTTCCTGGCTTATAGCACCTGAAGCACTGAGAAGCTGAACGTCAAAAAGTCCCAGTAGCAGTCAACACCTCCACCTCACCTACTATACGATGGCAGGAGCTGTGTGACAAGGAGGTCAGTTGCATAATTAATGAGCTGAAGAGCAGAGGACTGCACGAGGAAACTTGACAAGGACCGAGGAAGAGCAACTATCACTCAAAAATGTCATCTTGCCAAAACAAAGGGGTGGCATGGTGGCTCAGTGATTGACATTGCTGCCTCACAGTGCCACTGACTCAGGTTCAATTCCACCCTTTGGATGACTGTCTCCCTGCGACCGTGCGGGTTTCCTCTGGGTGCTCCAGTTTCCTCCCACAGTCCAGAGATGTGCAGGTTAGTTGGATTAGTCATGGGATATACAGGGTTGTAGAGTAAGGGGGCTGGGTCAGGGTGGAATGCTCTTTGGCTGGTTGGTGTTGACTTGATGGGCGGTGTTGACTTGATGGGCCAAATGGCCTACTTCCATGCTGTGGGGATTCTATGAAAGTGGGAAAAAAATTACCCGCTGCTGCCATTATTTGCTCTTCAGAAAGCTCACTTAAATTATCCGATTGATTTAAAATAAACTCAATATTACTTGCAGCAAATTACTACAAATGAATTTAATAAAACCTCAGGAGTAGCTGTAAGAGAGATTTGCCTGTAAGCCCTTCTGCAATACTGTGAAGGCATTAAAATTTGCTTCATCATGAGATTGAACTTTTAACTGTTGATTGTTCTAGGACACTTTGTCCTGCACACAGAGTCTGATGTTCAAAGAAAGAATAATGTTATAAAATTATTCTAGTGAAAATGGGTGTCTTTATTATGGTGGTAGCACAATACAGTGACAATGTATATTGCCAGATAATGTTAACGTTTGAGACATACAGGTTTGGATTAGATTAGATCCCATACAGTACGGAAACAGGCCCTTTGGCGCAGTATTTCCCCCAGAGACATGTTTCTGACCTGACACAGAGCAGGAGCTGGGATAACAAACCACCGCCAGATGTGTTTTCAGTGGCAGGGGGTGCTATCACATAAACCACACAGGTCGATTAGATTGGATTCCCTACAACGTGGAAACAGGCCCTGCGGCCCAACCAGTCCACACTAACCCTCCGAAGAGTAACCTATCCAGACCCATTTCCCTCTGACTAATGCACCAAGTACAATGGACAATTTAGCATGACCAATTCACCTGACCTGCACATCTTTGGACTGTGGGAGGAAACCGGAGCACCCGGAAGAAACCCACACAGACACAGGGAGAATGTGCAAACTCCACACAGACAGTCGCCCAAGCCAGGAATTGAACCAGGGTCCCTGGTGCTGTGAAGCAACAGTGCCAACTTCTGAGCCACCATGCTACCCCTAGTTCATCTGTCGCTCCTTTCCCTCCAAACCTCCCAACCTGGTCTCCAAAATACAGCAGGCGTATGGGTGTCAAAATTGACAAGCCACATGATATCTTTAAACTAATGAGCAAGCCATTGAAAATGTTAGCAAGTCAACCTGGGCCTGATGGCATTTATCCTAGGATTCTCTGGGAAGCAAGGGAGGAGATTGCAGAGCCATTGGCCTTGATTTTTATGTCCTCTTTGTCTACAGGAGTAGTCCCAGAAGACTGGAGGATAGCAAATGTGGTTCCCTTGTTCAAAAAGGGGAGTAGGGATAGCCCTAGTAACTATAGGCCGGTGAGTCTCACTTCTGTTGTGGGCAAAGTCTTAGAGAGAGTTGTAAGGGATAGGATTTATGCACATCTAGATAGGAATAATGTGATCAAGGATAGTCAGCATGGTTTTGTGAAGGGCAAGTCGTGCCTCACAAACCTTATTGAATTCTTTGAAAAGGTGACGAAGGAGGTTGATGAGGGGAAAGCGGTAGATGTGGTATATATGGATTTTAGTAAGGCGTTCGATAAGGTTCCCCATGGTAGGCTACTGCAGAAAATACGGAGATATGGCATTGAGGGTGAGTTGGAGGTTTGGATTAGGAATTGGCTGGATGGAAGAAGACAGAGGGTAGTAGTTGATGGCAAAGTTTCTTCATGGAGTGCCGTCACTAGCGGTGTTCCGCAAGGATCTGTTTTGGGACCATTGCTGTTTGTCATTTTTATAAATGACCTGGAAGAGGGGTTAGAAGGTTGGGTGAGCAAGTTTGCGGATGACACGAAAGTCGGAGGAGTTGTTGACAGTGAGGAAGCATGTGGCAGGTTACAGCAGGATATAGAGAAGCTGCAGAGCTGGGCAGAAAGGTGGCAGATGGAATTCAATGTAGCTAAGTGCGAGGTGATTCACTTTGGGAAGAATAACAAAAAGATGGGGTACTGGGCTAATGGTCGGATACTTGGTAGTGTGGATGAGCAGAGGGATCTTGGTGTCCATGTACACAGATCTCTGAAAGTTGCCACCCAGGTAAATAGTGCGGTGAGGAAGGCATATGGCGTACTGGCTTTTATTGGTAGAGGAATTGAGTTCCGGAGTCCTGAGGTCATGATGCAGTTGTATAAGACTCTGGTACGGCCGCATCTGGAATATTGTGTGCAGTTTTGGTTGCCATACTATAGGAAGGATGTGGAGGCATTGGAACGGGTGCAGAGGAGGTTTACCAGGATGTTGCCTGGTATGGAAGGAAAATCGTATGAGGAAAGACTGAGGCACTTGGGGCTGTTTTCACTAGAGAAAAGAAGGTTTAGGGGTGACTTGATTGAGGTGTACAAGATGATTAGGGGGTTAGATAGGGTCGACAGTATGAACCTTTTCCCGCGTATTGAGTCGGGTATTACAAGGGGGCATAGCTTTAAATTAAGGGGGGGTAGATATAGGACTGATGTTAGGGGTAGGTTCTTCACTCAGCGAGTCGTAAGTTCATGGAATGCCCTGCCAGTAACAGTGGTGGACTCTCCCTCTTTATGGGCATTTAAGAGGGCATTGGATAGGTATATGGAGGATAGTGGGTTAGTGTAGTTTAGGTGGGCTTGGATCGGCGCAACATCGAGGGCCCAAGGGCCTGTACTGCGCTGTATTCTTCTATGTTCTATGTTCTATGTTCTATGTTAACTGACCTGAAGAATTTACCATAAAACAATGGCTATGGACAAACATTTTGTGGAAAATGCAGGGAGGAAGGGAAGGTGATCTTTTCAGGGTGGGGGTGCCCTGTATGCATCCAGGACACCCGCCTCCAAGTCTTACCCTGATCCAGTTTCATTCCCGCCTGTTATTGAGGACTGTCACTTGCGAAGGACCCCTTTGTGCAGCACTGCAGCAGCTTCATTAGTTGCTTACTCTCATCAGTTACCTTACTCTCATTCTGGGGGCACAAGGACCAAGCAATCCATCCACCCCCACCCCACAGCCATCAGCCTCTGATACCTGCCTCCATGATCGCATCATGGCATACTCTTAAGTGATAACAGCTTTACAAGTGCAAAATCTGGACCGTTGTGTTACATTGAATAATACAAACCAAGTAACTCCAGTTTTGGATATAAAGAGAATCTGAATATAAAGAGAATCAGCCTTTCACCTGAATTCTAATAAGCTGTTTTTCATTCTCAGAATTGCTTTGCCACTAAAGAACTTCAGCACTATCCATTATTCAAACCTTCTGAAATGGCTCAGAAGGCTATTGGCGCTGGATTAAAAGCTCCACATTAGGAATTTATATTGTTAATATTTGATCAGCTATCCTTTGTACCTGCAAGAGGGAAATCAAATTGTTAAGGTATTACTGAGGAAAGTTGCATAAATGTGACCCAGCATGTCTATCGAATTTATAACTTACTATGCTTTCCTCTCCTACCGTCTTCTTAGAAATTTGTTTGACTTATTGTCTCATTTTTGTTTGAAAACATATTTGCTCTTCATTTTTGTTTAAATAAAACAAAGTGGCACCTTAATTATTTCAGCATTTTAATGTAATTCAATATTACAGGAATCTGCAGTTCATCACATGTGTAACACTCAGCAGTAATTATCACAGAGGACTCCTGATCTTCTGCTGTGATAACAATAGTGACTGGGAGTGTAACTTACACGCAGGAAATGGAGGGTGTGGCAGTATCCTCCCCTGTACCTCCTATTACATGAAGAATAGTGTGAAATGGGGAATGTGTTATCCACATCCTGTGTCAATCTCTCTGTAACCTCTTTCAGTTCTGTAATCATCGAGTCATAGAGATGTCCAGCATGTCCTACGGACCAACTCGTCCATGCCAACCAGATATCCTAACACAATCTAGTCCCACCTGCTAGCATATGACCCATATCCCTCTAAACGCCTCCTATTCATATATAAGATCCCTGCACATCTCCAGTTCTGGCCTCTTGAGAATCCCTGAATTTCAGCACACTCCTCAAAGTTGTAGTCCTTTCAGCCCTCTGGGATCTCAGTTTTGAAAATCCTTGTCGAAATCTCTCCTTACATTATTCCATTCTGTAATGTGCTGGAGAACTCAGCAGGTCTTGCAGCATCTGTGGAGAGAGAAAAACAGTTAACATTTCAAGTCCAACTTTTTCAGAATGGAATTTTCTCCTCAAAATTGAAACTTTTTGACAAAGCTTTTGGTTTTATCATCTAAGTTCTCCTTATCTGGATCGGTCTTGAATTTTATTCCAAAAGGACACCTGTGAAGCACTATGGGACACTTAACTACATAAAAGGCAGTGTGTAAAAGTAGGAGTTGTTATATCACTGAGGATGCAACAAAACACATACATAAAGGAGAGGCTGTTGGCCATGGCGCTAATGTCCCAAATAGACTTTCACCAGAAATCATAGGGAACTCCCAAGTTTTCCCAAGGGATATCTCACTTTAAAGTTTGTGAGAAGATTTGTAGCTCGGGTGCTCATTGCTGTGGTTCTGTTCACTGAGCTGGGAATTTGTGTTGCAGACATTTCGTCCCCTGTCTAGGTGACATCCTCAGTGCTTGGGAGCCTCCTGTGAAGCGCTTCTGTGATGTTTCCTCCGACATTTATAGTGATTCGTACCTGCCGCTTTCGGTTGTCAGTTCCAGCTGTCCGCTGCAGTGTGCTGGACCCAATATACCGGCCACTTCAGCGGACAGCTGGAACTGACAACCGGAAGCGGCAGGGACAAACCACTATAAATGCCGGAGGAAACATCACAGAAGTGCTTCACAGGAGGCTCCCAAGCACTGAGGATGTCACCTAGACAGGGGACGAAACTTCTGCAACGCAAATGCCCAGCTTGGATATCTCACTTTCACCAAAGACAGCAAGGGGAAATCTTGGTTCAATGTCACGTTTGAAAGAACCCAGCTCCAATAGTACAGCATTCCTTCAGGATTGCACTGGGAGAATAATCCAGGATCATATGGACAAGTAGTGTGTCAAAGTTTGCGGATGACACTAAGATATAGTAGAACAAAGTGTGCAGAGGACTATGAAGCTTTGCCAAGTGACATAGGTAATTTACGTGAGTGGGCAAAGGTCTGGCAGATGGAGCACAATGTTGATAAATGTGAAGTCACCCATTTTGGTCGCAATAACAGTAAAAAAGACTATTACTTGAATGGTAAAATAAATTGCAGCATGCTGCTATGCAGAGGGACCTGAATGTCCTTCTGCATGAATCACAGAGAGTTGGTCTGCACGTGCAACAGGTAATTAGGAAGTCAAATGGAATTTTGTCCTTCATTGCTAAAGCGATTGAGTTTAAAAGCAGGGAGGTTATGTTGCAGCTGTATAGGGCGCTGGTGAGGCCATGCCTGGAGTACTGTGTGCACTTTGGTCTCCTTACTTGAGAAAGAATGTATTGGCACTGGAGGGGGTGCAGAGGAGGTTCACTAGGTTGATTCCGGAGTTGAGGGGGTTGGTTTATGAGGAAAGACTGAGTTGACTGGGTTTATATTCATTGGAATTTAGAAGAATGGGGCGGGGGGAGAATGGATCTTATAGAAACATTTAAAATTATGAAGGGAATAGATAAAATAGAAGCAGAGAGGATGTTTCCACTAGCGGGTGAAACTAGGACAAGAGGGCATAGCCTCAAAATGAGGGGGGAGCAGATTTAGGACTGAATTGAGAAGGAACATTTTCACCCAGAGGGTTGTGAATCTATGGAATTCCCTGCCCAGTGGTATAGTTGAGGCTTCATCAGTAAATGTATTTAAAGCAAGATAGATAATATTTTGAACAGTAAGGGATTAAGGGTTACGGTGAGAGGGCGGGTAAGTGGAGCTGAGGCCATTGGAAGATCCGCCATGATCTTGTTGAATGGTGGAGCAGGCTCGAAGGGCCAGATGGCCTACTCCTGCTCCTAGTTCTTATGTTCTTAAGTCTCTGGAGTGGGCTCAAACCCACTCAATTGCAATATCAATATCAATTGCAAAATTGCAGTGCAAGACATCTGAACCTTTTGCTACATGCAAGTCAACACCTTTAAGGAGTGGCCCTGGTGTTTCAGTGATCAGTGCTACTATACCTGGAGCACCAAAACCAAAGTGAACTGATAGAATCTTAAAGGAACAAAGAGAAACACTGAAATATTTTCATGAGCATTTTAATAAAGGTGAAAAACACAATTCAACGGCATATGGAGGAAGCGAAGGTGCAGAAGACTGATTACATCACAAAAGGTTAGTGTGCAGCTACAATACATAATTGCGAAAACATATAGAACGTTGGTTTTATTGCAAATATTGCTGGAATATAATACAGGTAGTTCTCCTACGACATGTGTTTCCTCAACATAAATTGGCTATAACATGATTACCAAATTTAGACCGATATTTGGAGAACATGAACTTTCCTTACCTGTATTGGCTATAACACTATTTTGGCCCCATTAGTTTAAATGGTGCTTCTATTGCACAATTTTCTTATAAAGTGAAATTAGACAGAAACCAAACTATGGATTTTATAAGAGAGCTACCTGTAATAGTCATGATATGGTAGGTAAGTCTTGCTACGATTGCACAAAGCATTGGTGAGACCTCACCAAGAGAATTGTATACAGTTTTTAGTCCCACTTTACTCAAGGTGGGACATACGTGTATTGGAAATGTTTCCGGGGAAGTTCACTCTTACATTGAGGGGGTCGTTTTATGAGGAAAGGTTGAGCAGCCTTGGAGCTTAGAAGAATCAGAAGTGATCTTGGAGTTGACTTTTCAGGGCAAGTGCTGAGAATTCATATGAATGCACTGGAGAACATTTGGCACAGTGGCTCAGTGCTTAGCACCGCTGCCTCAGAGCACCAGGGACTCACGCTCGATTCCAGCCTTGGGTGACTGTCTTTATGGAGTTTGTACGTTCTCCCCATGTCTATGTGAGTTTCCTCCAGGTGCTCCGGTTTCCTCCCACAGTCCAATGATGTGGAGGTTAGGTGGATTGACCATGGGCTAAATTGTCCCATAATGCCCAGGGATATGAAGGTGAAGTGGATTAGCAATGGTAAATGCAGGTTATGGGGTTAGGATGGGGAGGGAGGGGGAGGGGGTCTTCAGAGGGTTAGTGCAGACTCGATGGGCTGAATTGCCTCTTTCTGCACTGTTGGTATTCTATGAGCTATGGGTCATAGTTTAAAAATAAGGGATGTCCCATTTAAGACAAAAGGTGAGGAAGTCTTTCCTCCCTCAGAGGGTGGATGATGTTTAGAACTCTCTTCCCCACACAGTGATGGAGGTTGTGTCACCAAATACAGTCAAGGCTGAGCTGGATAGATCTTCGATCAACAGAGGGGTCAAAGGTTATGAGAGACAGGCAGGAAAGTGGCGTTGAAGGCATAGTCATATCAGATATGGTCTAGTTGAATGATGAAGGGGGTGAATGGCCTATTTTTGCTCCTATTCCTTATGTTCCAATTTAAAGCTGTCGTGAATTATTACAGACTGAGAATACAGTGAACTCCTCAGTCTTGAAATACCTTAAATAGCCATACTTTCTTTTGCTTCAAGCAGCTGCTTTTACAATTTGATAATGGGAAAGTGCCACTTAAAAGGCACTTAATAAGTTGTTTCGATGATCTCCAGAATTAAAATCAACTTCTGTCAATAAGTTGTTGCAAAAATATGCCCTCCTGCAGCTTGACAATACGTCATGACAGTTGGCCATTCATTTGCCAGCTTTCAGTAACTGGCCGTGGATCAATTGAGATTTATTTGCAAGCTCAAGGCACACTGGCCAGTTTAGGGACCTGGCAATAGTTTGCCCAAAAAATTCATAATTGAAAAACAGTCCTGTATCTCATAGTATGGAGACTGAAAAAATAAGACAACTGAAAGAGCAGAGTGACACTGGCTTCTAACTTAAGCTGCAGGTAAAATCCTTTGGCTAACTTTGAAGAAAGTGGATTATAAATTCATTTTGGACAATTGTTCCTCAGAAGCAAAAGTGATTCAACTCTCTGACTCTCTTTCCCACTATTCAGTTATAATCAACTCCTGTATGATGTACCACTCTGGTGTGCACCCCTTCCTGTACCAATAA